>NC_058520.1:147177983-147481013 GCF_904849725.1 Hordeum vulgare subsp. vulgare | reverse complement strand
TTTATAGGATTTTTCCATAGGCACTTCTTGAAGTCCATCTGTTGGGTTCAAGGAGTTTATATGATGACCAAGATGGTATTCAAGGTATTATCCAAATAATGGTCATAGAGACACATGGTTGATCAAGATCTCAGACAAAGAGTAAATCAAGATGATCAACACACAAAGCGTACAAGATGTACCGAGAGGGATCAAGTGATCCCATGGTATGGATTTGTCCATAGGCACTTCTTGAAGTCCATCTGTTGGGTTCAAGGAGTTTATATGATGACCAAGGTGGTATTCAAGGTATTATCCAAAGAATGGTCATAGAGACACAAGGTTGATCAAGATCTCAGACAAAGAGTAAATCAAGATGATCAACACACAAAGCGTACAAGATGTACCGAGAGGGATCAAGTGATCCCATGGTATGGTAAGCATTGTCCATTACGTGTTTGTGTACTAACCCATGGTCTTCGTGAGAGTTCTATGTGGGGGTTAGGTGTGTTTCCATGGGCTTGCGTCAAAGGGAAGATCTCATACAACCCATGAAGTATGACGTCAAGTTGTGATCGTCATCAAGATTGCGATGTGCAAGTTCAAGTGGATCAGCACGAAGATATCATGCTTGAAGCTTGCCGTCCATTTTGGTGGCAATGGACTTGTGAAGATATGCTGAAGAGTGGCTCACCCATAGTGAGTATGGGGGAGCAATCAATTAGTCTTCATCAAGCCAACGCAATCAATAAAGGTGGTCCATCTTGAGGAAGCCAAGATCATCATCATCTAGCTCAAGAGGACGAGGTGCAAGGTATAGGTTTGCCCTTGATAGGTTTTCTGTTTAGGATAGATTGTTGTGATATCAAGGGGGGCTCTCAAGTGAGTAGCTTGATCGTATCTTTCGTTGAGAGCTCAAACCATTTGCATCCTTGCATCATACTTCTTGGTTCTTGTTTGGTGTTTCTCTTTGTGAGTTTTAGAGCTTATGGTCATCTTCGTGACAAGCTCGAGTTCATCGAAAACGGAGTCCATATGCATCTACTATGATGTTTTCGATGTTGGAGTTTTTGCCAGTTCTTCATTCATAGAGGACTCACATCTCTATATCATTGGCATTTTCATATCTGCATGGTATTGTCGTCCTGAATCCAACAAGCTTGGGTTTGCTCGATTCGGAGCTCGTATGCGAAAGTTATGGTTGTTTCAGTGGCGAGCGGTAGTACCGCTGGACCTAGCGGTAGTACCGCTGGACCTAGTGGTAGTACTGCTAGAGTTGGCGGTAGTACCTCTGGCCCTAGCGGTAGTACCGCTGGCTGGCGGTAGTACCGCCCCTGGTCAGCGGTAGTACCGCTCCAGGAGCTTAGTACCGCCTGCCTAGCGGTTGTTCGTGGACGGACCTCTTTGCGAAGACTTTCTTGGCGGTGGTAGTGCCTTTGCACTACCAGGGGCCCAGCGGTAGTACCGCTAGCTGGCGGTAGTACCGCTGGAGTGCCAGCGGTAGTACCGCTGCAGCCAGCGGTAGTACCGCTGGAGCTCGGGCAGAGAGTGGGGGTAACGGTCTGATTCCTTCCCCCACTATATAAAGGGGGTCTTCTTCCCCCTTGGCCTCATCCATTCGTTGAGCTCTTGTTCTACCTCCATTGTTGACATTCTTAGAGCTTGCTTACTCTCAATCCCTCCAATGATTCTTGCTTGTTCTTGAGGGAAAAGAGAGAGGAGATCTAGATCCACATCTCCACCAATCACTTTGTCCTCTATGTGAGGGGAACCCCTTGGATCTTGATCTTGGAGTTCTTTGTGAGCTCCTTGTTCTTCCTCTCATATTTCTCCATAGCTTTCGTTGTTGTGGAGGGATTTGAGTGTGAGGGACTTGACCACTTCGTGTGTTCTTGCCATTGCATTAGTTGCATCGGTTTGTGTTCTCCATGGTGATACGTGGAAGTGAAGTTTGAGAAGCTTATTACCTTTGGTACTTAGCACCCTAGATATTGTTCTTCAAGGATGCTTTGGCGTCCTAGAAGCTTGGTGGTGTCTCGGAGCTCAATCATTGTGGTGTGAAGCTTCGGGCAAGCGTCGGGGTCTCCAATTAGGTTGTGGAGATTGCCCCGAGCGATTTGTACGGATACCAGTAACCGCCCCCAAGGGTTGCCACGTGTACGGGTTCGGTGACCGCCCCCAAGGTTTGCCATTTGTACGGGTTCGGTGACCGCCCTCAAGGGTCCCTTAGTGGAATCACGGCATCTTGCATTGTGCGAGGGCGTGAGGAGATAAAGGTGGCCTTAGTGGCATCTTGGGGAGCATTGTGCCTCCACACCGCTCTAACGGAGATTAGCATCCGCAAGGGTGTGAACTTCGGGATACATCATCGTCTCCCCGTGCCTCGGTTATCTCTTACCCGAACCCTTTACTTATGCACTTTACTTTGTGATAGACATATTGTTTATTGTAATATATCTTGCTATCACTTAGTTGTTTATCTTGCTTAGCATAAGTTGTTGGTGCACATAGGTGAGCCTAGTTGTTTGTAGGTTTTGTGCTTGACATATTAAACGTTAGTTTTATTCCGCATTTGTTCAAGCCTAAAGCTTAATTATTTTAAAGCGCCTATTCACCCCCCCCTCCAGGCGACATCCACGTCCTTTCAACCTCTAGTTGACTAGCTCGTTGATCAAAGATGGTTAAGGTTTCCTAACCATATACAAGTGCTGTCACTTGATAACGGGATCACATCATTAGGAGAATGATGTGATGGACAAGACCCAAACTATAAACGTAGTATATGATCGTGTCAGTTTATTGCTAATGTTTTCTGCATGTCAATGTATCTGTTCCTATGACCATGAGATCATGCAACTCCCGGACACCGGAGGAATACCTTGTGTATCAAACGTTGCAACGTAACTGGGTGACTATAAAGGTGCTCTACAGGTATCTCCAAAGGTGTCTGTTGGGTTGGCATGGATCAAGACTGCGATTTGTCACTCCGCGTAACGGGGAGGTATCTTGGGGCCCACTCGGTAATACAACATCACAACAAGACTTGCAAGCAATGTGACTAAGGAGTTAGTTACGTGATCTTGTATTACGGAACGAGTAAAGAGACTTCCCAGTAATGAGATTGAACTAGGTATGGAGAAACCGACGATCGAATCTCGGGCAAGTAACATACCGAAGGACAAAGGGAATAGTATATGAGATTATATGAATCCTTGACATAGAGGTTCATCCGATAGAGATCTTCGTAGAATATGTAGAAGCCAATATGGACATCCAGGTCCCGCTATTGGTTATTGACCAGAGAGTGTCTCTGGTCATATCTGCATAGTTCTCGAACCCGCAGGGTCTGCACACTTAAGGTTCGGTGACGTTTCGGTATAGTTGAGTTATATGTGTTGGTGACCAAAGTTTGGTTCGAAGTCCCGTATGAGATCCTGGAAGTCACGAGGAGTTCTGGAATGGTCCGGAAACGAAGATTGATATATAGGAAGTTGGTATTTGGATTTCGGAAGGTTTTCGGGCATTGCCGGCAGTGTACCGGGAGGGACGAATGGGTTCCGGGGGCCCACTGGGTGGGCCCACCACGCCCCAAGGGGTCCACATGGGTTTATTGGATGCGCAATAAGGCATAATGGGCTGACCAATTTATCCAAGGAAAGCGCATGAGGAAAAAGTGGAAAATCCAAAAGAGGTGGGAAATTAAGGAAGGAGTCCTAATCCAAGTGGGGTTGGAAGAGGACTCCTCCCTCCTCCACTTCGGCCGACCCAAGGGAGTCTCCCTTGTGGCACCAAGGCTACCTCCTCCCTCCTCCTATATATACTAGAGGTTTAGGGCTTTTGAGACACAACTTTGCCACGTGCTGCCCTCTCCTCTAGATCGTAGTTATTCCTCTAGATCGGTTTTCTCTGGAGCTCGGGTGGAGCCCTGCAGGAATAGATCATCACCATCACCGGCACGCCGTCACACTGCCGGGGAAATCATCTACATCCCCGTCTCTCCTGCTGGATTAAGAAGGTGGAGATGGTCATCGAGCAGTACATGTGCGGAACGCGGAGGTGTCGTCCGTTTGGCACTTGATCGGGACGGATCACGAGACAATTCGTGGGACGGTTCGTGGGACGGATCGTGAAGAAATACCACTACATCAACCAAGTTTATTAACGCTTCCGCTTAGCGATCTACAAGGGTATGTGGATCCGATCTCCCTCTCGTAGATGAACATCACCATCATAGGTCTTCGTGTGCGTAGGAATTTTTTGTTTCCCATGCAACGTTCCCCAACAAGAGATACCTCACTAGTAAACATCATGTGACTCCGGTCCATATCATCATCATTGTTTACACCTCCATCATTTACTGATTTCCTTTACATTTCCGTTGCAATCACTATTACTATTCCCTCTTGTGTTTTGATCCTTTGCAAACTACAAGGCCGGAGAGATTGACAACCTCTCTGTACTCGTTGGGAGCAAAGTTATTTGTGTGTGTGTAGGTCCACGTCTTCTGCTAGCGCCAGGGTGGGAGACACATACTTGTTGATCCTAGGAGTCCTACTGGTTTGATAACCTTACAGTCTCCATGTAAGGGAAAATTTGTTGCTGACTACATCTCAACCTTCCACTTGGGTTAACCAACGGGGAGCGAGAAGTATATACATCATCTCGTCATCAAGCAAAGTTTTCTAGCGCCATTGCCGGGGACTCCAGTCTTCAAGATAGGGGAGTTGCACGCTGTCTTTAACTTTTCCTTTTTAGTCTTGTTAGTTTGCTTTCGTAGTTTTTGCTTTAGAGTCTTATACCAAAAACCACAAAAAAATTAGTTGCTTTGTTCTTGCTTGTTGCTATGGGTTCCACTGAGAACACCAAGTTGTGTGACTTCACTAGTCACAACAACAATGATTATACCTTCTCTTCTATTGCTCCAATAACAACTAAGGGTATTTATAAAAGTGATAGACCTTGTGACTATACTAGTCATTATGGGGAATTATGCCCTTGGCATGGTTGCCCCAGGAAGAAACAAGATCTTTGGTTTGAAGTTGCTCCTAAACGTCCCGAAAATTGGGAAGACATCCAAACTCTTATAATAGAGGGAAAATCAAACATAGAGGATGACACTACAATTCTACTTAATAGAGATGATATTGATTTTGACAATTTTAGTCTTTCCGAAGTTATCACTTTTTTGCAAAAAATGGCTAAGGACCCCCACACTAGTACACTTAATATTGCCTTCACCGAGCATATTACCAATGCTCTTATCAAAGCTAGGGAGGAGAAGATCAAGCTAGAGACTTCTATTCCTAAAAAAACAAGAAGATGGTTGGGACCCTATGGTCAAGATTAAATCGAATAATATCTCTTGCTTTGCTTTATGTGATGTTGGAGCTAGTGCTTCCGTTATGCCCAAAAGAATGTATCATATGCTTGATTTGAAACCTTATGATCTATGTTCTTTTGGTGTTCGTCTTGTTGATTCTTCCATAAAGAATCCTTTAGGAAGAATTGATGATGTACTTATTATTTTCAATGATAATTATGTTCCCGTTGATTTTCTTATTATGGCCATTGAGTGTGATCCCTCATGTCCAATTATTTTGGGACGTCTTTTTCTCCGCACCGTTGGTGCTATCATTGACATGAAAGAGGGGATCATCAAATTCCAATTCCCCCTTAAAAAGGGAATGGAACACTTCCCTCGAAAGAAGATTAAGTTACCTTATGAGTCTGTTACTCGGGCAAGTTATTCTTTTGGAGTTGATAACACTTGATCTTTTTGAATTATGCCTAGCTCAAAGGCATAAAAGAAATCACTTGTTGGGAGGCAACCCAATTTGTTTTTACTTTCAGTTTTAGTGGTCTTGATGCTTGTTACTACTGTGGAAACATCATTGTATCTTTATTTTTAAGCTTTGTGCCAAGTTATAGCCTCCGATTCCATGAAAGTTCAAAAATTGTGACATGCTGTCCAGAAACAAATTATGTCTACCTGACAGAAAAATTCGCCAAAAATGACCAAATCATCTTTTTGATCTGAATTGTTTTGACAGCATGCTCTATATAATTGCCTTTCTGGCATCTGTTCTGAGTTTTTTTGATTTAAGTTGCAGAAGTGCCCCGAAAAAATTATTTACTACCTGCTGTTCTGTTTTCACAGATTCTGCCATGTTCTGCGTTTTCATTGTCTTGCAAATTCTAAGCTTACTTTTTATTTGCAAAAACCTTTTGGAAATCTTTAGAAACAATAGCTTTTCATGAAAATATTTATTTGTAGTAGGTAATGAATTATTTTATCATGGGTACTAACCACTCTAATCAGCTTATGACGATTTTATTATGAAGGGAGTTTTCATGTATGCGATAGGAGATGATGAAAGAAGATACAAGAGTGTCAAGCGCTCAAGCTTGGGGATGACCCCATGCACCCCAAGAAATATTCAAGGAGACTCAAGGATCTAACCTTGGGGATGCCCCCGTGCATCCCCTTCTCTATCAACAATCATCAGTTCGTCCATCTCCAAGCTATATTTTTATCACTTCTTATGTTATGTGCTATGCTTCGAGCGTCCCGCTATTTACTTTTTAGTTTGTTTTAGTTTTGCTTGCTGTTCATAACAAATAGGAACCTAGCCTACCTTGTTTTGGAGAGAAGCACGCTCCATTCCACTCTAGAACACAACATAGGTTTTCATGCTTATCCTTTTTGTGTGTTCTCTATCTTTCCATAGCTGCTCTCATGCTTAGCTCTTAGTTTTCATGCTTATCTTTTTAAGAGCTTTTATTTAGGTTGATTTTGGAACTCTCTTGAGTTATCATGCTTATCTTGTCTAGAGAGTTGTCTTGTTGCACTGAGTTGTGTGTCTTGCATGAGTAGGTAATTAAGATTGCTAATTAAGTATAGTAGTAACTTGCAATACTTTTGAGGTATTGATTTGAGTAATGTTTGGACTATTGGTGCCAAGAGTTTAAGGGAGCGCTTGTATTCTCGGTTTAGTTCTAATACGGGTGTATAATTGGTACAGACCTCGGACGGTCGTTTTTATTCCGAGTGGAAATCGTACTACGATCGGTATTATACACTTGTAAATTAAATCTTGATGTATAAGTTTACACATATTCCAAGCGGAGCCTAAGCCTATTAGTGTTAGGTGTCGTATTTTGGGAAATCCATGTGTTTTTCAAAAACTAAAAATTAGTTGAGAACTCTAGCTACTAATTTGATCGCTAACCCCTGGAGGGGTTGGAATATTTAGAGTACCCTCATGTTACCATGAGTAGAGGATGCGCAAGGATAACCAAACCCCCAAACACTCCTCCTCGAGGTACTTGTCTCTTTGTGAATTTCCTAACTAGATAGAGAGTTGCCGATAATAAGTGTATGAGCTCTTCGGACTAATGTGAGTATTCGATTGTTGAGACTTCCACCATCCATATTTTGCTAGCCTCTTCGGTACCGTGCATTTCCCTTTCTCATCTTGAGAGTTGGTGCAAACTTCGCCGGCGCATCCAAACCCATGACATGATACGCCCTGTCATACATAAACCTCATTATATCTTTCCTCAAAACAGCCACCATACCTACCTATTAAGGCATTTCCATATCCTTTCTGAGATACATTGCCATGCAACATCCACCATCTCATGACTTGATCTTCATGTCATACATGCTTTTGCTTGATTGTAGAGCCGCATGATAGTTGGGCCTTGCCCATATTATTGCTGCGTGACGCGCTAGTATCATTGCATATCCTGCTACACTCGCAGATGCATACATTTGTATACATCATGATAGTTTCCACTTGTCGTTATGTTGAGTACTTCTTATAAAGTGTGATGATCTTCTTTTTATTCATGTAAAACATAGAGTGTTGCCCTTAAGTGAGGAAAAGATCCCAAAGAGGACAAATTAAAAGATCCCAAACAGGACAAATGATAGATAAATAGAAAGAGCCAAAGAGGCCACAAAAAATAAAATAAAATAAAAAGAAACAAAAAGAGAGAAGGGGGCAACACTACTATTCCTTTTGAAAGATCCACACTCGTACTCCATTCCTATAACTGTACTACATAGAGATTATCATTCATGCATAACTATGTGGGGACCCTTACACTATAGAACTTGGTTTGCATATTCCAATGATGAGCCTCCTCAAATGAGCTATAGGTCTTCATGAGCAAACAAGTTGGATGCACCCCACTAGCTCCATTGGAGAGCTTACCTTAGCTCATATGTGCATCCGTTACATGGCAATCCCTACTCCTCACATCATATCTATCATTTGGCTTTCTCTCGCCTATGTTTGTCCTCATTGAGGTGAGCCTTTCACACCTTTTTGTTTTTCCTTCCACATCATTATTGTATTTGCCATCCTAAGTGCCAACATATCTTGCTTGCGCTCATCCATTGCATGAGTGCTCAAAGTCGAAAGGGAGGGGATCATTTTGACTTTTGCCTGACTAGTGGTCCGGGGATGAGTCAAAATAAGATTCTGAAGGAGACCAAGTGTGAGGTTTAGTAGATTGAGTTCTCAATTAAAAAGTATTTTATGTTCTCAACCTATCTCCCACTTCTTGCACACGAACACCATTTGGAGACATTCGAGTCATAGACAGTGAGAGCTCTTGCATCTTTATGTTCTTACTTTGCTAAACCTAATACTAGACATAGACTCTTGCTTGTTATTGTTTTGACTTTAATTGCATATCTCACTTGATTTACTTTGAAGTTCTTATATGTGTATTAGCATGTCACCACAGAAATTATTGTGTTATCATTTACCCGCTCGAGGACGAGCATGAATTAAGCTTGGGGATGTTGATACGTCCCAAACGTATCTATAATTTCTCCTTGTTCCATGATCTTCTGGGTCACATTGTTATATGTTTTGCTACACTTTTATATTTTTTTACACATATTTGGACTAACCTACTAACTCAGTGCACCCAGTGCCAGTTTTTTTGTGCTGATGTCTTTTTACAAGGGCTTTTAGCCAATCTTCCGAAGTCCCAAAATCTTGAGAAAAATATATAAAAAATCAGCGTACCGGAAGCTTCCAGATCACCGAAGATGGGCCACCCACGGGCCAGGGGCCGTCCAGGCGACCTCCTGACGCGACCTACCCCTGGCCGCGCCCACAGGCCGCCTCGATGGGTCCCACCTCCTCCGATGCCCTCCTTCGGCCTATATTTACCTCTCCGAGAGGAAACCCTTCCAGAATATCCAGAATCGCAAATGTCTCTATCGTTCCCCCGCTGCAGCGCTTACGAGATCGGGAGCGTCAGGAGACCTCTTCCCGGCACCCTGTCGGAGGGAGCATTGACATCCGGGAGCCTCTCCACCCCCATGGACGCTTCCTGGACCAGTCGTGAGTAGTCCTCCTTGGACCATGGGTCCATGACCAGTAGCTATGTGATGTCTTCTCTCCAATCTTGTGCTTCAATGGTTAGTCCTTGTGAGCTGCCCTACATGATCAAGGCATCTATGTAATTCTCTTGCTATTGCAATGCTCGGTTTGTTGGGATCCGATGGATTATGAGATTATGTTTATATTCTTATGAGTTATATATTTGATTATCCTTTTATATTATGTTCCTTAGTGATTCATGCATGTTCTCTGTTGCTATTTATTGCTTTGGCCGAGTAGTAGATTGTAACTCCAATAGGGAGCGTTATGCATAATTGTGGGTTCATGCCACTTGATGTCTAGCTTGAGTGACAGAAACATGAGACTAGGGGATGTGTTGTTGCCACCAGGGAGAAAACAACGGTGCTTGTGACCGTGGTTGCAAGGATTGTTTACGTTACACATAGTTTGTTAATGTAGTTGTCCGTTGCTTTGAGTTTAAAGTTTGGGTGGGGCTCGCAACTTAATACTAGCGAGATTTTCTGGATAGATATCTCAAGGTGGATGATTAGTAAGTAGATGCTGATGAATAAACGATGTACTTGTCTTGGCGTACTTCCCCATTACTATTGAACCTCTAACTATCAAGTAGCATAATTAGCATTGCGGTGCGCTCATAATTTTGTCAATTGCCCAACTGGAATGTTTATACCCAAGCATAGTTGTTTATCGTATTTTGGGAGAGAGACATCACTAGTGAACATCATATGACTCAGGTCCATATCATCATCATTGTTTACACCTCGATCATTTACTGCTTTCCTTTACTTTTATGTTGCAATCACTATTACTATTCCCGCTTGTGTTTTGATCCTTTGCAAACTACAAGGCCGGAGAGATTGACAACCTCTCTGTACTCGTTGGGAGCTAAGCTATTTGTGTGTGTGCAGATCCATGTCTTCTGGTAGCGCTAGGGTGGGAGTGATGATGAGGTGATGTATATACTTCTCGCGCCTCGTTGCCCCCAAGTGGAAGGTGGAGATGTAGTCAGCAGCAAATTTCCCTCACATAGGGACTATAAGGTTTATCGAACCAGGAGGACTCCTAGGCTCAACAAGTAGGTGTATTCCACCCTGGCGCTAGCTGAAGACATGGACATGTACACACAACAAATAACTTTGCTCCCAACGAGTACAGAGAGGTTGTCAATCTCTCCAGCCTTATAGTTTGCAAAGGATCAAAACACAAGCGGGAAGGTAATAGTGATTGCAACGGAAAAGTAAAGAAAGCGGTAAATAGTGGAGTTGTAAGCAATGATGGTGATATGGAACGGAGTCACATGATGTTCACTAGTGATGTCTCTCTCCCAAAACACGGTAAATAACTATGATAGGGTAAAGAAATCATAGTTGGGCAATTGACAGAATTATGATCGCACGACAATGCTAATTATGCTCCTTGATAGTTAGAGGTTCAATAGTAATGGGCAATACACCAAGACAAGTAGACCATTCATTCATCAGCATCTACTTACTAATCATCCACCTTGAGATATCTATCCAGAACATCTCTCCGGTATTAAGTCGCGAGCCCCACCCAAAGTGTAAAGTCAAAGCAACGGACAACTGCATTAACAAACTATGCATAAGGTAAACAATCCTTGCAATCGTGGTCACAAGCACCATTGTTTTCTCCCTGGTGACAACAAGCACATCCCCTAGTCTCATGTTTCTGTCACTCAAGCTATACATCGAGGGGCCCGAACCCACAATCATGCATAACGCTCCCTCGTGGAATTACGATCTACTACTTGGCCAAAGCAATAAAAAACAATGCAGAACATGCATGAATCACTCATAACAATCTAAACATAATCTTCGGTGATATGGAAGCTTCCGGTACGCTGATTTTTTTATATATTTTTCTCAAGATTTTTGGGACTTCGGAAGATTGGTTAAAAGCCCTTGCAAAAATACATCAGCACACAGAAACTGGCACTGGGTGCACTGAGTTAGTAGGTTAGTCCAAATATGTGTAAAATGATATAAAAGTGTAGCAAAACATATAACAATGTCACCCAAAAGATCATGGAACAAGCAAAAATTATAGATACGTTTCGGACGTATCAACATCCCCAAGCTTAATTTCTGCTCGTCCTCGAGTAGATAAATGATAACACAATAATTTCTGTGGTGACATCCTAACACACATATAAGAACTTCAAAGTAAAGCAAGTGAGATATGCAATTCAACTCAAGACAATAACAAGCAAGAGTCTATATCTAGTATTGAATTTAGCAAAGTAAGAACATAAAGGTGCAAGAGCTCTCGCTGTCCGTGACTCGAATGTCTCCAAATGGTGTTTGCGTGCAAGAAGTGGGAGATGGATTTAGATCATAAAATATTTTTAATTGAGAACTCAATCTACTAAACCTCACACTTAGTCTCCTTCAGAATCTTATTTTGACTCATCCCCACACCACTTGTCAGGCACAAGTCAAAATGATCCTCTCCCTTTCGACTTTGAGCACTCATGCAATGGATGAGCGTAAGAAAGATATGTTGGCACTTAGGATGGAAAATAGAGTAATGATGGGGAAGGAAGAGAAAAAGGTGTGAAAGGCTCACATCAATGAGTACAACCATAGGCGAGAGAAATCCAAATGATAGATATGATGTGAGGAGTAGGGATTGCCATGTATCGATACACATATGAGCTAAGGTAAGCTCTCCGATGGAACTAGTGGGGGTACATCCAACTTGTTTGATCATGAAGACCTAGAGCTATTTTGAGGATTCTCATCATTGGAATATGCAAACCAAGTTCTATAGTGTAAGGATCCCCACATAGTTATGCATGAATGATAATATCTATGTAGTACCAATATAGTAATGGAGTACGAGTGTGGATCTTTCAAAAGGAATAGTAGTGTTGCCCCCTTCTCTCTTTTTATTTATTTATTTTTATTTTTATCTTTTTTTGTGGCCTCTTTGGCTCTTTATTTTTATCTCTCATTTGTTCTCTTTGGGATCTTTTGTTTTGTCCTCTTTGGGATCTTTTCCTCACTTAAGGGCAATACACTATGTTTTACATGAACAAAGAAAAATCATCACACTTCATAAGAAGTACTCAACATAAAGACAAGTGAAAACTATCATGATGTATGCAAATGTATGCCTCTGCCAGTGTAGCAGGATATGCAATGATACTAGCGCGTCAGGTAGCAATAATTTGGGCAATGCCCAAATATCATGCGGCTCTATGATCAAGCAGAACCATGTATGACATTAAGATAAAGTCATGAGATGATGGATGTTACCTGGCAATGTATCTCGGAAAGGCTACGGAAATGCCTTAATAGGTAGGTATGGTGGCTGTTTTGAGGAAAGATATAATGAGGCTTATGTATGACAGAGTGTATCATGTCATGTGTTTGGATGCACCGGCGAAGTTTGCACCAACTCTCAATGTGAGAAAGGGCAATGCACAGTACCGAAGAGGCTAGCAAAAATATGGATGGTGGAAGTGCCAACAATCGAATACTCACATTAGTCCGAAGAACTCATATACTTATTATCGGTAACTCTCTATCTAGTAAGGAAATTCACAAAGAGACAAGCACCCCGAGGAGGAATGTTTTGGGATTTGGTTATCCTTGCGCATCCTCGACTCATGGTAACGTGAGGGTACTCTATATATTCCAACCCCTCGAGAGGTTAGCGATCAATTTAGTACCTAGAGTTCTCAAATAATTTTTAGTTCTTGAAAAACACACGGATTTCCCAAAATACAACACCTATCACTAATAGGATCAAGCTCTTGGCACCAATAGTCCAAACATTACTCAAATCAATACCTCAAAACTATTGCAAGTTACTACTATACTTAAATAGCAACCTAAATTACCTACTCATGCAAGACACACAACTCAGTGCAACAAGACAACTCTCTAAACAAGATAAGCTTGATAACTCAAGAGAGTTTCAAAATCAACCTAAGTAAAATCTCTTAAAAAGATAAGCATGAAAGCTAAGGCCTAAGCATGACAGTAGCTACGAAAAGATGAAGAACACACAAAAAGAATAAGCATGAAAAGCTATGTTGTGTTCTAGAGTGGAATGGAGCGTGTGTCTCTCCCAAGCAAGGTATGCTAGATTCCGAATTGTTATTAACAGCAAGCAAAACTAAAACAAACTAAAAAGAAAATAGCGGGACGCTCCAATCATATCACATATCATATGAAGTGATAAAAATATAGCATGGAGATGGACGACCTGATGATTGTTGATAGAGAAGTGGATGCACGGGGGCATCCCCAAGATTAGACGCTTGAGTCTCCTTTGAATATTTCTTGGGGTGCATGGGGGCATCCCCAAGCTTGAGTGCTTGACACTCCTTTATCTTCTTTCATCATCTCTCCCATCGCATACTTGAAAACTCCCTTCATACGAAACTCATCATAAGCTGATTAGAGTGGTTAGTTCCCTTAATAAAATAATTCAATATAAATATTTTCATGAAAATCTACTGCTTCTCATGATTTCAAAAATATTTTTCCAAATAAAAAGCAAGCTTACGATTCGCAAAACAATGAGACCACAAAACATGGCAGAATCTGTGAAAACAGAACAACAGGTAGTAAATAATTTATTCGGGGTACTTTTGTAAATCAAATCAACAAACTCAGAACACATGCTAGAAAGGCAATTATATAGATCATGCTTTCAAAAATATTCAGATAAAAAAGATGATCTGGTGATTTTTGGCGAATTTTTTCATCAAGCAGACAAAACTTGTTTCTGGACAGCATGTCACAATTCTTGATCTTTCTCACAATCGGAGGCTATAACTTGGCACAAAGATTAAAAATAAAGATACAATGATGTTGATACAGTACTAACACACATCAAGACCATTAAAATAGAAAGTAAAAACATATTGGGTTGCCTCCCAACAAGCGCTTTCTTTTATGCCTTTGAGCTAGGCATAATGCAAGAAGGAGGATCAAAGTTCTTCAAAGTTATCGGAATTATAAAGACCTTCAAACGGATCCTCAACAAGTTCATCCTAATTTTACCTAGGGAATTGGTATGTACCTTTCGCTTTCCCTCGTAAATGTATGTGTCCTTTACCTAAATCAATGAAGCCTCTCATGGCTCAGAAAAAGTCCCTTCCAAGCACTATATTCCCTTTGTTGGGCTCCATGATGAAGAAATCAATTGTTGCACTCCTTTTAGAGAATGTAACCTGGACATCTTTTACCTTTCCCTGGATTTCAGAAATATCACTATTAGCATGTTCATGATAGTATGAAAAAAATTCCATGTCTAACCAGAGAGAATCATAAGCAACTTTTGGCATAGTAGAAACCATGGATCCAATATCACAATAAGCAAGGAAGTCTTGGTTAGAGATGCTAATTCTAACGAAAGGCTCCCAATCATCATCTATTTTCAAAATATGCTCCTTAACAACCATGGGTTTCTCTCTTTCTCTTAAGTCTAGTGAATCTATTTTTCCTTCAATAGTAGCGAGTGTATCTATAATAGTGTCATAACCATGATTATAAACAAGATTATTAGATAGACCATGTATAATATCAAGAGCTCTTGCCTCATCACACTCTAAGAAATCTCGTTTAGTTATAATATCAAAAGAGTGTTTGCACCATATAAAGAGACCATGATAAACAAAATTAAGCACAATTTGATAGGTATCCCAGGCATAATTCTTTTGTGTGCTTCAGAAATTATATCCCATGCGTCCTTCATATTTTCTCCATTCCTATGATGGAAGTCTAGGACCTCACATTCCTTCTAGGAATCAAACCTTAACATGGTTGACAACTAAAAGCAAAGTAACTAATTTTTTTGTGGTTTTTGGTATAGGACTCTAAAGAAAAAACTAGAAAGCAAACTAACAAGACTAAAAAGCAAAGGTAAAAGATAGTGTGCAACTCCCCTATCTTGAAGAGTGGAGTCCCCGGAAATGGCGCCAGAAATTTGCTTGATGACAAGGTGATGTATATACTTCTCGCCCCTCGTTGGACCCCAAGTGGAAGGTGGAGATGTAGTCAGCAGTAAATTTCCCTCATACAGAGACTGTAAGGTTTATCGAACCAGGAGGACTCCTAGGCTCAACAAGTAGGTGTCTTCCACCCTGGCGCTAGCAGAAGACGTGGACCTACACACACAACAAATAACTTTGATCCCAACGAGTATAGAGAGGTTCTAAATCTCTCCGACCTTGTAGTTTGCAAAGGATCAAAACACAAGCGGGAAGGTAATGGTGATTACAACAGAAAAGTAAAGAAAGTGGTAAATAGTGGAGGTGTAAGCAATGATGGTGATATGGACCGAAGTCACATGATGTTCACTAGTGATGTCTCTCTCCCAAAAGACGATAAACAACTATGCTAGGGTAAACAAATCACAGTTGGGCAATTGACGGAATTATGATCGCATCTCAATGCTAATTATGCTCCTTGATAGTTAGAGGTTCAATAGTAATGGGCATACACCAAGACAAGTAGACCGTTTATTCATCATCATCTACTTACTAATCATCCACCTTGAGATATCTATCCAGAACATCTCTTCAGTATTAAGTTGCGAGCCCCACCCAAAGTGTAAACTCAGAGCAACGGTCAACTGGATTAACGAACTATGCGTAAGGTAAACAATCCTTGCAACCATGGTCACAAGCACCGTTGCTTTCTCCCTAGTGGCAACCAGCACATCCCCTAGTCTCATGTTTCTGTCACTCAAGCTAGACATCGAGGGGCCCGAACCCACAATCATGCATAACGCTCCCTCTTGGAGTCACGATCTACTACTTGGCCAAAGCAATAAAAAGCAACGGAGAACATGCATGAATCACTAAGGAACATAATATAAAAGGATAGAAAAATATATAACTCATAACAATCTAAACATAATCTCATAATTCAGCGGATCCCAACAAACCGAGCACAGCAATAACAAGAGAATTACATAGATGCCTTGATCATGTAGGGCGGCTCACAAGGACTAACCATTGAAGCACAAGATTGGAGAGAAGACATCACATAGCTACTGGTCATGGACTCATGGTCCAAGAAGGACTACTCATGGCACGTCCGGGAAGCGTCCATGGTGGTGGAGAAGCTCCCGGAGGTCAATCATCCCTCCGGCAGGGTGCCGGGAATAGGTCTCCTGATGCTCCCGATCTCGGAAGCGCTGCGGCGGCAGAACGATGGAGAAATTCGCGATTCCATAAAGTCTGCAAGGATTTCCTCTCGGGACTCTAAATATAGGCCAAAGGAGGGCACCGGAGGAGGTGGGACCCACCCAGGCAACCTCTTGGCGCGGCCTAGGGCCTGGCCGCGCTAGCAGGCCGCCTGGGAGGCCCTTGGCCCTCCTTCAGTGATCCAGAAGCTTTTGTTTCTATGATTTATATATATATATATTTGGATTTTTTCGGGCTTTGGAAAATTGGGTAAAAGCCCGTGCAAAATAGACATCAGCAGACAGAAACTAGAACTGGGTGAACTGAGTAAGTAGGCTAGTCTAAATATGTGTAAAATGATATAAAAGTGTAGCAAAACATATAACAATGTCACCCAAAAGATCATGGAACAAGCAGAAATTATAGATACTTTTGGGACGTATAAGGGAGACACCTACTTGTTGATCCTAGGAGTCCTACTGGTTCGATAACCTTACAGTCTCCGTGTAAGGGAAAACTTGCTGCTGACTACATCTCAACCTTCCACTTGGGGTAACCAACGGGGAGCGAGAAGTATATACATCATCTCGTCATCAATGCTCAACACTTCTTGTGTTGGTTCCTTTATGAAGAAAGATATTGAATTCAAATGGGACTTATTGGAAAGAATTAAACACAACTCTGAAGATTGGGAACTCGACGAAGGTAATGAGTGAGGTATAAGCCTTAAGTTTGATTGTATTAAATTATTATAGACACCGATGCTTTTCGTGATTTTAGCACTAAATATGGACTTGACTCTGAGGTAGTAGCTTCCTTTTGTGAATATTTTGCTACTCATGTTGATCTCCCCAAGGAGAAGTGGTTTAAATATCATCCTCCCATTGAAGTTAAAGTGGTAGAACCTAGTAAAGTTGAAGAAGAAACTACTATTTATAATGTTGATCGTCTTATTCCTACTTCTTATATTGAGAAACCACCCCTTCCTGTTAGGATAAAGGAACATGCTAAAGCTTCAATTGTGGTTTGTAAGAGTTATGCTATAACACCTATACCTCCTGAGAAAATTGAAGCAGAACCTAATATTGCTATGGTTAAAGATATCTTGGTTCATAATATTGATGGGCATGTCATTCACTTTTGTGATGAAGCTGCTAGAATTGCTAGACCTGATACTAAGGGTAAACATAGACCTATTGTGGGTGTGCTTGTTGTTTCTGTTAAGATAGGAGATCATTGTTATCATGGATTATGTGATGTGGGGGCTAGTGTGAGTGCAATTCCCTTTACCTTATACCAAGAAATTATGAATGATATTGCACCAGCCGAATTAGAGGAAATTGATGTTACCATCAAGCTTGCTAATAGAGATACTATTTCACCAATTGGGATTGTTAGAGATGTTGAAGTCTTGTGTGGGAAAATAAAGTATCCTACTGATTTTCTTATTCTTGGTTCCCCACAAGATGATTTTTGTCCCATTATATTTGATAGACCCTTCCTGAATATTGTTAATGCTAAGAACGATTGTGAAAAACAAACAGTTACTGTAGGTTTTGGGGATGCATCTCATGAGTTCAATTTCTCGAAATTTCGTAGACAACCTCATGACAAAGAATTTCCTAGTAAATACGAAATTATTGGTCTCGCTTCTATCGCTACGCCTCCTACTGATCCATTAGAACAATATTTGCTAGACCATGAAAAGGATATGCATATGAATGAAAGGAATGAAATAGATAAGATTTTCTTTGATCAGCAGCCTATTCTGAAACACAACCTACCTGTTGAAATACATGGGAATCCTCCTCCACCTAAGGGTGATCCCGTATATGAGCTTAAACAATTACCTCATACTCTGAAGTATGCTTATCTTCATGAAAAAGAGATATATCATGTTATTATTAGTGTTAACCTTTCACAGCATGAAGAAAAGAGATTATTGAAAACTTTGAGGAAGCACCGTGCCGCTATTGGATATACTCTTGATGATCTTAAGTGCATTAGTCCCACTCTATGTCATCACAAAATCAATATGGAACCAGATGCTAAACTAGTTGTTGATCACCAACGACGATTAAATCCTAAATTGAAGGAAGTGGTAAGAAATGAAATACTAAAGCTTCTGGAGGCATGTATAATTTATCCTATTGCTGATAGTAGATGGGTTAGGCCCGTTCATTGTGTCCCTAAAAAGGGAGGTATTACCGTTGTTCCTAATGACAAAGATGAATTAATCCCACAAAGAATTTTTACAGGATATAGAATGGTAATTGATTTCAGGAAATTAAATAAGGCTACTAGGAAAGATCATTATCCGCTACCTTTTATAGATCAAATGCTAGAAAGACTATCCAAACATACACATTTTTGCTTTCTGGATGGTTACTCTAGTTTCTCTCAAACACGTGTATCAAAAGAGGATCAAAAGAAGACCACTTTTACTTGCCCTTTCGGTACCTTTGCTTATAGACGTATGCCTTTTTGTTTATGCAATTCACCTGCTACCTTTCAAAGATGTATGATGGCTATATTCTTTGACTTTTGTGAAAATATTGTTGAAGTTTTAATGGATGATTTTTCCGTTTACGGAACTTCTTTTGATGATTGCTTGAGCAACCTTGATCGAGTTTTGCACACATGCGAAGAAGCTAATCTTGTCTTGAATTGGGAGAAGTGCCACTCTATGGTTAATGAAGGCATCGTGGGACGCAAAATCTCCGAATGAGGTATTGAAGTTGATAAATCTAAAGTTGATACTATTGAAAAAAATGTCGTGTCCAACAGATATTAAAGGTATAATAAGTTTTCTTGGTCATGGTGGTTTCTATAGGAGATTTATTAAAGACTTCTCTAAAATTTCTAAGCCTCTCACTAATCTTTTTCAAAAGGATATTCCATTTGTTTTTTATGATCATTGTGTAGAAGCATTTGAAATTATTAACAAAGCCTTGATCATTGCACCTCTTGTTCAACCACCTAATTGGAACTTACCCTTTGAAATTATGTGTGATGCTAGTGATTATGCTGCTGGTGCTTTTCAAGGACAAAGAGTTGATAAGAAATTAAATGTCGTCCATTACGCTAGAGAACTCTAGACAATGCTCAAAGAAACTACGCTACCACTGAAAAGGAATTTTTAGTAGTTGTGTTTGCTTGCAATAAGTTTAGACCTTATATTGTTGATTCCAAAGTAACTGTTCACACTGATCATGCTGCTTTTAAGTACCTTACGGAAAAGAAAGATGCTAAATCTAGACTTATTAGATGGGTCCTTCTGCTACAAGAATTTGATTTGCATATTATGGATAGAAAGGGTGCTGATAACCTCGTAGCAGATAACTTGTCTAGATTGGAAAATGTTCTTGATGACCCACTACCTATTGATGATAGCTTCTCCGATGAACAATTAGCTGTCATAAATGCTTCACGCAATGCTTCTTGGTATGTTGATTATGCTAACTACATTGTTGCGAAATTTATACCGCCAAACTTCACATACCAACAAAAGAAAAAGTTCTTCTATCATTTAAGACATTACTTTTGGGACGATCCACACCTTTATAAAGAAGTAGTAGATGGTATTATTAGACGTTGTGTACCTCAACATGAACAGGGACAAATCCTATACAAGTGTCACTCCGAGGCCTATGGAGGACATCACGTTGGAGATAGAACTGCACACAAGGTATTACAATCTAGTTTTTATTGGCCTACTCTCTTCAAGGATGCTTGTAAGTTTGTCTTGTCTTGTGATGAATGTCAAAGAATTGGTAATATTAGTAGACGTCAGGAAATGCCTATGAATTACTCTCTAGTTATTGAACCATTTGATGTTTGGGGTTTTGATTATATGGGACCTTTTCCAAAATCCAATGGGTATACTCATATTCTAGTTGTTGTTAATTATGTTACTAAGTGGGTAGAAGCTATCCCAACTAGTAGTGTTGATCATAACACTTCTATTAAGATGATGAAAGAAGTTATTTTCCCTAGATTTGGAGTCCCTAGATATTTAATGACTCATGGTGGTTCACACTTTATTCCTCGTGCTTTCCTTAAATTGCTTGCTAGGTATGATGTTAATCATAGAATTGCATCTCCTTATCATCCTGAGTCGAGTGGGCAAGTAGAATTGAGAATAGAGAAATTAAGTTGATCTTGCAAAAGACAGTTAATAGATCTAGAAAGAATTGGTCTAAGAAACTTGATGATGCATTATGGGCTTATAGGACCGCTTACAAAAACCCTATTGGTATGTCTCCTTATAAAATAGTTTATGGTAAAGCATGTCACTTACCTCTAGAGCTAGAACATAAAGCTTATTGGGGAATTAAAGAGCTTAACTATAATTTCAAACTTGCTGGTGAAAAGAGGTTATTTCACATTAGCTCACTTGATGAATGGAGAACCCGGGCCTATGGGAATGCTAAGTTGTTTAAAGAAAAGGTTAAGAGATGGCATGATAGAAGGATACAAAAGCGTGAATTCAATGTAGGTGATCATGTCCTCCCATACAACTCTCGTTTAAGATTTTTTGCAGGAAAACTACTCTCTAAATGGGAAGGGCCTTAAATTATCGAGGAAGTGTATCGTTTTGGTGCCATCAAGATCAACAACGCCGAAGGCACAAATCCGGAGGTGGTAAATGGGCAAAGAATCAAACATTATATCTCACGTACTCCCATAAATGTTGAAACTAATATTATCAATACCATAACTTCGGAAGAGTACATTAGGGAGACCTATGAGAACGTCTAGGACCCCAAAAAGGAATAGGTATGTGCTACGGTAAGCAAACCGACTCCAAAATGTTTTCAATGGAAATTTTTACCAATTTTGGAATATTTAAAAAATTAGGAAAATTTAAAGCAGCCCGAAGCGTGCATGAGGAGGCGACAAGCCAGCGGGACGCGACCTACCCCCTGGGCGCGCCCTACAGGCTTGTGGCCACCCCGTGCACCCTTCGGACTCCGTTTTCTTGTGGAATACCCCTTCACGTCGGCAAAAATTCATTATATAATCTCCCGAAGGTTTTGACCTCTGTATCTCGACAATATCTCTTGTTTTCGTTTTGAGTTGTTTCTGCTACAGATTGAGAGCAATTATTCTCTGCAAGAATCTGTTGGGGAGAACCGTGTCGGGCAGGTCACAGAGGAAAAGGTGGAAACTTACTTGAAAAGGATAGATGCTATGGAGGAATACCAAGAAGTTACCTCTCGTCTGCAACCTGAAGCCATGTTGGAAGAACTTCACAGCTCACCAATTCCGAATTCGGTTATCCCTCCTAATGCTAAATTTCTCACTTATGAAAATATTAAAAAGAGTGTTGTATTTTCCCCTGCATCAATGGAATAGCCATGGGTTATGGTAGCTCTAATCGTCACCGAAAAACTTCACAAGGAAATAATGGATCTCAGACGTTGAAATAATAAGCTTGAGGAGGAGAATATCGTTCTGAGGGGCATCATCGCCAAGAATATAACACCGCTACCTCCAAAGAAGGACGAGTAAACACATGGGTATGTGCACTCCCCTTGGCTTGAGCCAAGCTTGGGGGAGGTGCCCCGGTATCGTATCACCATCACACCTTTTATTTGTTTTTTTTTGTTTTTCTTCCTTTTTTCCTTTTTGTTTGATCCTTTTAGTTACATCTTGATCTAGTAGAATAAAGTTTTAGCGTGATCTAGTTTTCTTTTTTCTTTTTGTTCCCCCTATGTAAGCAAGTCCAAGAGTTATATAATAAAGAGTAGTTCTGAGTTGAGGGCTTTGCTTGATTGCTATGATCATGAAAAAATGAATAGAAAGAAGTACAGAATAAAAGCAATAGAGCATACATAAAGATCTTATGGGGAGTGATGACTTCACATATAAAAAGAATGTTGATTGAAATTTGTTGTGAGTTGACAAACAAAGCGATTGGTCATTGTTGCAATTAAAAGGAAGTAATAAAGAAAGAGAGGTTCACATATAAATATATTGTCTTAGATATTTTTTGTGATTGTGAGCACTCATTAAAATATTATATGCTAAGAGATTCATGTTGGACAAGGAAGACAACATAATGAGTTTTGTTTGCTTATTTCCAAATAGAAGTTATATGGTTGTAGATCCTTCAACATGTGTCACTTGCTTCCACCTCATATTAGCAAGAAACTCTTGCACCAAGTAGAGATACTACTTGTGCATCCAAAAACCTTTAACCCAGTTTTGCCATGAGAGTCCACCATACCTACCTATGGATTGAGTAAGATCCTTCAAGTAAGTTGTCATCGATGCAAGCAATAAAATTGCTCTTTAAATATCTGTGGTTTATTGGTGCGAGGAAAATAAATTTTATACGAACTTGTGAAATAGAAGTAATAAAAGCGACAGACTGCATAATATAGTTCTTTATCACAAGGGGCAATGTAAAGTGACGTTCTTTTGCACTAAGGGTTGCACATCCAACTATAAAAGCGCATGACAACCTCTGCTTCCCTCTACGAAGGGCTTATCTGTTATCTTTATTTTTGTAGCACTTACCTTTATGCAAGAGTCGTGGTGATCTTCACCATTTTCTTTATTTCGCCTTTATCTCTTGGCAAGCGTCATGTGTTGGGGAATCATCTACAAATATATCCACTCGGATGTGGGTGATCATGAGTTATTATTGTTGACATTACCCTTGAGGTAAATAGTTGGGAGGCAAAAATATAAGCCCCTATCTTTCTGTGTGTCCGATTGAAGATTTGACCTCATAGGTACTCCATGTGTGTTACCAGTTCTGAAAGACTATAAGATGATTGAGTATGTGGATTTGCTTTACAAGCTCTTATATTGACTCTTTCCTACGTTGCGATAAATTGGAATTGCCTCAATGACTGAAATCATAGTTTGTTAGTTCTCAATAGAGTTCTTGATGCATATTTTGCCTTGTGAATGAATTGTTACTCTAATATAAGATATTTTATGTCAATATGTGTTGTTGTTCTAAAGATAATCATAATCCCTTAATGTACATATTTTATTTTATCGACACCTCTATCTCTAAAAATGTGGGCATATTTATTGATCTCATCTTTCTCTTGAGGACAAGCGAGGTCTAAGCTTGGGGGAGTTGATACGTCCATTTTGCATCATGCTTTTATATTAATATTTATTGCATTATGGGCTGTTAATACACATTATGGTACAATACTTATGCCTTTTCTCTCTTATTTTACAGGGTTTACATGAAGAGGGAGAATGCCGGCAGCTGGAATTCTGGACTAGAAAATGAGCAAATCCTAGAGAGCTATTTTGCACAGCTCCAAAAGTCCTGAAAAGTTACTGAGATTTTTTTGGAATATATGAAAAATAATGAGCGAAAGAAGTACCGGAGGGGACCCACCACGTGGCCACAAGCGAGGGGGCGCGTCCTACCCCCCTGGCCGCGCCCTCCAGGCTTGTGGGCCCCCTGGCAGGCCTCTGGTGCCCATCTTCTCCTATATGAGAGATTTCTACTTGAAAAAGATCATATGAGAGCTTTCGGGACGCGACGTTGCCGTCTCATGGCGGAACTTCGACTTAACCAATCTAGAGCTCTGACGGAGCTATTCCGTCGGGTAAACTTCCCTCCCAGAGGGGGAAATCGGAGCCATCGTCATCACCAATGGTCCTCTCATCGAGAGGATGTCAATCTCCATCAACATCTTCATCAACACCATCTCCTCTCCAAACCCTAGTTCATCTCTTGTATCCGAACTTTGTCTCAAAACCTCAGATTGGTACGTATGGGTTTCTAGTAGTGTTGATTACTCCTTGTAGTTGATGCTAGTTGGTTTATTTGGTGGAAGATCAAATGTTCAGATCCTTTATGATTATTAATGCTCCTCTGATCATGAATATGAATATGCTTTGTGAGTAGTTAGGTTTGTTCCTCAGGACATGGGATAAGTCTTGTTATAAGTAATAATGTGAATTTGGTATTCGTTCGATATTTTGATAAGATATATGTTGTCTCTTCTCTAGTGGTGTCATGTGAACATCGACTACATGACACTTCACCATTATTCGGGCCTAGAGGAAGGCAATGGAAAGTAATAAGTAAATGATGGGTTGCTGGAGTGACAGAAGCTTAAACCCTTGTTTATGCGTTGCTTCGTAAGGGGTTGATTTGTATCCATATGTTTAATGTTATGGTTATATTTATCTTAATTCCTATTTCATACTTGCGGATGCTTGCGAGAGAGGTTAATCATAAGTGGGAGGTTTGTCCAAGTAAGGGCAGCACCCAAGCACCGGTCCACCCACATATCAAATTATTAAAGTAACGAACGCGAATCATATGAGCATGATGAAAACTAGCTTGACATAAATTCCCATGTGTCCTCGGGAGCGCTTTTCTTTATATAAGAGTTTGTTCAGGCTTGTCCTTTGCTACAAAAAGGATTGGGCCACCTTGCTGCACCTTAGTTACAATTGTTACTTGTTACCCGTTCCAAATTACTTTATCACAAAAGTATGTGTCATCGATAATTTCACTGTTTGCAGAGAATACCTTACTGAAAACCTCTTATCATTTCCTTCTTCTCCTCGTTGGGTTCGACAATCTTACTTATCGAAAGGACTATGATAAATCCCCTACACTTGTGGGTCATCACCGTGCCTTTTGCATGGGTCGCGCCGTTCGCCTTGTCCGCGGCCTGCTCGATCCAATGTGCTGGTCGCTAGGCTCGACCGCCTCCTTGGCCCAGGTATCCACAAGGGCGCAGTAGAGGAACATGGGTGTTGCATCCTCCAGCTAGTGATATCCGATGAAATAGCCAACTTGAGCTCGAGATCACGCTCTAGATGTACCGCGAGCGTGTCGACCGCTTGGACGTACGCTTGCACGAGTTGCGGCAGAACCAAGAGTTACCGTGGGCAAGGGTTGCCGGTCATGGACACGTTTTATTTCATTGAGTCGTTTCGACGTGAAACGCTATGTATTCACAACAATCATAATATTGCCTTGTTTATTGCTCTGTTTCAATGTGTGTATTCTATTTTACGTTCTTATATGTTCTGTTTCAATGTGTGTATATATGCTTTCCATTCTATATATGTGGATGATAATAGCTAGATACAAATTAATATATGAAAGCAGATGGAAATAGTGAAGTCATAATATATATTAATTGTTCAATAGTTCATCACAAAATATATGTAATATCATCACTTATACGTGATGATACTTAACTACTATGTACAATGCATAAAATAAAAAACGATATATATTAAAACTAATAATCCCTCCTCGGGGCAGTATTCTGGAAGCCCATCGGCAGCAGCTCCCTCGTGCACGACGTCTTCCCAGCGCAGAGGCAGTAACCCGTCTCCTCCGCTTCGCAGCATTTGACGTACCGATTTGCCTCTTGCTGGCATACGAGCATGAACAATCTTGCCGTTTGGTTGGGTGCCCACAGGAGCTCCTCGTTAGTGGCACGCTGGAGCTTATTGGTCCACCTCCACGCAGCAATGAGGTGCCTAGAGCCTTTAACCTTCCTTGTGAAATACACGTCTGCGTACACCTCCTCTGCATGACGACGTGCCCGCCACCAAAGCTCCACCGTGTCATTTTTCCACGCGGCCTCACATGCTTCACATACCGCCTGGTATGTGGCTTTCTCCTCCGCCATCTCCTTCTTGAACGCCACTTGAATGGCTTTCTCAGCCGACGGCAGCGACTTCCACAAACAAAGATCTTACTAGCCCCAAAACCACTGCAAAGTTGGGGGGTCCGATGCATCCTCGTCCGGCGGCCATAGTGGTCCTCCTCATCACTAATCTTCGACTGGACATCCGGTGGAGGCGGCGCTGATACGTCTCCGTCGTATCTACTTTTCCGAACTCTTTTGCCCTTGTTTTGGACTATAATTTGCATAATTTGAATGGAACTAACCCGGACTAACACTGTTTTCACGAGAATTGCCATGGTGTTGTTTTTGCGCAGAAATATAAGTTCTCAGAATGACCTGGAAATTTACGAGGATTTTTTGTGGAATATATAAAAATAATGGCGCAAGAATCAACTGAAGAAGTGGAGCATGGAACCCACAAGCCCACCAGGCGCGGGCCCCCCTGGCAGTGCCTAGCAGGCTTGTGGATCCCACGGAGCTCCACTGCCTCCATTTCCAGCTCTATTTAGTCCCTTTTGTCCGGAAGAAAATTCAAGGAGAAGAGTTCATCACGTTTTACGGTACGAAGGCGCCGCCACCTCCTGTTCTTCCTCTGGATGGTAGATCTGGAGTCCGTTCTCGGCTCCGGAGAGGGGAGATCGTCGCCATCGTCATCACCAACCTTCCTTCATCGCCAATTCCATGGTGCTCTTCACCGTTTGTGAGTAATCTCATCGTAGGCTTGCTGCACGATGATGGGTGATACGTCTCAAACGTATCTATAATTTTTTATGGTTTCATGATGTTATCTTGTCAACTTTGGATGTTTTATATACCTTTTATATCTTTTTTGGGACTAACTTATTAATTCAGTGCCAAGTTCCAGTTCCTGTTTTTCTGTGTTTTTGACTCTTTTCAGATCTGATTTTGGAACGGAGTCCAAACGGAATAAAATCCCCGAAATAAATTTTTCCAGAACACAAGAAGATCGGGGGACTTGAGGGCCAAGGCGGGAGGCCCACAGGGAGCCCA
This sequence comes from Hordeum vulgare subsp. vulgare, assembly GCF_904849725.1. Classification (NCBI taxonomy): domain Eukaryota; kingdom Viridiplantae; phylum Streptophyta; class Magnoliopsida; order Poales; family Poaceae; genus Hordeum; species Hordeum vulgare. The sequence continues at coordinate 147,453,831 of NC_058520.1, read as the reverse complement.
CAAACCCTGACGCCGCGACTAGGGGGGACCCGCGGCGACCAGGCTTGTGGCCTTCCTGGCGCTCCCCTACCCTGGCTCTTTGGCCTATAAATTCCTTAAAATGCCAGAAAAAATCAGCGCGTCCACGAAAACACTTTTCCGCCGCCGCAAGCTTCCGTTTCCGCGAGATCTCATGTGGAGACCCTTCCCGGTGCCCCGCAGGAGGGGACTTTCGAGTTGGAGGGCTTCTACATCAACATCATCGCCTCTCCAATGACTCGTGAGTAGTCCACTTCAGACCTAGGGGTCCGTAGTTAGTAGCTAGATGGCTTCTTCTCTCTCTTGGATCTTCAATACAAAGTTCTCCATGATCTTCATGGAGATCTATCCGATGTAATCCTCTTTAGCGGTGTGTTTGTCGAGATCCGATGAATTATGGATTTGTGATCAGATTATCTATGAATTATATTTGAGTCTTTGCTGATTTCTTATATGCATGATTTGAGTCTTGGGTTTTGTTTGGCCAACTAGATCTATGATTCTTGCAATGGGAGAAGTGCTTGGTTTTGGGTTCATACCGTGCGGTGACCTTTCCCAGTGGCAGAAGGGCAGCAAGGCACGCATCGTGTTGTTGCCATCAAGGGTAACAAGATGGGCTTTCATAATAGATTTGAGATTGTCCACCTACATCATGTCATCTTGCTTAAGGCGTTACTCTGTTCTTATGAACTTAATACACTAGATGCATGCTGGATAGCGGTCGACGTGTGGAGTAATAGTAGTAGATGCAGAAAGTATCGGTCTACTTGTTTTGGACGTGATGCCTATAGATATGATCATTGCCTTAGATAACGTCATGACTTTGCGCGGTTCTATCAATTGCTCGACAGTAATTCATTGACCCACCGTCTACTTGCTTTCATGAGAGAAGCCACTAATGAACACTACGACCCCCGGGTCTATTCACAACTATCGTCTCCACTTTTACTTTTACTTTGCTTTGTTTACTTTTTGCTTTCAGTTCTCACTTTGCAAGCAATCTATAAGGGATTGACAACCCCTTCATAGCGTTCGGTGCAAGCTCTTTGTGTTTGTGCAGGTACTTGTGACTTGACGCGATCCTCCTACTGGATCGATACCTTGGTTCTCAAACTGAGGGAATACTTACTGCTTCTGTGCTGCATCACCCTTTCCTCTTCAAGGGAACACCAACGCAAGGCTCCAAGGCCGCGGGGGAATCCTTTGCATATTTGCCAAGGAAGTCCCTGTAGGCGTAGCCAGCAGCAGAAGGACCTCTGACGCCGTTTCCGGGGAAGGTATTTTGTTGCCGTAGCAGAAAGATTTCTTGCGCCGTTGCCGGGGAGGAGAGATCAAGTCAAGATCTATCCAAGTAGGTGTCACAAACTCATCTCTTGCATTTACCTTTTTTGCGAGTTGCCTCTCGTTTTCCTCTCCTCCACTTCACCAATTTGCCTTTTTTGTTTGCCCTTTCGTTCGCCCTTTTCTCTCGTTTGCCTTTCCGTTGCTTGTGTGCTATGTGCCTTCAATATGCTTGCATCTTCGCTTGCTGAAAATCTAGTGATATGGATCCTCATCCACTTGCTAATCTCTTTAAGATATCCAATTATGTTGATCCAATTGCTAGTAAGTTGAGTGCACTTGACTAACTTTATGGAGTTTTGCTTGAGATGCGTGAATCTAAAAATTGTGAGGAAGAAATTTATAAAGTGATTCACGAGGGCTCCTTGGATGAAAAGCATGATTGCAATGGTTTCACTATAAATTCTATTAGTGGCAATCATGCTAAAAATATGCAAAACCCTAAGCTTGGGGATGCTAGTTTTGCTATGTCCTCTACTTGTTGCAATGATCATGAGTGGGGCGATGATTTTTTATGATCTTGACAATTTGTTTAAGCCTCATGATGAATATGATATTTGCAATATTATTGAAAGTGGGTTTGGAGAAGTCATGACTTTAGTTGATGATAATCCCACTATTTTCAAAGAGCGTCAACTTTGCATGCATGTGGATCATGAAAAGAATATCCTTTGTGATAGCTATATTGTTGAATTTGAATATGATCCCACATGTAATTGCTATGAGGGAGGAAAATATTGTGGTAGAAGCTTTCATGTTACCAAATTACCTCTTGTTATGTTGAGATTGCTATTGTCTCTTTATTCTTCCTTGCATTTGGTAACTATTGCTTGTCTTTCCAATTTGTTTTCCTATAAAATGCCTATGCATAGGAAGTATGTTAGACTTAGATGTGATTTCCACATGATTTATAATGCTCTCGTTGTGCTTCAACTCTTATCTTTTGTGTGAGCATCATTGAAATCCTTATGCCTAGCTAAGGGCGTTAAACAATAGCGCTTGTTGGGAGGCAACCCAACGAATCTATCCTTTTTCTTTCTGTTTTGTGTTTTCCACACTTTCATAATTCTTTTATGATTGTATTTTTTGTATTTCTTTTGCGTTTGTGCCAAGTAAAACCGTTATGATTAGTCTTGGGGGTGATCGTTTGGTCATGCTGGAAAAGACAGAAACTATCTTCTCACGAAAATAATTTTCATTTTTTTGTAAGAGATTTTGAGTTGATTCTTTTTGCTGCTGATTGCTAAGAAAATTATTAAGACTGTCGAAAGCTTACAGAATTGTTGAAGTACCAGAAGTATACGAAGTATACAGATTGCTACAGACTAGTGTGCTGTTAACAGATTCTGTTTTTGTTGAGTTGGTTGCTTATTTTGATGAAACTATGGATAGTATCGGGGGGTATTAGCCATGGAAGATTGAAAATACAGTAACCCAACATCAACATAAGTAGAATTTAAGTTTGCTACAGTACCTAAGGAAGTGGTGGTTTGCTTTGTTATAATAATGTTATCACGAGTTTCTGTTTAAGTTTGGTGTTGTGAAGTTTTCAAGTTTTGGGTGAAGTTCTTATGGACAAAGAGATAAAGATTGGCAAGAGCTCAAGCTTGGGGATGCCCAAGGCACCCCAAGTTGATTCAAGGATGCCGAAAAAGCCTAAGCTTGGGGATGCCCCGGGAAGGCATCCCCTCTTTCGTCTTCAATCCATCGGTAACGTTACTTGGGGCTATATTTTTATTCACCACATGCTATGTGTTTTGCTTGGAGCGTCTTGTATTGTAGGAGTCTTTTATTTTTGTTGTGTCACAATCTTCCTTGCTGCACACCTAGAGAGATAGACATGCACTCACCATGATTTTGTCGAGCTTCACTTATATCCTTTGGTTAGACAATTCAGCTCACATGTGCTTCACTTATATCTTTTGAGGTAGTTGATTTTGCTCTATGTGTTTCACTTCTATCTTTTAGAGCACGGAAGCGCGTGGCGTGGTAGTTGATCTATGCTATGAGAGTAGTCTCAAAAGGGGTAGTTATCCAAAGGGATATAAAAACTTCCACCTTCATGTGTATTGAATAGTTAGAGAAGTTTGATTCATCTCAATTAGTTTTGAGCTGTGGTTGTGGTTGTGGTAATATTGAAGTAATACTAGTAAGGTGTTGTGGATCTATAAATACTTGTGTTGAAGTTAGTGATTCCCGTAACATGCACGTATGGTGAACCGCTATGTGATGAAGTCTGAGCATGATTAGTCTATTGATTGTCATCCTTTGTGTGGCGGTCGGGATCGCGCGATGGTTTATACCTACCAACCCTTCCCCTAGGAGTATGCGTTGAATGCTTTGTTTCGATTACTACTAAAACTTTTGCAACAAGTATATGAGTTCTTCATGACTAATGTTGAGTCCAGGGTTTAGATGCACTTTCACCTTCCACCATCACTATCTTCTTTAGTGCCGTGCAACTTTCGTCGATGCACAAAACCCACCATATAGCCTCCCTCAAAACAGCCACCATACCTACCTACTATGGCTTTTTCAAAGCCATTCCGAGATATATTGCCATGCAACTACCACCATGACATGTGCCACCACTTCTACATTGCCATTGCATGATCATAAGATAGCTAGCATGATGTTTCCATTGATGTCTATGCCATGCTAGATCATTGTCACGGTACACTATCGAAGGCATTCCATATAGAGTCATCATTGCTCTAAGTTTTGAGTTCTAAGTGTGATGATCATCATTGATGGAGCATTGTCCCATGTGAGGAAATAAAAGAGGCCAGCGAAGCCCATTTACAAAAAGAGGCCAAAGATGGCCACCAAAAAAAGAGGCCAAAGAGCCCACCAAAAAAATGAGAGAAAAAGAGAGAAGGGACAATGCTACTATCTCCTTTCCACACTTGTGCTTCATATTAAGCACCATGATCTTCATGATTGAGAGTCTCTTGTTTTGTCACCACCATATAGTTAGTGGGAAATTTTCATTATATAACTTGGCTTGTATATTCCAATGATAGGCTTCCTCAAAATTGCCTTTGGTCTTCGTGAGCAAGCAAGTTGGATGCACACCCACTAGTTTTCTTTAAGAGCTTTCACATACTCTTAGCACTAGTGCATCATTTGTATGGCAATCCCTACTCATTCACGTTGATATCTATTGATGAGCATCTCCATAGCTCGTTGATATGCCTAGTCAATGTGACCATCTTCTCCTTGTTTGCCTTGCAACCTCCACCACACTCCATTCCACTTATAGTGCTAAAACCATGGCTCACGCTCATGTATTGCGTGAGGGTTGAAAAGGTTTGAGAAAGTAAAGGTGTGAAAACAATTACTTGGCCAATATCGAGGTTGTGCATGATTTAAATTCGTTGTGCAAGGATGATAGAGCATAGCCAGACTATATGATTTTGTAGGGATAACTTTCTTTTGGCCTTGTTATTTTGAAAGTTCATGATTACCTTGCTAGTTTGCTTGAATTATTATTATTTCCACGTCAATAGCAAACTATTGTTTTGAATCTAATGGATCTGAACATTCACGTCACATAAGAGGAGTTACAAAGGACATCTATGCTAGGTAGCATGAAAGCATCAAAAATTCATTCTTTATCACTTCCCTACTCGAGGACGAGCAGGAGTTAAGCTTGGGGATGCTTGATAGGTCTCAAACGTATCTATAATTTTTGATGGTTTCATGCTGTTATCTTGTCATCTTTGGATGTTTTATGTACCTTTTATATATTTTTTGGGACTAACTTATTAATTCAGTGCCAAGTGCCAGTTCCTGTTTTTTTGGTGTGTTTTTGGCTCTTTTCAGATCTGATTTTGGAACGGAGTCCAAACGGAATAAAAACCCCGAAATAAATTTTTCCAGAACATAAGAAGATCGGGGGACTTGAGGGCCAAGGCAGGAGGCCCACAGGGAGCCCACAAGCCCTGACGCCGCGACCAGGGGGGCCCGCGGCGACCAGGCTTGTGGCCTCCCTGGCGCTCCCCTGCCCTAGCTCTTTGGCCTATAAATTCCCTAACATCCCAGAAAAAATCAGGGCGCCCACGAAAACACTTTTCCGCCGACACAAGCTTCTGTTTCCGCGAGATCTCATCTGGAGACCCTTCCCGGTGCCCCGCAGGAGGGGACTTTGGAGTTGGAGGGCTTCTACATCAACATCATCACCTCTCCAATGACTTGTGAGTAGTCCACTTCAGACCTACGGGTCCGTAGTTAGTAGCTAGATGGCTTCTTCTCTCTCTTGGATCTTCAATACAAAGTTCTCCATGATCTTCATGGAGATCTATCCGATGTAATCCTCTTTGGCGGTGTGTTTGTCGAGATCTGATGAATTGTGGATTTGTGATCAGATAATATATGAATTATATTTGAGTCCTTGATGATTTCTTATATGCATGATTTGATATCCTTGTAAGTCTCTCCGAGTCTTGGGTTTTGTTTGGCCAACTAGATCTATGATTCTTGCAATGGGAGAAGTGCTTGGTTTTGGGTTCATACCGTGCGGTGACCTTTTCCAGTGACATAAGGGGCAGCAAGCCACGCATCGTGTTGTTGCCATCAAGGGTAACAAGATGGGCTTTCATCATAGATTTGAGATTGTCCATCTACATCATGTCATCTTGCTTAAGGCGTTACTCTATTCTTATGAACTTAATACACTAGATGCATGCTGGATAGCGGTCGACGTGTAGAGTAATAGTAGTAGATGCAGAAAGTATCGGTCTACTTGTTTTGGGTGTGATGCCTATAGATATGATCATTGCCTTAGATAACGTCATGACTTTGCGCGGTTCTATCAATTGCTCGACAGTAATTCGTTCACCCACCGTCTACTTGCTTTCATGAGAGAAGCCACTAGTGAACACTACGGCCCCGAGGTCTATTCACAACTATCGTCTCCAACTTTACTTTTACTTTGTTTTGTTTATTTTTTTATTTCAGTTCTCACTTTGCAAACAATCTATAAGGGATTGACAACCCCTTCATAGCGTTCGGTGCAAGCTCTTTGTGTTTGTGGAGGTACTTGTGACTTGACGCGATCCTCCTACTGGATCGATACCTTGGTTATCAAACTGAGGGAAATACTTAGTGCTTCTGTGCTGCATCACCCTTTCCTCTTCAAGGGAACACCAACGCAAGGCTCCAAGGCCGCGGGGGGGGGGGGGGGGGGTCCTTTGCATATTTGCCAAGGAAGTTCCTATAGGCGTAGCCAGCAGTAGAAGGACCTCTGACGCCGTTGCCGGGGAAGGTCTTTTGTTGCCGTAGCAATGGGTTGGATGAGAACTATCATGTAATCGAGTTAGTTTTGACGGGGGTTGATCCCTAGTTTCCACTATGTTCTAAGATTGATGTTGCTACTACTTTGCCATGCTTAATGCTTGTCACTGGGGCCCGAGTGCCATGATTTCAGATCTGAACCTATTATGTTCTCGTCAATATATGTGTGTTCTTGATCCTATTTTGCAAGTTGTAGTCACCTACTATGTGTTATGACCCGGAAACCCCTAAGTGACAATAGCCGGAACCACTCCCGGAGATGACCATAGTATGAGGAGTTCATGTATTCACTAAGTGTTAATGCGTTGGTCCGGTTCTTTATTAAAAGGAGAACCTTAATATCCCGTAGTTTCCATTAGGACCCCGCTGCCACGGGAGGGATGGACAATAGATCTCATGCAAGTTCTTTTCCCTAAGCAGGTATGACTACATATGGAATACATGCCTACATTTCATTGACGAACTAGAGCTAGTTACATAGCTCTCCGTGTTATAACTGTTGCGTGATGAATACCATCCGGCATAATCATCCATCACCGATCCAATGCCTACGAGTTTTTCCTACTGGTCCTTGCTACGTTACTCTATTGCTATTGTTGTCACTTCTGCTACTGTTACTCTGTCGCTATTGTTGTCACTGTTGCTACTGTTACTCTGTCACTACTGCTGTCACTTTGTTGCTACTAGTTACTATTGCTACTGTTGCTATCACACTACTCTGCTACTGATACTTTTCTCCAGATACTAAGTCTTTCAGGTGTGGTTGAATTGACAACTCAACTGCTTATACTCGATAATATTCTTTGGCTTCCCCTTGTGTCGAATCAATAAATTTGGGTTGAATACTCTACCCTCGAAAACTGTTGTGATCCCCTATACTTGTGGGTGATCAAGACCTTTTTCTGGCGCCGTTGCCGGGGAGGCATAGCTATATTCTGTGAGTCACTTGGGATTTACGTATGCTGATCACTATGAGGAATCCGAAAGATCCAAGAACTAAAGTCTTGCCCTCAACTACGAGGACAGGTAAGGAAGTGCCATCTAGCTCTGCACTTGATTCACCTTCAGTTATGAGTAAGTTTGCGACACCACCTCCTGCTAGAAATTTTGATGTGTCGCATGTGCTTGATGATGCTACTTCTGCTGTCCATGATGCTTGTGATGATGCTATGCTTGATGCTGCTTTGCCACTAGGTGCATTCCTTGATGCACAAATTGCTATAGTTGCTGCTAGATGTGATGATACTTCTGAAACTACTGAGATTATTGAAGTAGGACCTGCTATTTCGCCTGTTAGAACTAGCTCTCCTAGATATGAATTGCCTGATATGCCTCAGGGTTATGTTATGGAGGGAGAGATAGCTGAAAACTTTCTTGCTTGTAGGGATAGCTATGATCTTGAGAAATTACTGCGCAAGTGGAAAGAAAAATCTTCGAACGCTAGGATGAAATACGACCCGAAGTTTGGTACCTCGCCTATCTTTGTGACCGATAAGGATTATGAATTCTTTGTCGACCCTGAGTTAATCACTTTGGTCGAATCTGATCCTTTTCACGGTTATGAGTCTGAAACGGTTGTAGCACATCTTACCAAACTGCACGATATAGCCAGTCTATTCACGAGTGAGGAAAAGATCCGCCACTACTATATCCTTAAGTTGTTTCCTTTCTCGCTAAAGGATGATGCTAAGACTTGGTTCAATTCTCTTGCTCCTGGTTGTGTGAGTAGCCCCCAGGATATGATCTACTACTTCTCTGGAAAATATTTCCTTGCCCATAAGAAGCAAGCTGCCTTGCAGGAACTATACAACTTTGCGCAAGTTGAAGAAGAAGGTCTCCCACAAGCTTGGGGGAGGCTCGTCCAACTACTGAATGCTTTGCCTGATCACCCTCTTGAGAAGAATGAAATACTTGATATCTTCTATAATGGACTAACCGATGCTTCTAGAGACCACCTTGATAGTTGTGCTGGTTGTGTTTTTAGGGAATGAACTATATAACAAGCTGAGATCCTATTGAATAATATCTTGTGCAATGAGAATGCTTGGACTATTCCCGAACCACCTCCGAAGCCAACTCCGAAGAAAAGAGGTATTCTATTCCTCAGTCCTCAAGATATGAAAGAAGCTAAGAAATCTATGAAAGAGAAAGGCATTAAATCTGAAGATGTCAAAATCTACCACCTATCGAAGAGATTCATGGTCTTGATAACCCGACACAGGTAGTAGAGGTAAATTCTCTTTGTAGATTCAATGAGAGTGATATTCCTTTTGATAAACCTGCTAGCTTATGCGTGGATGAATTTGATAACTTTGTTGCCAAACAACAAAGTTTCAATGATTATGTTAGCAGACAATTGGAACAGAATGCTTGCGTGCTTAGTCATTTAAGTGCTTGTGTGGATAAAAATGGCAATGATCTTAAGCTCTTGAGTAAACATGCCTCTATGGTTAATACTCAGGTAGAACAAGTACTTAAGGCTCAAAATGACTTGCTCAATGAGTTGAATGACAATTCTGTTAGAGTCGTCACTACAGGCGGTAGAATGACCCAGGAACCTTTGTATCCCGAGGGTCATCCTAAGAGAATTGAACAAGATTCTCAAGGAGTTAGCACTGATGCACCTAGTCATCCTAGAAAGAAAAAGAAAGATGATAGTAACTTGCACACTAGAAACCCTGTTCCACCAGAGAATCCAAACGGTGACTCTGTCTCTAATGCCGAAACACAATCTGGTGATGAACATGAGCCTAATGATAATATCGATAGTGGTGTTCATGATGATGCTCAACCTAGCAATGATAAGGATGTGGAGATTGAACCAGTTGATATTGCTAACCCACAACCTAAGAATAGGAGATATGATAGGAATGATTTCATTGCTAGGAAGCATGGTAAAGAAAGGGAACCATGGGTTCAGAAACCCGCCCTTTCCTCCCAAACCATCCAAGAAAAAGGATGATGAGGATTTTGAGCGATTTGTTGAAATGATTAGACCTGTCTTTCTGCAAATGAGTTTGACAGATATGCACAAAATGTCTCCCTATGCCAAGTACATGAAAGATATTGTGACTAATAAGAGGAGGATACCTGAGGTTGAAATTTCCACCATGCTCGCTAATTATACCTTCAAGGGTGGAACTCCTAAGAAACTAGGTGATCCCGGAGTGCCCACTATACCTTGCTCCATTAAAGGAAACTACGTTAGAACTGCTTTAAGCGACCTTGGAGCCGGTCTTAGGGTTATGCCTCTCTCTCTTTATCGTAGGCTTCAACTGGATAAGTTGACACCCACTGAAATCTCTCTGCAAAAGGCCGACAAATCAACTGCTTTCCCTATTAGCATTTGCGAGGATGTGCCTGTTGTGGTTGCCAACGTAACTATCTTAACAGACTTTGTTATTCTGGATATTCCCGAGGATGATGCCATGGTGGTCATCCTTGGAAGACCCTTTTTAAACACTATAGGGGCTGTTATAGATTGAACAAAGGCAATGTCACTTTCCATGTCAACGGTAATGAGCATACGGTGCACTTTCCGAAGAAACAATATCGAGTACATTGCATCAATGATATCGAAAAAACTTCATTGATTCTTATTGGGAGCTTTGAATGCCCTATACCTACTGTCAAGATGATGTATGATTTGCTTGTTGGGGATATGCACATCCTCATTGAGGTAACCTAGTGGCTATTCAAAAATTCTCCGTTTCCTTTTGCGATTCGAAAAAGTTTGTCAAGTAGACTTGATCAACCTCATTGACGGGTTTCTTTCGATGACCATGAGATGGATGAATCGAGGAGTCACAAACCTCTGTTCCAAGCTTTCACCTTCGGTTGCTAAGAAGAAAAATGATAGATTTAGCTTTAGATTTTCCTGTTTTCTGCTTTTTGCGTCCAATAGAAAAGTACCTCGAAAATAGAAGTTCTCCAAATGTCCTGAAAATCAAGTATGTTTTTTTTGGAATTTTTGAAATTTTTTGAGATGGAGAGTCAGGGGGCTGCACCAGTGGGCCATGATGTCAGCTGTGCTTCCCTCGCAACGGCGTCAGGAATAGTCGTGTCGACGGCACCAGGAATCCTTCTGCTACGGCTACGCCTTAAGGGACTTCCTAGGCAAATATGCAAAGGATTTCCCCCGTGGCCTTGGAGCCTTGCGTTGGTGTTCCCTCGAAGCAGAAAGGGTGATGTAGCACAGTGGTGGTAAGTATTTCCCTCAATTTGAGAACCAAGGTATCGATCCAGTGGAGGAGTATCACAAGATCTTGCACAAACACAAAAAGTCATGATATCATCTATGGCAATGATTATATCTATAGGCATCACGTCCAAAACAAGTAGACCGATACTCTCTACATCTACTACTATTACTCCACACGTCGACCACTATCCAGCATGCATCTAGTGTATTAAGTCCAAAAGAACAGAGTAACGCCTTAAGCAAGATGACATGCTGTAGATGGACAATCTCATATCAACGACAGAGCCCAACTTGTTACCCTTGATGGCAACTACTTAATGTGTGCCTTGCTGCCCCTACTGTCACTCGGAAAGGTCACCACATGGTAAGAACCCAAAAACAAGCACTTCTCGCATTGCAAGAATCATGGATCTAGTTGGCCAAACAAAACCCAAGACTCGGAGAGACTTACAAGGATATCAAATCATGCATATAAGAAATCAGCAAAGACTCAAATATATATCATAGATAATCTGATCACAAATCCACAATTCATCGGATCTCGACAAACACACCGCCAAAGAAGATTACATCGGATAGATATCCATGAAGATCATGGAGAACTTTGTATTGAAGATCCAAGAGAGAGAAGAAGCCATCTAGGTACTAACTACGGACCCGTAGGTCTGAAGTGAACTACTCACGAGTCATTGGAGTGGTGATGATGATGATGAAAAAGCCCTCCAACTCCAAAGTCCCGTCCGGCAGGGCGCCGGGAAGGGTCTCCAGATGAGATCTCGCGGAAACGGAAGCTTGCGGCGGCGGAAAAGTATTTTCGTGGATCCCCCAATTTTTTGCTGTATTTTAGGGAATATATAGGCCAAAGATCTAGGTCAGGGGGCGCTCAGGGAGGCCACATGCCCTGCCACCGCCGCCTCCCCCTGGTGGCGGAGTGAGGGCTTGTGGGCTCCCTTGAGCCCTCCTGGCTTGGCCCACAGGCCCCCTGATCTTCTTCCGTTCGGGAAAAATCATTTCGGGGATTTTATTCCGTTTGGACTCCGTTCCAAAATCAGATCTGAAAAGAGCCAAAAACACACCAAAAAAACAGGAACTGGCACTTGGCACTGAATTAATAAGTTAGTCCCAAAAAATATATAAAAGGTACATAAAACATCCAAAGATGACAAGATAACAGCATGAAACCATCAAAAATTATAGATACGTTTGAGACCTATCAAGCATCCCCAAGCTTAACTCCTGCTCGTCCTCGAGTAGGGAAGTGATAAAGAATGAATTTTTGATGCTTTCATGCTACCTAGCATAGATGTCCTTTGTAACTCCTCTTATGTGACGTGAATGTTCAGATCCATTAGATTCAAAACAATAGTTTGCTATTGACGTGGAAATAATAATAATTCAAGCAAACTAGCAAGGTAATCATGAACTTTCAAAATAACAAGGCCAAAAGAAAGTTATCCCTACAAAAGCATATAGTCTGGCTATGATCTATCATCATTGCACAACGAATTTAAATCATGCACAACCCCGGTATTGGCCAAGTAATTGTTTCACACCTTTACTTTCTCAAACCTTTTCAACTCTCACGCAATACATGAGCGTGAGCCATGGTTATAGCACTATAGATGGTGTGGAGTGTGGTGGAGGTTGCAAGACAAAAAAGGAGAAGATAATCACATTAACTAGGCATATCAATGAGCTGTGCAGATGCTCATCAATAGATATCAATGTGAATGCATAGGGATTGCCATACAAATGATGCACTAGAGCTACGAGTAAGTGAAAGCTCTTAAAGAAAACTAGTGGGTGTGCATCCAACTTGCTTGCTCACGAAGACCTAAGGCAATTTTGAGGAAGCCTATCATTGGAATATACAAGCCAAGTTATATAATGAAAATTTCCCACTAGCTATATGGTGGTGAAAAAATGAGAGACTCTCAATCATGAAGATCATGGTGCTTAATATGCACAAGTGTGAAAAAAGTGGTAGCATTGTCCCTTCTCTCTTTTTCTCTCATTTTTTTGGTGGGCTCTTTGGCCTCTTTTTTTGGTGGGCTTATTTGGCCTCTTTTATTACCTCACATGGGACAATGCTCCATTAATGATGATCATCACACTTTCAACTCAAAACTTAGAGCAACAATGACTCTATATGGAATGCCTTCGGTAGTGTACCGTGGCAATGATCTAGCATGGCATAGACATTAATGGAAACATCATGCTAGCTATCTTATGATCATGCGATGGCAATGTAGACGTGGTGGCACATGTCATGGTGGTAGTTGCATGGCAATATATCTGACTTTGAAAAAGCCATAGTAGGTAGGTATGGTGGCTGTTTTGAGGGAGGCTAATGGTGGGTTTTGTGCACCGGCGAAAGTTGCACGGCACTAAGAAGATAGTGATGGTGGAAGGTGAAAGTGCATCTAAACCATGGACTCAACATTAGTCATGAAGAACTCATATACTTGTTGCAAAAGTTTTATTAGTAATCGAAACAAAGCATTCAACGCATACTCCTAGGGGAAGGGTTGGTAGGTATAAACCATCGCGCGATCCCGACCGCTACGCAAAGGATGACAATCAATATACTAATCATGCTCAGATTTCATCACATAGCAGTTCACCATACGTGCATGCTACGGGAATCACTAACTTCAACACAAGTATTTCTAGATCCACAACACCTTACTAGCATGACTTCAATATTACCATAACCACAACTCAAAACTAATTGAGATGAATCAAACTTCTTTAACTATTTAATGCACATGAAGGTGGAAGTTTCCGTATCCCTTTGGATAACTACCCCTTTTGAGACTACTTTCAAAGCATAGATCAACTACCAAGCCACACACCGCTGCGCTCTAAAAGATATAAGTGAACCACACAGAGCAAAAGTATCTAGCTCAAAAGATATAAGTGAAGCACATGTGAGCTGAATTGTCTACCAAAAGATATAAGTGAAGCTCGACAAAATCACGGTGAGTGCATGTCTCTCTCTCTAGGTGTGCAGCAAGGATGATTGTGACACAACAAAAATAAAAGACTCCTACGATACAAGACGCTCCAAGCAAAAACACATAACATGTGGTGAATAAAAATACAGCCCCAAGTAACGTTACCGATGGATTGAAGACGAGAGAGGGGATGCCTTCCCGGGGCATCCCCAAGCTTAGGCTTTTACGGCATCCTTGAATCTCTTGGGGTGCCTTGGGAATACCCAAGCTTGAGCTCTTGCCACTCTTTATCTCTTTTTCCATAAGAACTTCACTCGAAACTTGGAAACTTCACAACACGAAACTTAAATAGAAACTCGTGATAACATTAGTATGACAAAGCAAACCACCACTTCCTTAGGTACTGCAGAAAACTTAAATTCTACTTGTGCTGATGTTTGGTTACTGTATTTTCAATCTTCCATGGCTAATACCCCCCCCCCGACACTATCCATAGTTTCATCAAAATAAGCAACCAACACAACAAAAACAGAATCTGTTAACAGCAGACCAGTCTGTAGCAATCTGTATATTTTGTATACCTCTGTTACTTCACAAATTCTGAAACATTACGACAGTCTGAAGAATTTGCGTAGCAATCAGCAGCAAAAAGAATCAACTCAAAATCTCTTACAGAAAAAAAAATGAAAATTCTTTTCATGAGCAGAAAGTTTCTGTCTTTTCCAGCATGACCAAACGATCATCCCCAAGACTAATCATAATGGTTTTGCTTGGCACAAAGGCAAAAGGAAACACAAAAAACACAATCATAACAGAATTATGAAAGTGTGGAAAACACAAAACAGAAAGAAAAAGGATAGATTCGTTGGGTTGCCTCCCAACAAGCGCTTTTGTTTAACGCCCTTAGCTAGGCAAAAAGTGATGGAATCACGTATAGTCATCTTTGGTGCTCAAACCATAAGTAGTGTGATCATTTATCTTCTTAAGATCTTCATCTTTATTGGATGACTCACCACTAGATTTTGGAACATAAACAGGCTTGACAGTCTTAAGAGTGAGATTTGGAGTATTTTGCACAGCGGTAAAAGCGGAACCCAAGTTGGTTATGACATCTTCCAATTTGCCAATTCTAGAAGAATCATTAACTATAAGTTCCTTCTCCCTTAAATTTTTCAAAAAAGTTCCCACTTTGGATCCGTACTCAGTAATTTGATCGTGGATCTTTCTATTCAAACCCACAATAAGTTCAATTGTGGCAATTTTGCTTTCAATAGCATCAAGCCTTTGCATCACGTGTTCCAAGGTCAAGGTAGTTCCATTAACCATGAGCGGGGGTGAGCCTACCAAATTCATGATAGCTCTATAGGAGTCAACAATATGGCTCCCCAAAAAGTTACCGCCTACAATGGTATGAAGGATGTACCTATTCCAAGGAGAAATCCCAACATAGAAAACGAAGGAGGACGGTAGTGGATTGCTTACGAGTAGATCTACTTTGAGCATTGCAAATCCTGTACCAAGCGTCCTTTAAATTTTCTTCCTCATTCTGCCTGAAATTGAGAACTTCATTCTCAGGAGTATCGTTTGGAGTGGTGGGTCTATCCATTGATGGACTATCTCACACACAAACGAGTAGGAAGAGAGAGCGAAACGGACAAAAGAAAACGGCAAAGGAGAAAGGCAAATGAAAACGGCAAATGTGAAGTGGGGGAGAGGAAAACGAGAGGCAACTGGCAACAAAAGTAAATGCAAGAGATGAGTTTGTGAGACCTACTTGGATAGATCTTGATCTCTCCTCCCCGGCAACGGCGCTAGAAATACTTCTGATGTCAGTTGTGCTTCCCTGGCAACGGCGCCACGAATAGTCGTGTCGACGGCACCAGGAATCCTTCTGCTACGGCTACGCCTTAAGGGACTTCCTAGGCAAATATGCAAAGGATTTACCCCGTGGCCTTGAAGCCTTGCGTTGGTGTTCCCTCGAAGCGGAAAGGGTGATGTAGCACAGCGATGGTAAGTATTTCCCTCAGTTTGAGAACCAAGGTATCGATCCAGTGGAGGAGTATCACAAGATCCTGCACAAACACAAAAAGCTTGCTCCCAACGCTATGAAGGAGTTGTCAATCCCTTATAGATTGTTCGTCAAGTGAGAACTGAAAGCAACAAAGTAACAAAGCAAAGTAAAAGCGAAAGTGGAAACGATAGATGTGAATAGACCCGGGGGCCGTAGTGTTTACTAGTGGATTCTCTCATGAAAGCAAGTAGACGGCGGGTGAACAAATTACTGTCGAGCAATTGATAGAAACGCGCAAAGTCATGATATCATCTATGGCAATGATTATATCTATAGGCATCACGTCCAAAACAAGTATACCGATACTCTCTACATCTACTACTATTACTCCACATGTCGACCACTATCCAGCATGCATCTAGTGTATTAAGTCCAAAAGAACAGAGTAACGCCTTAAGCAAGATGACATGTTGTAGATGGACAATCTCATATCAACGACAGAGCCCAACTTGTTACCCTTGATGGAAACTACTTAATGTGTGCCTTGCTGCCCCTACTGTCACTGGGAAAGGTCACCACATGGTAAGAACCCAAAAACAAGCACTTCTCCCATTGCAAGAATCATGGATCTAGTTGGCCAAACAAAACCCAAGACTCGGAGAGACTTACAAGGATATCAAATCATGCATATAAGAAATCAGCAAAGATTCAAATATATATCATAGATAATCTGATCACAAATCCACAATTCATTGGATCTCGACAAACACACCGCCAAAGAAGATTACATCGGGTAGATATCCATGAAGATCATGGAGAACTTTGTATTGAAGATCCAAGAGAGAGAAGAAGCCATCTAGCTACTAACTACGGACCCGTAAGTCTGAAGTGAACTACTCACGAGTCATTGGAGGGGTGATGATGATGATGAAGAAGCTCTCCAACTCCAAAGTCCCCTCCGGTAGGGCGACGGGAAGGGTCTCCAGATGAGATCTCGCGGAAATGGAAGCTTGCGGCGGCGGAAAAGGATTTTCGTGGATCCCCCGATTTTTTGTTGTATTTTAGGGAATATATAGGCCAAAGATCTAGGTCAGGGGATGCGCAGGGAGGCCACAAGCCCTGCCACTGCCGCCTCCCCTGGTGGCGGAGTGAGGGCTTGTGGGCTCCCTGGAGCCCTCTTGGCTTGGCCCACAGCCCCCTTGATCTTCTTCCGTTCGGGAAAAAATCATTTTGGGGATTTTATTCCGTTTGGACTCCGTTCCAAAATCAGATTTGAAAAGAGCCAAAAACACACAAAAAACAGGAACTGGCACTTGGCACTGAATTAATAAGTTAGTCCCAAAAAAGATATAAAAGGTACATAAAACATCCAAAGATGACAAGATAACAGCATGAAACCATCAAAAATTATAGATACGTTTGAGACGTATCAGGCCACAAGCCATGGAGGCGCGGGCACCCCCTGGCCGCGCCTACCAGGCTTGTGGGGCCGACATGTCCCCCCTCCACTTATTCTAGCTCATATCTGCTTCTCCTACCTCCAGAAAAAATCGTTTCGCAACTCAAACCCGAGTTCTTGCTCTTCTTGCTGCGATTTTCGATCTCCTTGTGCAAAGCCCCATTCACCAAACTGTTTTGGGGAAATTGCTCCTTGGTATGTGACTCCTCCATTCGTCCAATTAGTTTTTGCTCTAGTGCCTTATACATCGCGTAGTTTTGCTGCCTTGGTGACCCTGTCCTTGAGCTTTGCATGCTAATTTTAGCTGGTCACAAGTAGTTTTGATGCGTGATATGGCCTCTAGGCACTTGTAGGACTAGTTCCTATGAGTTTAGTTGAGCCTTGTTCACTTTTCCTTTGAGTCACTGAAAATTTCAGAAAAGGAAGATGTTCAGGAGAAACTATCATGGTGGTTCCTCAAGCAAGAAGGGTCCCCGTCTCGCGATTCGAGAGCCCGATCCTTACCAACAGAGGAACGCACAGGTATAACCATGTGAATGGACTTATGATGAATTCATGATTGAGGCAGGTTTCAAAGACGAGTTTGATGCACTTGTTCACAATGTCGGACTCGAAGAATTCATTGCCGATAAATGTGAACAGTATACTACTCTCACCGCTTCTTTTGTTCATAGATTCAAATTTTGAGCTGGCCGTGACACATCTGTACTGTTTGATCTCTATGACAAATCGTATACCATGGATTTAGAGGATTTCAATAGAATTTGCAAGATACCTGGTTGGGGTAGTCTCAATGATCCTCCTAAATCTTTGGTTAGGTTTTTCTCTAGTATAACTGTTGGAGAAACTAGAGATATTATGCAGGCTACCATGGGAAGCATTCATTTTCCTGCCTTGCATTACTTTGCCCTCTTCATAGGTAGATGCATTAACGGCAAGATTGAGCATTGTCACCTCTGTGCACCTGACCTTAGTATTCTTAAGAGCGCAGTAACGGGTGATAGAAGTTTCAACATGGGAGCTATAATAGCAAGGAGGCTGAATAATAATGCTAATGAAGGGGACTTCTTTGGTGGGATCTATGCCACTCGCATAGAAAATTTTCTTGGAGTACCCATCCGCGAAGGAGATCCCCCACTCCATACAGCTTTCCTTGATCGCGCCCCTATGACACGCTATCAGTTCCTTGAGAGGGATAATGAATCCCTCCTATACCGGTTAATATTTAATCGACAACGTGTTTTCCATATTACCCTTCCTGCTCCTGCCTTCTTTGACTTTCAAGTAAAATGGATATATTACATAACCAGAGGAGAGGCATAGGAGTATGAGAGGGAGGCAAAGGCTGCTCGCCTCTGTGAGGCACCTATTCATGCGGTAGCAGCAGCGCTCCCGTACAACCCCCATTATGATTTTGGGTATCGCCCGGACCATCCATGGGAGTAGACCAACTTAGGCCAAAAGCCTAAGCTTGGGGGAGTACGTGTTTCTCACCGACTTTATATTCTTGCTTACGCTTGCACTTTGTTAGTCGGTGTTCACACTTTGCCATGTATCATCCATGCTAGTTTATTTCTTTTTCTCGTTTTCTTCTCATGTGTTTGTCTAGTTTGAGAAAAACCAAAAAGATTTCCCTTTCTTCTTTTGCTTGTTGGGAGCTTTCCCGTGTAAATAGTTTTCTTTTTCTTTGGGTCAAGGTAGAAGACCATGGTTACAATGTTTAGTGGCTCTCGCATGCATATCTGTTTATCTGTAAAAGAGCCATATTACTTTGTCTTCTCCTTTGTGTTTGCGTGTAGATTCCAGCTTAGTCCAATGCACGAGCACTCTTATTATTGTTCATAGCATTCGGTCGTGCAAGTGAAAGGCAATAATGACGATATATGATGAAGTGACTGAGCCTGGAAAAGCTGGTATGAACTCGATCTATTTTGTTTTTGTAAATATGACTAGCTCACCGTTCCTGATTCAGCTTTGTTGTGAGAGAAATATGTTTGCAATGAAAACTTAGAGATCATAGTTTTTGATGCCGTCCTTAATTAGCTAGGAGCTTATAATGGTTTGTCTTGGATGCCAACATGAATTTTGAGATGACTATGATGTAGTATGATAGGATGGTATCCTCCTTTGAATGATTCAAGTGGCTTGACTTCGCGCATGTTCACGCATGTAGTTGAAACAAAATCAACATAGCCTCTATGATATTCATGTTTATGGTGATTTATATCCTACTCATGCTTGCACTCAATGTTGGTTAATCTCAATGCATTTTGATGACTGTTGTCGCTCTCTAGTTGGTCGCTTCCCAGTCTTTTGCTAGCCTTCACTTGCACTAAGCGGGAATACTGCTTGTTCATCCACTTCCATAAACCCAAAGTTGTTCCATATGAGTCCACCATACCTACCTATATGCGGTATCTACCTGCCGTTCCAAGTAAATTTGCATGTGCCACTCTCTAAACCTTCAAGAAATAATCTGTTTTGCATGCCCGAACCGCTCATGTGGTGACAAGGGGCGATCAGTATCTTTCATGCTAGGCGTGTTATCCTCGATACGTGTTTATTCACTATCACTCATGAGAAAGGGGCCGGTAATTGGAATGCCCAGTTCCATGCTCAAATCGAAAAGATAATTGCAAATAAAACTCCCCCTAGATTGTTGTTGGTATGGACGACACCCGAGTATTAGTCTAGTCGTGGAGTGTGATTGATCGGTGGTGGGGGAGTCAAAACTTTACTTTTGTGTTTGGGAACCGCCTATAGTATGTGTAGCATGGAAGATGGTGAAAACTCTTGGTCATTGTGTTGACAATGAAAGCATGCCACCCAAAATTATTTATCTCTGTTTTAAAAGCTTGAGCTCTGGCACCTATGCAAATCAATGCTTCCCTCTACGAAGGGCCTATCTATTTATGTTTCTGTTGAGTCATCCTCTTCTTATAAAAGCACCAATTAGAGAGCACCTCTATCATTTCTATGCTTTGCTTTTAATTTTTATTGAGTATGACTGTGATTGGATCTTCTTTGCCATGAATTACAATGTTCAGTCAACCCTTGGTCTTTGAATGTGCTCTGCATTTATGTTTTGCGGTCTTAGAAAGAGCTAGCGAGATACCATTTGTTCGTACTGCTTCATGATTGTTTTGATTGAAGTGTTGATGTTTGAAACTTATCATTATTGCTCGCTAGTTGATTATGCCATTGATATGAGTTTATCGTGAGACCTAGATGTCATTTGTTTTTGTGGTTTTTATGATCTTGCTGAAATTCTGGATATGAGTTAGACATAGTTGCAACAATAAGTTCAAACAGAGTTCGTAAAAGTTTTTCTTTTGTCTCTGTCAGTTTGTCAACTAAATTGCTTGAGGACAAGCAAGGCTTTAAGCTTGGGGGAGTTGATACGTCTCCGTCGTATCTACTTTTCCAAACTCTTTTGCCCTTGTTTTGGACTCTAATTTGCATGATTTGAATGGAACTAACCCGGACTAACGCTGTTTTAAGCACAATTGCCATGGTGTTGTTTTTGCGCAGAAATAAAAGTTCTCGGAATGACCTGGAAATTTACGAGGATTTTTTGTGGAATATATAAAAAATAATGGCGCAAGAATCAATCGAAGAAGTGGAGCATGGAGCCCAAAAGCCAACCAGGCGCGGCCCCCGCCCGCGCCTAGCAGGCTTGTGGGGCCCACGGAGCTCCACCGCCTCCATTTCCAGCTCTATTTAGTCCCTTTCGCCCGGAAAAAAATCAAGGAGAAGAGTTCATCGCGTTTTACTATATGGAGGTGCCGCCACCTCCTGTTCTTCCTCTGGAGGGAAGATCTGGAGTCCGTTCTGGGCTCCGGAGAGGGGAGATCGTCGCCATCATCATCACCAACCTTCCTTCATCGCCAAGTCCATGATGCTCTTCACCGTTCGTGAGTAATCTCACAGTAGGCTTGTTGGACGGTGATGGGTTGGATGAGATCTATCATGTAATCGAGTTAGTTTTGACGGGGATTGATCCCTAGTATCCACTATGTTCTGAGATTGATGTTGCTACTACTTTGCCATGCTTAATGCTTGTCACTAGGGCCCGAGTGCCAGGATTTCAGATCTGAACCTATTATGTTCTCGTCAATATATGTGTGTTCTTGATCCTATCTTGCAAGTTATAGTCACCTCTATGTGTTATGACCCGGCAACCCCGGAGTGACAATAGCCGGAACCACTCCCGGAGATGACCATAGTATGAGGAGTTCATGTATTCACTAAGTATTAATGCGTTGGTCCGGTTCTTTATTAAAAGGAGAACCTTAATATCCCGTAGTTTCCATTAGGACCCTGCTGCCATGGGAGGGATGGACAATAGATGTCATGCAAGTTCTTTTCCCTAAGCATGTATGACTACATACGGAATACATGCCTACATTACATTGACGAACTGGAGCTAGTAACATATCTCTCCGTGTTATAACTGTTGCATGATGAATACCATCCGGCATAATCATCCATCACTGATCCAATGCCTACGAGTTTTTCCTAATGGTCCTTGCTACGTTACTCTGTCCCTATTGATGTCACTACTGCTACTGTTACTCTGTCGCTATTGCTGTCACTGCTGCTACTGTTACTCTGTCACTACTGCTGTCACTTTGTTGCTACTGGTTACTGTTGCTACTGTTGCTATCACACTACTCTGCTACTGATACTTTTCTGTAGATACTAAGTCTTTCAGGTGTGGTTGAATTGACAACTCAACTGCTAATACTCAAGAATATTCTTTGGCTTCCCTTTGTGTCAAATCAATAAATTTGGGTTGAATACTCTACCCTCGAAAACTGTTGCGATCCCCTATACTCGGTTGGTTATCAGGCGCCGCCTCGTTGGCGCGTGGGCAGGTCGATGGCACCATGACAGAGACCCGAGAGAGAGAGAGAGAGAGAGAGAGAGAGAGAGAGCAAGCGAGGGGAGGATGTAGATGAGAATGCAGGAGGGACGACGTGAGCAACGTTGTATCTATTGGTGGCCAGAATCTAGATCGACGGGAAGAATACACACCCCGATCACCATAATTTACGAGTATTGTACTTAATAGCTGACGATTTTCAATACAGAACCACCTCTGATTAATAACCCGCGCCACTTACCTTCAAAACATCTAGGCGTGAAATGGAGTGTCAATTGTGTGGGGCCAGTTGTCTTGCTAGATATTTACATTTTCTTTCCTCATATAAGGCATTAATGCTTATTTTGTGTAACCATGGCACTTCATGCATGTGTCCAAGTCGTGATACCAATATGTTTGAAAATCCTTCCAATTTGCCGCACACGGAATTAACTCGCACACAAGTACACAAATTGGATTTTTCAAACTGTTATGGTTAGCTATTGCATGTACATGTAGTTTAAATTTAAATTACTGTCATTAAATGGCTACAAAATCAATTAAATATCTTTAAAAGGTCAAATGACCCCTCAAATTTTCCAATTTTTGACATGGAAGTTGTCTTAGTGGATGTTAACTACAGAATTTTTTTGAAGGCCATAAGAGCAAGCTATCGTTGGTTCGTCATCAAACATGCATTGTTCCCTCTAGGAACCACGAGCCTTCTAGTGAGTTGCTCCAGTTTGTGAGGGGTGTGTGTCCAACCTTTTGTCAAATATGCTAATTTTTTTACCACGTCATCTTGGTGGCATGCCATTACGTCAAGCAAGGTTTCATGTATTTTTTAATAATTTTTTATTTTTTTGTATTTAAATGCGACGGCTCTCGATGTTTCCAAGTCTTGACACCAATATGTTTGAAAATTCTTCTAATTTACTACAGATGCAATTAACTAGCACACAAGTAAAAAAAATTGATTTTGCAAACCGTCATGATTAGCTATTGCATGTACATGTGGTTCAAATTTGGATTACGGTAATTAAATGGCTAGAAAATCATTTAAATGTCTTCAAAAGTAAAATGACCCGTGATTTTTTTAAAATGTGACATTACATTTGTATTAGTGCACATTAACTGTAGAATTCTTTTGAAGGCAATAAAAGCAAGCTATCGTTGGTTCGTCATCACACATGCATTGTTTCCTCTTGAAACCACGAGTCTTGTAGTGAGTTACTCTGGTTTGTGAGGGGGGTGTGCCCCAAACTTTTGTTAAACATGACAATTGTTTTTACGACATCATCTTGGTGGCATGCAATTACGTCAAGCAAGGTTTCATGTGTTTCTGAATATATTTTTTTTCATTTTTTGGAATTTAAATGCCATGGCATTCGGTGTGTCCAAGTCGTGACACCAATATGTTTGAAAATCCTTCCAACTTATTGTACATGGAAATAACTCGCACACAACTACACAAATACATTTTTTCAAACCGTTATGGTTAGCTATTGCATTTGCATGTCGTTCAAATTTGAATTACTAGCATTATATGGCTAGAAAATCACTTAAATATCTTAAAAAGGTCAAATGACCCGTGAAATTTTCCAATTTTTAACATGACAGTTGTATTAGTGCACATTAAATGTAGAAAAAAAATTAAGGCCATAAGAGCAAGCTATCATCGATTTGTCATCAAACATGCATTATTCCCTCTCGAAACCACGAGCCTTTAGTGAGTTGTTCCGGTTTGTGAGGGGTGTGTGTCTAAACTTTTGTCAAACATGCCAATATTTTTACCAGATCATGTTGGTGGCATGCCATTACCTCAAGCAAGGTTTCATGTGTTTTTTACACCGAGAGCGCGGCCGCATCCGCATTTAGTGCGGTCGCATCCGCTCAGAGGTTGTCTGCGGCAGCCGACAGTGCAG
Organism: Hordeum vulgare subsp. vulgare; assembly: GCF_904849725.1. Lineage (NCBI taxonomy): Eukaryota > Viridiplantae > Streptophyta > Magnoliopsida > Poales > Poaceae > Hordeum > Hordeum vulgare. The sequence goes on along the minus strand of NC_058520.1, from coordinate 147,429,760 downwards.
CTGCATAAGCCAAGACGACTGCAACAAGTGTTGTGACGTCGGCTGCAAACGTCGAGAGCGCTCGAGCTACCGTTCGTGCCGCCGATGTTGCCCTGTCTCGGGTCGAGGCCATCCACGCCTAGATCGAGGACGCACAAGCTAATATATTCGAGCCCCCCTCGGAATCCAGCATGCAACCCACTTCCGAAAAGGCGGCGGAGGCCATGGAGCACCTGCTTCCTCATGAGATCGCCGAGCGGGAGCTGGAGATGCAGGAGGCGACGGAGATCGAGGAGCGTCGGGAGGAGTTGCATGAGGCACAACCAGTACTACGATTTCTACAACCTTGAGGGCGGTGCCGAGGACGAGGAGGAGGATGACGGTGTGGTCGACTTCAACGGGGGAGGGGGTGTAGTCCACCAACGACGTCATGTTGTGAGGACAAGTCATCGATATCTCATCTTACACCGGCGAGGCATAGGGTGGCGCGGCGGCGACTACAATGCTTGTTTGTTGGGTCATCTAGAATGAAAGGAATGCTAGATTCTTCCAAAAGAAATCGACGTCGCCATACTACGTCCTAAAGCTCATCCAAGAGGAGGCCAAATTGTGTGTGACTGCGGGGGCTAGGCACTTGAGCATCATCATGCTGCGAAAGTAGTCCTGTTGTATCTTAGGTAGATGGCCTACGATGTAAGGCCGGTTCTTTTGTACTATCTCCGTCACGATTTAGAAGACGTGCTTGGAATATCTCTAGGACCTAGGTGGTTACCGATTGGTCGTGAAATAGGCTGAAAAATAGCATCTTCGGTTAACTCATGCGTCTAATGAGATGAGAATTTAAAGTCCGGCGTTCCCCACTACGTGTAAACGAGGGGAAGGAGCCCATGCATCAAAGTATTCACACGACGCATGCATACAACGGAGTACTAATTAGCTAGGAATAATTGCATTGACGTCTTAAACCTTGTGCATTATGAAAATGCACGTAAATTTAACAATGTCTTTTAAATCGTGACGGAGAGAGTATCTAAAACTCTCCTTCTTAATCAACGAATGAGGTAAGTTTTTTTTTTTTGCCTCTTTCAAAATGATAGGACGAGCTAGCCTAACCATTCCATGCACCAGGACATTGATTGTCCGTAGAACGCCAACTCATGTGTGGTCAACCACTAATGGTGGTGTCTCGCAAAAAAAAAAAACCACTAATGGTGGTGGAGGCCAGGAGCACACATTTTCTTTTTTGAGCGGCAGCACACATTTCCTTTGTTCGTACCAAAACGAGTCTACATCCTTTTCCAGGTTCCCATAGCCAGCAATCTTACAACAAACAGTGCCTACATAACCAGCCATCCCGGTTTACATAAAAATTATCAGCCGGTGCACGGTGCACCACAAAACGGGGCCTGACCGGGCACGAAAACGAAAGATTCCCGAGTCCCCAAGAGCCAAAAACGTTACAAGAGGAAAATGACACCGTGCTGTCTGTGTGCGCACATAAAACCGGAGACGCCCTAGCCCAAACCTGTCGGTCGCACGATAATTTCTGGTGGCGCGCGACGCGCACGCCGCCCGCCGTTTTGTCTACCCGACGGGCCTCCGCGCCCGCGCGTGGAAGTAGAGTCGTATCGGTCCCGGCTGCTCAGCACGCGTCCTTGTCCTGATGGGGATCGGCGCGTACGTCGCGGTCCTTTTCGGTCGCCTCAGTGTTCTTGCCTGTTGAAAGATGGGCATGTACTGGCACCGTATTTGCTGAGCCTGCTGCGGGTGCTTCATTGATTGGGGAAAGTTCCATAGCCATGACCTTGTCACGCCTCACGGGCCAGTTCGTCCGTCGGCGAGGGATAAGGCTGTGGGGAAAGCAGACCGTTGTACGTACGTCGCCAAGGGACTAATAAGTTAAGCAAAACGCCATCCATTCCGTTGCTCAGCTATTATCCAAATCTATCTAGGTTTTGTCTCTTAAACGCTAAAACAATAAAAGTTGACGTGTGAACTCTTGAAACCAATAAAAGTTAACTTTCATTCTTCATCTTTGAGAACAGATTCTCAAAACAGAAAAAGAAAAAACTTTGAGAACAAATAACAGTCATGGGCAGCATGAAGGTGGGGCAGCCCATGAGCCCAACCTGCATGGGCAACTATGGTTGCTTGTCCTTGATTTTTGTTTAGGAAAAAAATAGAAAAGAAAACCACACGTTTTTATGAATTATTATATTTTAGGAGATATAAGTATCAAAACATCCAAATTAGAAGAAAAAGATGAAAATATATGGAGCAATGTCTTGGGAAATCATTTTAACTCCCTATCATTCTTGAATATATTCACTTTTATGAATCATTTCTCGGGCTTTCCAAAATAAGTTATATATTTTGTACAAGATATTGTTTTATTCTAAACTTCATAATTCTACTCTTTAATACTATTGGATTTTAATGGTTTTAATTTCCATTTTCAACCCCTCCCCTCCACGCAATATTATCTTAATGTTTTCCATTTTCCATATTTTTCTACTTTTAGATGGTTTCTCGTAATTTTTTTTTCTAGCAGTTCCTTACAAAATAAAAACTGAAAAAAACACATAATTCATTGAGATAAGGCAAGTTTATGACATGCGTACTTCATATACGACGCCACACATGACAACGCTCACAACACTACACACATTCTTTCTTTCTTGTGTACATCATTTTCTCTCAAATGGAGGCAAATGACTTTCTTTGTTTCGTACATACATCGAACCGCCGTGACACTCAAATTTTACCCCCTTTCGTTCCCTTTATTCCCTCTTGCCATGCTTTGTCTCGTCGGTATTGAACTTCAAAACTATTTATACGTACTACTTGATAAGAAAGGGCACCCTCACCTTTCCCCTATATAAGTCGCAACAAACCCAAACATCTTTTTTCCTGCAGTTTCTCTCTTTTCTTTGTTGCTTCCCTATACATAGACTTGTAATCCATTCAGATACTATGTATATAGCATATTATGAACTCTTATGCGTGGAATGAATGTGCATGCATGTTATGCAATCTAATATCTGCTAAACGAGGGCACCAACCCTCATTGCATGGGGGGGGGGGTATTGTAGGTCCCAATCCACTCATCTAGACCCAACCGCATAACAACAAAGTCTTATATGAGGCGTAGATCTTCTCGATCAACAAGACAAACTACAAGTGTTCTCTGCTCTATACCTTGCACTCACATAACCGATGTGAGACTAAACAAAATTCTCCACAATAACTAATACATTGTTATCCACCCACCACCATGATCAATGATGTAAGTCTAGCAAAATTTATACCTAGAAAGCTTGTGCCACTTGTGTCCAAACAGGGCATACGAAACTAGTTTAACCCCCATTGCGCCAAGACACGTTTTATTGGTATCTATGTTTTTTAGGCCCAAAACCAAAGGAAAATTGGTCTTGTTGGAAATATGCCCTAGAGGCAATAATAAATTAGTTATTATTATATTTCTTTATTCATGATAATCATTTATTATCAATTCTATAATTGTATTGATTGGAAACACAAATACATGTGTGGATACATAGACAAAACACTATCCCTAGTAAGCCTATAGTTGACTAGCTTGTTGATCAAAGAAGGTCAAGGTTTCCTGACCATAGACAAGTGTTGTCACTTGATAACGGGATCACATCATTAGGATAATCATGTGATGGACAAGACCCAAATTATAACCGTAACATGTGATCGTGTCATTTTGTTGCTATTGTCTTCTACGTGTCAAGTATTCATTCCAATGACCATGAGATCATGTAACTCCACACCGGAGGATGACCTTGTGTGTATCAAACATCACAATGTTACTGGGTAACTATAAAGGTGCTCTATAGGTATCTCCGAAGGTGTCCATTGAGTTAGCATGGATCAAGACTGCGATTTGTCACTCCGTGTGACGGAGAGGTATCTCGGGGTCCACTCGGTAATACAACATCACACACAAGCCTTGCAAGCAATGTGACTCAAGTGTGAGTCACGGGATCTTGTATTACAGAACGAGTAAAGAGACTTGCCAGTAACGAGATTGAAATAGGTATAGGGATACCAACGATCAAATCTCGGGCAAGTAACATACGAAGGACAAAGGGAATGTTATACGGGATTATATGAATCCTTGGCACAAAAGTTCAACCGATAAGATCTTCGTTGAATATGTAGGATCCACTATGGGCATCCAGGTCCTGCTATTGGATATTGACCGGGGAGTGTCTCGGGTCATGTCTACATAGTTCTCGAACCCACAGGGTCTGCACACTTAAGGTTCGATAATGTTTTAGTATAGTTGAGTTATATGTGTGGTTACCGAATGTTGTTCGGAGTCCCGGATGAGATCACAGACGTTACGAGGGTTTTTGGAATGGTCCGTAAACGAAGATTGATATATAGGATGGTTTCATTTGGTCACCGGAAAGTTTCGGGCAATTCCGGCAGTGACGAATGGGTTCCGGGTGTTTACCGGGAGGGTCCCACCCACCCGGGAGTGAGCCCAAGACCCTAGGGTGGCCCACCAAGTCCTTAGTAGGCTGGTGGAGTCAGCCCAAGAGGGCTATGGCGTCACATGTAAAAATACGAAAGGAAAGGAAGAAAAAAAAAGGAAAGATGGAGGTGGGAAGGAAGAGGAGGATTCGTCCTTCCCAAACCGAATTGGAGGAGGAGTCCTCCTCCTCCCTAGCGGTCGGCGCACCCTTGGGGCCCTTGTGCCCCAAAGCTAGCCCCTCCCCTCCTCCTATATATATTGGTGGTTTAGGTCTTTTTGAGACACAACTTTGCCATGTGCAACTCTAGCCTATTCCACATAGTTTTACCTCTAGATCGGATTTCTGCGGAGCTCGAGCGGAGCCGTGCAGGAATAGATCATCACCAACACCGGCGCGCCGTCACGCTGCCAGAGAACTCATCTACTTCTCCGTCTCTCTTGCTAGATCAAGAAGGCCGAGATCATCATTGAGTTGTACGTGTGATGAACACGGAGGTGTCGTCTGTTCGGCGCTAGATCGGAACCGTTCGTGGGACGGATTGTGGGACGACGGTGTTTTGAATCACGAAGCTGTACCACTACATCAACCATGTTTCTTAACGCTTCCCTCTGAGCGATCTACAAGGGTACATAGATCCAATCTCCTCTCGTAGATGGACATCACCATGATAGGTCTTCGTGTGCGTAGGAAATTTTTTATTTCCCATGCAACGTTCCCCAACAGTGGCATCATGAGCTAGGTTCATGCATAGATGTTATCTCGAGTAGAACACAAAAGGTTATGTGGGCGTTGATGTTCGATTTTTTGCCCTCCTTAGTCTTTTCTCGATTCAGCGGTATTGTTGGATTGAAGCGGCCCGGACCGACATTACTCGTACGCTTACGAGAGAATGGTTTCATCGACTAACATGCAACTCATTGCATAAAGATGACTGGCGGGTGCCTGTTTCTTCAACTTTAGTTGAATTGGATTTTGACCGAGGCGGTGCTTGGAGAGAGGTTAAATAGCAATTTGCACATCACCATTGTGGTGTTTGCGTAAGTAAGATGCGATCATACTAGATACCCATAGCAGCCACGTAAAACATGCAACAACAAATTAGAGGAGGTCTAACTTGTTTTTGCAGGGTATGCTTGTGATGTGATATGGCCAAAGACATGATGTGATATATTGGATGTATGAGATGATCATGTTGTAATAGTTAATATCGACTTACACATCGATGCTACGGCAACCGGCAGGAGCCATAGGGTTTTCTTTAAACTAACGTTTATGTTTGCAGATGCGTTTACTATATTGCTAGGTTGTAGCTTTAGTAGTAATAGCATAGATAGCACGACAACCTCGATGGCGGCATGATGATGGAGATCATGGTGTGGCGCCGGTGATGATGAAGATCATGCCGATGCTTTCGTGATGGAGATCAAGAAGCACAAGATCATGGCCGTATCATGTCACTTATGAATTGCATGTGATGTTAATCCTTTTATGCACCTTATCTTGCTTAGAACGACGGTAGCATTATGAGGTGATCCCTCACTAAAATTTCAAGATAAAATTGTGTTCTCCCCGATTGTGCACCTGCCAAAGTTGTCGTTTCGAGACACCACGTGATGATCGGGTGTGATAGGCTCAACGTTCACATACAACGGGTGCAAAACAGTTGCACACATGGAACACTCGGGTTAAACTTGACGAGCCTAGCATGTGCAGACATGGCCTCGAAACACAAGAGACCGAAAGGTCGAGCATGAATCGTATAGTTGATATGATTGGCATAGAGATGCTTACCACTGAAACTATACTCAACTCACGTGATGATCGGACTTGAGTTAGTGGATTTGGATCATGCACCACTCAAATGACTAGAGGGATGTATTTTTTGAGTGGGAGTTCTTAAGTAATATGATTAATTGAACTAATTATCATGAACATAGTCAAAAGTTCTTTGCGAATTATGATGTAGCTCGCGCTATAGCTCTACTATTTTTTATATGTTCCTAGAGAAAATTTAGTTGAAAGATGATAGTAGCAACTTTGCGGACTCAGACCGTAAAACTGAGGATTGTCCTCATTGCTGCGCGGAAAGCTTATGTCCTTAATGCACCACTAGGTGTGCTGCACCTCGAGCGTTGTCTGTGGATGTTGCGAACATCTCACATACACGTTTTTGATGACTACGTGATAGTTCAGTGTGTAATACTTAATGGCTTAGAAGCAAGGCGCCGAAGACGTTTTTGAAACGTCACGGAACATAAGAGATGTTCTAAGAGATGAAATTGAGATTTCATGCTCGTGCCCTTGTTGAGAGGTATGAGACCTCCGACAAGATTCTTTGTCTACAAAGTAAAGGAGAAAAGCTCAATCATTGAGCATGTGCTCAGATTGTCTGAGTACAACAATCGCTTGAATCAAGTGGGAGTTAATCTTCCAGATGAGATAGTGATGGTTCTCCAAAGTCAGTGCCACCAAGCTGCTAGAGCTTCATGATGAACTATAACATATCAAGGATAGATATAATGATCCTTGAGCGATTCGCAATGTTTGACACTGCGAAAGTAGAAATCAAGAAGGAGCATCAATTGTTGATGGTTAGTAAAATCACTAGTTTCAAGAAGGGCAAGGGCTAGAAGGGATACTTCATGAAACGGCAAACCAGTTGCTGCTCTAATGTAGAAACCCAAGATTGAATCCAAACCCGAGACTAAGTGCTTCTGTTATGAGGGGAACGGTCACTCAGGTGGAGCTACCCTAGATACTTGGTAGATAAGAAGGCTGGCAAAGTCGATAGAAGTATATTTGATATACATGATATTGATGTGTACTTTACTAGTACTCCTAGTAGCGCGAGGGTATTGGATACCGGTTCAGTTGGTAAGTGATTAGTAACTCGAAATGAAAGCTACGGAATAAAGGGAGACTAGCTAAATGCGAGGTGACGATACGTGTTGGAAGTGTTTACAAGGTTGATGTGATCAAAAACATCACACGCTCCCTCTACCATCAGGATTGGTGTTAAACCTAAATAATTGTTATTTGGTGTTTGCGTTGAGCATGAACATGATTGGATCATGTTTATTGCAATACGGTTATTCATTTAAAGAGAATAATAGTTATTCTATTTGCTTGAATAATTACCCTTAATGGTTTATTGAATCTCGATCATAGTGTTACACATGTTCATAATATTGGTGCCAAAAGATACAAAGTAATAAAGATAGTACCACTTACTTGTGGCACTACCACTTGAGTCATGTTGGTGGAAAATGCATGAAGAAGCTCCATGGTGATGGATCTTTGTACTCACTCATTTTTGAAACGTTTGAGACATGCAAACCATACCTGTTGGTATAAACGCATGAAGAAACTCCATGCGGATGGATCATTTGGATTCACTTGATTTTGAATCACTTGAGACATGCAAAATCATACCACATGGAACAAGAAAGTAACTTATTGGAAGCAATGCATTTTGATGTGTGCAGTCCAATGAGTGCAGAGGCACGCAGTGGATATCGTTATGTTCTTACTTCGCTGACGATTTGAGTAGATACAGGAGTGTTTACTTGATGAATCACAGGTCTTAAATGTTGAAAAGTTCAAAGCTATTTCAGAATGAAGATCGTTGTGACAAGAGGATAAACTGTATATGATATGATCATAGAGATGAATATCTTAGTTGCGAGTTTTTGGTAAACAGTTAAGACAATGAGGAAATTGTTTCATAATTCATGCCACCTAGAACACCATAGTGTGATGGTGTGTCCAAACGTCATAGCTGTGCCCTATTTGATATGGTGCATACTATGATGTCTCTTATCGAATTACCACTATCTTTTATGGGTTATGCATTAGAGACAACCGCATTCACTTTAAATAGGGCATCGCGTATTTGTTGGGGAACGTCGCATGGGAAACAAAAAAATTCCTACGCGCACGAAGACCTATCATGGTGATGTCCATCTACTAGAGGGGATATTCGATCTACGTACCCTTGTAGACCGCACAGCAGAAGCGTTAAGAAACGCAGTTGATGTAGTGGAACGTCCTCACGTCCCTCGATCCGCCCCGCGAACCGTCCCGCGATCAGTCCCACGATCTAGTGTCGAACGGACGGCACCTCCGCGTTCAGCACACGTACAGCTCGACGATAATCTCGGCCTTCTTGATCCAGCAAGAGAGACGGAGAGGTAGATGAGTTCTCCGGCAGCGTGACGGCGCTCCGGAGGTTGGTGGTGATCTAATCTCAGCAGGGCTCCGCCCGAGCTCCGCATAAACGCGATCTAGAGGTAAAACCGTGGAGATATGTGGTCGGGCTGCCGTGGCAAAGTTGTCTCAAATCAGCCCTAAAACCTCCGTATATATAGGGGGAGGAGGGGGAGCCTTGCCTTGGGGTCCAAGGACTCCCAAGGGGGTCGGCCGAGCAAAGGGGGGCAACCCTCCCCTTCCAAACCGAGTCCAACTAGGTTTGGAAGGAGGAGTCCTTCCCCCTTTTCCCACCTCCTCCTTTTTTTTCCTTTTCTCTTTGATTTTCTTCCCATGGCGCATAGGGCCTTCTTGGGATGTCCCACCAGCCCACTAAGGGCTGGTGCGCCACCCCCAAGGCCTATGGGCTTCCCCGGGGTGGGTTGCCCCCCCCCCCCCCCGGTGAACACCCGGAACCCATTCGTCATTCCCGGTAACTCTGAAAACCTTCCGGTAATCAAATGAGGTCATCCTATATATCAATATTCGTTTCCGGACCATTCCGGAAACCCTCGTGACGTCTATGATCTCATCCGGGACTCCGAACAACATTCGGTAACCAACCATATAACTCAAATACGCATAAAACAACGTCGAACCTTAAGTGTGCAGACCCTGCGGGTTCGAGAACTATGTAGACATGACCTGAGAGACTCCTCGGTCAATATCCAATAGCGGGACCTTGATACCCATATTGGATCCTACATATTCTACGAAGATCTTATCGTTTGAACCTCAGTGCCAAGGATTCATATAATCCCGTATGTCATTCCCTTTGTCCTTCGGTATGTTACTTGCCCGAGATTCGATCGTCAGTATCCGCATACCTATTTCAATCTCGTTTACCGGCAAGTCTCTTTACTCGTTCCGTAATATAAGATCCCGCAACTTACACTAAGTCACATTGCTTGCAAGGCTTGTGTGTGATGTTGTATTATCGAGTGGGCACCGAGATACCTCTCCGTCACACGGAGTGACAAATCCCAGTCTCGATCCATACTAACTCAACTAACACCTTTGGAGATACCTGTAGACAATCTTTATAGTCACCCAGTTACGTTGTGACGTTTGATACACACAAAGCATTCCTCCGGTGTCAGTGAGTTATATGATCTCATGGTCATAGGAACAAATACTTGACACGCAGAAAACAATAGCAACAAAATGACACGATCAACATGCTACGTCTATTAGTTTGGGTCTAGTCCATCACATGATTCTCCTAATGATGTAATCCCGTTATAAAGTAACAACACTTGCCTATGGCCAGGAAACCTTGGCCATCTTTGATCAACGAGCTAGTCAACTAGAGGCTTACTAGGGACAGTGTTTTGTCTATGTATCCACACAAGTATTGTGTTTCCAATCAATACAATTATAGCATGGATAATAAACGATTATCATGAACAAAGAAATATAATAATAACTAATTTATTATTGCCTCTAGGGCATATTTCCAACAGTATTTCCGTTGAGATGACACAGTATAGAATATGGTTTGGAGAAACCTAAGTTGTCGTTCCTTAAAAGTTTGGGGCTGCCATGCTTATGTGAAAAAGTTTCAGTCTGATAAGCTCGAACCCAAAGCGGATAAATGCATCTTCATAGGATATCCAAAATAGTTGGGTACATCTCCTATCTCAGATCCGGAAGCAAAGTGTTAATTTCTAAAACGGGTCCTTTCTTGAGAAAAGGTTTCTCTCGAAAGAGTTGAGTGGGAGGGTGGTGGAACTTGATGAGGTTAGTGAATCGTCACTTCAATCAGTGTGTAGCAGGGCGCAGGAAGATGTTCGTGTGGCACCTACACCAATTGAAGTGGAAACTAATGATGGTGGTCATTGAGCTTCAGATCAAGTTACTACAAACCTCGTAGGTCGACAAGGTCACGTACTACTACAGATTGGTACGGAAACCCTGTCTTGGAGGTCATGTTGTTGAACAACAATGAACCTACGAGCTATGGAGAAGCAATGGTGGGCCCGGATTCCGACAAATGGCTGGAGGCCATTAAATCCGAGAGAGGATCCATGTATGGAAAAAAAGTATATACTTTGAAAGAACTACTTGATGGTCGTAGGACTATTAAGTAAAGATGGATCTTTGAAAGGAAGACACATGATGATGGTGAAAAGTCACCATTAAGAAAAGCTCGACTTATTGCAAAGATGTTTCCGACAAGTTCAAAAAATTGACTATGATGAGACTTTATCAATCGTAGCGATGTTAAAAGTCTGTTGTAATTAGGTTAGTAGTTCGTGTATTATTTATAAAATATTGCACATAGGATGTAAAAGCATTGTTTCCTTGACAGTTTCCTTGAGGAAAGGTTGTATGTGATACAACCGGAAGGTTTTGTCGATCCTAAGGATACTAACAAGTATGCAAGCTCCAGCGATCCTTCTATGGACTGGTGCAAGCATATCGGAGTTGGAATATACACTTTGATGAGATGATCAAAGCTTTTTCGGGCTTATTCCATGTGTGCCCCCAATTCCTTAGTTGTGCTCAGTTTTCCCCACGCTTCAAACTTTTTCTCACTTTTCCCCTCTCCCTTAGCTGAAACTCTCACAAATTTTGATAACAGGCGTTTGCCGTCTTGGCCGTTAACTGACTTGTGGGGCCATGTTGAACTCTATTGACTGTGGTTGTGGCTTCGCTGGTTTGGCCGTGTTTGTGTTCATAGGACGGGCCCATTAGTTTGTTGGTAATAAATTAAAAAAGCCTACTATCGATGGATGCAGCCTCCTATGCATGCCCGTCTTTGGCATCGATGTAGCCTGCTATGCATGCGAACACCGCCACGCACGCATCTAGTGACCTAGACCTAAACGCATGCATGCACGCCGACACGCACGCATCGATCCATGCCGCACGGTTGCCAGTGGATTCAGTCGCTCTGCAACGTCGTTTCACGCGTCGCAGGCATACGTGCCGGTGGCAGAAGGGGCAGGCTGCACGCACGCTCGCATGCTCGCGTCCATATGTCGAGGCATCAGTTCACGCCGCATGGCTGCCGCTCGATTCAGTTGTGCCGGTGGCAGAAGGGGCATGCAGAAGGGGCAGCCGCCAACGCAGAGCACGCAGAAGGGGGAGGCAGGCAGCCGCCAACATAGCAGGGGGAGGCAGCCGCCAACGCAGAGCACGCAGAGCCGCCAACGCAGAGCATGCTCGCTTCGATTCACGTTCACACATTGATGATCGCATCGGTTCACACAGCAGCACTGAGTCACGATCAATGCCGTTTGCGCGTGTACCCACTTCGTCTCCCCCGACTATTTAAACTGCCCTTCATTGCCTCTTCTTCTACAGATCCATCTGCGCCTCCCACTTCTCTTCTTCCCCCAAAAGCCAGAGCGGTTCCACTCAGCGAAGCGTTCAAGATGCAGTTCTACGGCCCAACGTTCCAAGAGCCTCCCACCGTGCCGGAACGGCGGTACCCCGCCAACGTCGTCATCGAGGAATCGCTCCGCGTGTGGGCGTTCTCACGCTGGAGGGGTAGCACTGAGCTTGCACGGGGGTTCCTCCGTGCAGGCTTCCACCACCTCCCGACGGGCTCGCCTCCCATGTTCAACCTCGTGGAGCAGCGTCCCCACGCCAACGCTCCACCGGTAGGGCTCGTCGTCCACTTCACCAACAGGTTCGATGCCTACCACCTGCTCGGCAAGGTGTATTGGTGTGGGTGCGGGTTCATCGCATTCACCACCTATAACATCTTCACCGACCTCGAGAGCATCTTCCCCGCTCACGGCCGCATGCACAGCCTCCCGTACCACCTCGGCGACAACGGCCTTGAGGAGGAGGAGTACTGAAGCCGGCGGCGAAGAAGACGGTGAAGCCGGCGGTTAAGGTGAAGACGACGATGAAGACATGGCGGTGTTGCCCTAGCTACCCTATCTAGTATGTAGTATTAGTTTGGTGTGTGTGTTGCCCGACCTAGCTACCCTAATTATTATTATCTATGTAAGAAATTGGTGTCGTGGTATATGTCCCAAGAACTTATGTTGCCCTAGCAACCCTATCTAAGTTAAGTTATGTGTGTTATATTAATGCTTTGTTATGTTTGCATTTTGTTTGTCCCAAGTTTAGACACGGCTAATTGGCGTGGGAAAAATTAACTAAACTAACTAAAAATGATGTGCTTATAGATGCCTTCTAAAAATAAGAACATATTGTACATTTGTACACGGCTTTGGTTTGCTGAGCTCTGTATTTTTTAGGTATTCCAAGAATACTTTGGTTTTCAGAAATATTGAAGTATCAAATACTTTGAGATGTTTGGCTTTAGTCAAAAGTGTAGTTTTATATACTTTAATCCCTAATTTAATATGTAGAGAACTAAACTATGTTTGAAGTATGGTTGGACCTCTTTTTCCAATCATGAAGTATAAATTACACTATGTAGAAAACTACACTTTGAGATGTTTGGCTTTAGTCAAAAGGATAAATGAAGGGGCCCATAAAGGAAAGCCAAAAAAAATCTTCAATGAGATAGAAGAGATTGGGCAATCAAATTAATGAAAAAAGCAATCAAAAACAAAAAAGAACAAAGCAATCATTCCTAAACAAAAAAAGAAACATCACTTGTTACTGGGCCTCATTTATCCTTTGTGGGCCTATTGCAGCTTGATTCTCTTTGGGCCCGCAAACTAGGTCTTTTTTTCTAGCAGAACTGACAAACTCGAGGACAAAAGTTTGGCAAGTGCGAGAGAGAAGAGATGAACTTGATGTATATCCCTCGTGCTGCTCAAGTACCGCTTACTGTCATCTGACGAGCTAGGGTATGACCCAACACTCGAGGTTATTAGCTAACAAAATAATCCTATCACTGAACTGGTAGTTGTCTTCTGTCGAAATTGAAAGTGTCGAAACTTAACAGTAAACTGCATACATTCAGAGATCGACAGTTGCACTAAACAGAGTTGCATTTGAGATAAACAGACGAGGATTGCTAAACAGTGGCAACAACAGTAGACAAACATCTCTAACGAGAGATGGCCATCAAGTAAAAAATTCCTAGAGCAAGTATTCTTAAAGCTATCAAATTGGATTGCTTCTTCAACTCAATCAGCTGCTTGAAGTTCTTGTTCATCTTCTTCAATTCCATCTTCAGTTCGACATCTACCACCGTCGGGTATTCCGGACGCGCTGCTGCTGCCGGAGTGGCACTGTCATGGGGCAGATTGAACTCGCGGATTGCATCCCCTCTCGAATCCAGCAAGCCCAACCCTTGAAGCCTCTGGATGTAATCATCCATCCACTCGAAATGGTGGCATTTCTTCACGATCTGAAAACAAAATCATGTAACCTAAATCCAAATCTGACAGAGATAAAGGATGCGAGAAAAACTCAGATCTAACCTTCCCCTCCGGCTTGCTCTCGCATTTGATGAACTCGCGCCCAAAGTTCCCATTCTTCTCCTCCTTCGAAGTCAACTGCTTTAGTGGCGCAATCCGTGGGCAGTCAGTGCATCGAGTCATCGGCACTGGACCATACACCGGTCACGTGGAACGGGGGGCTGACGAGGAGGTCGACATATCGCCCGAGAGGAAAAAACAGAGGAATTGGTCGAGAGGAAGAAGAACGAGAAGATGGGGAAAGAAACAGAGAAATTGCTCGATCTGCTCGATGCCTTTGTGTGTCACATGGAGAAGAGGAGAAGGGGAAGCTATATTGACGATTTGCCACATTGTATTTTGCAGTTTGAATATTTGAACCAACTCTTAACACTGACATGTGGTGGTCATGTGCGAAAAATACAATTTCATATGTAAAGTGGGGCAGATCATAAAAACCCGAGAAGGACAGTGCAGTAGCCAATCAGGATGCATCACGCAGATCGCGCATGCCTGCCCACATCTGACGGGTGGTGTTTGGCGCTAGGGTATGATCCGACGGCGGACGTTCGACGCTAGGGTTTGGAGCATTTCTGCGGGGTTATGAGCGAGTCAACGGGGTTATTAAGGTTTGACCAGATTTCAAATGGCCATAACTAAATTAGAAAAAATCGCAAAAATATAAAACAAACGTAGTTCGTCTGTTTATGAGACCTAGTTACCATAAAAAATATAAACTCGGTATAGGGGCGTTTTTTTGAAAAGTCATTTTTTGAAGTGACATGTCGAAATCAAGTTCAAATGTTTTAAAAAATTCAAAAAGAATCAAAATGTTGTAATTCTTGCGCACATAGCCGTCATATGTGACAAGGTTATGGAAAAAAAATATAAACTTGGTGTAGGTCATTTTCATGAAAAAAACCTTCACAAAAATGAGCTATCACCTATGAACATTTTCACAGTTCGTAGAGTAGGGAGAGAGGGTTTAGGGTTTGAAAAAAAATTCAAAAAAAATCAGAAAAATCTCCATAGCTTCATTTTGGAGTGAATAAGAAGGATCTGAACTTACTTTTTCATTTTCATATCTAAAACGTGTTATTTCACGGTTTTGAACTAAAGCATATTTTTTCAAAAAAAAGTGTAGTAATATGAATATTAATCAATAAATAGTGAGACTTCGTTTTTACCCTATATATATGGAACAAGTGTTAATAAAAATATATATGTCTCATTTAGGGAAGGTAAAAAAATTTGATTTCAAATAGGGTTGTTTACCCTAGCTTTCGAGCTCGTTTCTAGCACATTTCTCATTCGGACTGTTCACCTAAGAATATTGGACTTGAAATGCTCGATCAAATACACCGCACACATCAATGAACCTCCAATGTTCAACTTCAACTTTGGCTCGAATCCAAATTTTGGCCCAAATTCAAATATTGATTTAAATTCAAATTTTGATGGAAATTTGAATTTTGACTCAAATAAGGAACCAAAGTAGGAGCAACATTATTACAAGTGATGCCAACATTATTACAACTGATGCCAACATTATTACACTAGCTCAAAGCTACCAAGTTTTAAGATGCCAACATCTTAATACAAATCTACCAAGTTTTAAGAGATCGACTCACCCTCAAATTGACAACACAAACATTTTCCAACAACTTAATTCAAATTTTTGACTTGCTCCTTGTGTTTGCAGCTGGCTTCACACTCTTGCTCCTGGTTTCCCTAGTTGAGATGCTCTTTTCTTTCAGACTCTTGTTCCTTTTGATCTTGGGCTTTACTTGGTGTTTTCCTCGTGGAGGTGCTGATGGAGTAGTTCCACTCGCCGAGCACTTGACGACCATTTGACGGTCATCTATGGGTTCAGTAATCTTTAATGGCACAATTGGAACAATTACCCCCTCCTCTTCCTCTCTTATAGCTTCAAAACCATCAAAGGCCATGGTTTCAAAATCTTCTGCTTCATTTGCTGCTGCATTCTGCACTGCATCTTCAATCTCCATTGCTGCTGCATTCTCCACTACATCTTCAATCTCCATTGCTGTTGCATTCTCCTCAGCATTGGCTGATGTCCATCTTTCCTCCTCTCCAAATGATGCATCCACTGCATTGGTACAAAGCCTAGCAATATGCCCCAGAACTCCACACTTTTTGCAAGCACGCTTCTTTGGTAGACGACCCTCCTCACCTGCTCTAATCCTCTCGTTCCTTGGTCTTCCTAGTGGTCTAGTAATGACAGGAGCGTGGAGTTTGAACCCTGGATCTACTATGTTCCATTGCTCTTTCCCCAATAGTGCAGGCACATTGTCAGCATAAGCAGCCATAAATTTGGCAACAGAGAAATACTCAGAGCAATATTGATCAACTTCACCATCTGCACCCCCGATAACGGTCATCAGATGTAGGGCATGTATGCATGGCTTCCCACGGATCTGCCATTGCCTACAAGTACGTTCTCTAGTACTTAGGTTCACAGGATACCTCCATACCCTATTTTTAGTGTCAGTATAGGTAACCTCTCCCTCATATGTACCAGATCGAATACATTTCATCTTCAGGCCTCTTGCCTGCAAGTGTAATGCCTTAATCAGTGATGGGAGCATTTGATGACCAACATATTGTGTTTCTGCAATTCTTTTGCGAAGAGCCATCTTTATCATGATCATTTGCCTCATCTCGTCAAATGCTTGCCACAACAAGATCCCTTTCACCGACTTGAACTTTGAATTGAAGCACTGTGCAAGGTTACTGGTCGCATAATCTACTTTGCAGATTTCGTTGAATTTGCTTCTTGACCACACCTTACCATGATGTGCATCCATGTACTCCTTCACAAGAGGATTTTGAGCATACAACACTCTCAAATGGTGTTCATGCTTCCTTTTGCTGCATGTGTATGATGCTGGCCATAAGTTCTCATCATAAACTTTACCTTTGAACTTCTTTTTGAAATTATGCGCTAGGTGTCGCATACATTCCCTATGCTCCACTCCAGGGAATACAATTTCCACCGCACTCTCTAAACCCTTGCAAGCATCTGTGTGTATAGCCAAACCTGGGGGTGTGCCTATAATGTTGCGCAACTGCTGCAGAAACCAGACCCAACTTTCCTCAGACTCTGCCTCCACCACACCAAATGCAACTGGGAATAGCCAGTTGTGTCCATCAACTGCAGAAGCTGCTACTAGTTGTCCTCTCCATCTTCCAGTCAAATGTGTAGCATCTACAGCCAAATAGGGCCTGCAACCATCTAGAAACCCCTGCCAGCAAGCCTTGAAACAAACAAAAGCCCTTCTGAAGCACTCCTTCTGAAATGACTTCCCTTTTATTTTGAATTGAACTGTATGCTTGTCAATCTCTACAACACTCCCTGGACTTGCCATCTCCACTTCAGCTTTGAAAGTGTAAAGCAGCTGAAAACTGTCATTCCATTGACCATTAATTCTGTCAAGAGCCTTTTCCCTAGCATTGAAAATTCTCATGTAAGGAATTTCTATCTTGTACTTCTCAAAAAGCTTCCCATGGAGTGTTGTTGGACCAAGTCCAGGTTCTTCTCTCAGCCAATCCAATATAGCATCTGCCACCCACCTAGTTTTTGCTAGCTTGGTTTTGGCCTTCCCCCCTCCCCCTCCAGGTGGACAGGTGTGCTTGTGTGGGTTTTTCTTTATCTAAAACAAAATAAAAGGGTAAAAAATAGTTAAGAAACCTTACTCAACAATCTGAAACTAAATTACTAACTGAACTTGGATTACCTGAATATTTTTGCTCTTTCTCATACGAGATGCATGCAACTTCCACCTACACCTAGGATATGGACAAAAAACTGTGAACCTTGCTGGCTCACTCCTTTTAATCTTATAGGTGTTTTCAGATATAATGCACCATGTTGTCACTGCATTCCGACAGTCCACCATTGATTGGAAAATGGTACCTACACTAAGCTCAGGTTTTTCCCTGTTCCACTCAATTGTTGGCATGTCATCACCATCGTATTCATCCTCGATTAAGCTGTCCATGTTCTCCACCTTCTCTTCATCATCAGTGTCATCAAACCGAGCTTGGCTGATGGGCTCCTCCATATATTCGTCATCCACTGCTTGCTGACTTGCTACATCGACCAGTTCAGGAAACATCATCTCGTCTTCATCATCATTTGTAGGCACTGCCTCGTCAGGTTCTGCATCCTCTTCTACACCAAGTGCAGAAGGTACACGAGAAGCAGCAGCTGAATCGGAACCACAATTGGCAGCAGGCATGTTGTGGCTCCATGAACCACTTCCTTTACTTGGTGTCGACCTACAAGGAGTGCCGGGGTGCTGGCTATTAGCACAGGTAGATGATGTCTGAACTCCCTTCCCCTTCACCCATTCTGCGTGTGGCTGACGCACATCGATTTGGAGTTTACCGAATCGGCCGCCAACAATCCCAGCAAAAAGCAACGGCATATGATCGTCGCAAGTTAGTGGGAGAAATCTTTGCTCGTCACTGCTGAAGTAATTCAGTTCAACAACATCGGCATCACTCCAGGGATATGTGTTTCTGAGCTCAGCTTGCAAATCTTTGAAAGATATGCTGGTTTCTACCACTTTGGTATAGAAAAATGATGAAATCAAATGCGGTTTAGTACCACGCAGCACACTAGTTTCCATTCTAATCGCCAGCCGGAAAGCCAGCGCGGGATCAATCCTATTTTGTTGAAGGAAATAAAGGCTTCAGTTAGTCGGGTAAAATCGAGCACAAATTCAAACGATTCAAGCAAACAGAAGTCAAATACGGCCTACAATACGACTTAGAACGTCAAGTCGAGAGGAAACAATGCTTACCCAAGTTTAATCCATGAATTATCTGCCGCGGATTCGACCCAATCCTCTCCACGGGCGACTGCATTCCGGGCGTCCTCACTCAACATCGCCATGTAATCCTAGATGGGGAGGTGGGCTATATCTGGCGGAGACGCGACGTCGCCGACGAACGGAATAGGGGCATAGGGTGGAGGAAACAACTGCGGTGGACGCGGCAGGACGCCGACGGAGGAGGTGGGGCGGCGCGGTGCAGTGTGGCCTGTCTAGATATGTTTCAGATTCAGACAAGCTGCCCAATACGTGTCGCCTTGCGGTCCCACCCGTCAGCAAGCAACAGTCAGCCGAAGACTCGGCCCCACTCGTCAGCAATTAACGGTCAATGGACGGTCAAGACAACAAACGGCCGCTATGAGCATTTGTGAGAGTTTCAGCTAAGGAAGAGGGGAAAAGTGAGAAAAAGTTTGGAGTGTGGGGAAAAGTGAGCACAACTAAGGAACCAGGGGCACTAATGTAAATATCCCTTTTGATTTATACAAGGTTTATGAGAAACTTGTATTTCCAAAGAAGTGAGTGGTAGCACTATAGAATTTCTGATAAGTATATGTAGTTGACATATTGTTGATCAGAAGTAATGTAGAATTTCTGTAAAGCATGAAGGGTTGTTTGAAAGGAGTTTTTCAAAGGAAGACCTGGATAGAGCTACTTCAACATTGAGCATCAAGATCTATGGAGATAGATCAAAACGCTAAATAGAACTTTCAATGAAATGCATGCCTTGACATGTTTTTGAAAGAGTTCAAAATAGATCAGCAAAGAAGGAGTTCTTGGCTGTGTTGTAAGGTGTGAATTTGAGTAAGACTCAAAACCCGACCACGGCAGAAGAAAGAGAAAGGACGAAGGTCATCCCCTAGGCCTTAGCCATAGACTCTAAAGTATGTCATGTTGTGTACCGCACCTGATGTGTGCCTTGCCACAAGTCTGTTAAGAGGTACAAGGAGTGATCCAGGATTGAATCACTGAACAACGGTTAAAATTTATCCTTAGTAACTAATGGACTAAGGATTGTTTCTCGATTATGGAGGTGGTTAAAGAGTTTGTCATAAAGGGTTACGTTGATGCAAACTTTGACACTAATCCGAATAACTCTGAGTAGTAAAACAGATTCGTATAGTAGGATAGATATTTGGAATATTTCCGAATAGCACGTAGTAGCAGCATCTATAAGATGACATAAAGATTTGTAAAGCTCACACGGATCTAAAAGGTTCAGAACCGTTGACTAAAACCTCTCTCACAAGCAAGACGTGATCAAACCTCAGAATTGTATGGGTGTTGGATTCGTTAAAATCACATAGTGATGCGAACTAGATTATTGACTCTAGTGCAAGTGGGAGACTATTGGAAATATGCCCTGGAGGCAATAATAAATTAGTTATTTTATATTTCTTTGTTCATGATAATCATTTATTATCCATGCTATAATTGTATTGATTGGAAACACAAATACATGTGTGGATACATAGACAAAACACTATCCCTAGTAAGCCTCTAGTTGATTAGCTCGTTGATCAAAGATGGTCAAGGTTTCCTGGCCATAGACAAGTTTTGTCACTTGATAACGGGATCACATCATTAGGAGAATCATGTGATGGACAAGACCCAAATTATAAACGTAGCATGTTTTCGTGTCATTTTGTTGCTATTGTTTTCTACGTGTCAAGTATTCATTCCTATGACAATGAGATCATGTAACTCACTGACACCGGAGGATTACCTTGTGTGTATCAAACATCACAACATTACTGGGTGACTATAAAGGTGCTCTATAGGTATCTCTGAAGGTGTCCGTTGAGTTAGCATGGATCAAGACTGGGACTTGTCACTCCGTGTGACGGAGAGGTATCTCGGGGCCCACTCGGTAATACAACATCACACACAAGCCTTGCAAGCAATGTGACTCAAGTGTGAGTCACGGGATCTTGTAGTACAGAACGAGTAAAGAGATTTGCCTGTAACGAGATTGAAATAGGTATAGGGATACCGATGATCAAATCTCGGGCAAGTAACATACCGAAGGACAAAGGGAATGTCATACGGGCTTATATGAATCCTTGGCACAAAGGTTCAACCGATAAGATCTTCGTAGAATATGTAGGATCCAATATGGGCATCCATGTCCAGCTATTGGATATTGACCGAGGAGTGTCTCGGGTCATGTCTACATAGTTCTCCTACCCGCAGGGTCTGCACACTTAAGGTTCGATGATGTTTTAGTATAGTTGAGTTATATGTGTGGTTACCGAATGTTGTTCGGAGTCCCAGATGAGATCACAGACATTACGAGGGTTTCTGGAATGGTCCGAAAACGAAGATTGATATATAGGATGGTTTCATTTTGTCGCCGAAAAGTTTCGGGCAATTCCGGCAGTGTACCAGGAGTGACGAATGGGTTTCGGGTGTTTACCGGGAGGGGCCCACCCACCTGGGAGTGATCCCAAGGCCCTAGGGTGGTGCACCAAGTCCTTAGTAGGCTGCTGGAGTCATCCCAAGAGGGCTATGGCGCCACATGTAAAACTACCAAAGGAAAGGAATAAAAAAAGGAAAGAGTGAGGTGGGAAGGAAGAGGAGGACTCCGCCTTCCCAAACCGAATTGGAGGAGGAGTCCTCCTCCTCCCTGGCGGCCGGCGCACCCTTGGGGCCCTTGTGCCCCAAGTCTAGCCCCTCCCCTCCTCCTATATATATTGGTGGTTTAGGGCTTTTTGAGACACAACTTTGCTACGTGCAACCCTAGCCTATTCCACATAGTTTTACCTCTAGGTCGGATTTATGCGGAGTTCGGGGGAGCCCTCCAGGAATAGATCACCACCAACACTGGCGCGCTGTCAGGCTGTTGGAGAACTCATCTACTTCTCCGTCTTTTTTGCTGGATCAAGAAGGCCGAGATCGTCATCGAGCTGTACGTGTGCTGAACGCGAAGGTGTCATCCGTTCGGCGCTAGATCGGAACCGTTCGTGGGACGGATCGTGGGACGATGGTGATTTGAATCACGAAGATGTACCGCTACATCAACTGTGTTTCTTAATGCTTCCCACTGAGCGATCTACAAGGGTACGTAGACCCAATCTCCTCTCATAGATGGATATCACTATGATAGGTCTTCATGTGCTTAGGAAATTTTTTGTTTCCCATGCAACGTTCCCCAACAGGTCTATGGTAAATTTTTGTCCGTGGTAGAAAGTACGACAAAAAATGATGAAAAATAGATTAAAATAAAAACTATCCTAATAGAGACTCCATGAGGTGATCAACTCAATCCGAGCTCTCATCAAAGAAAACTTGAAAGTAAGCAACATGCTTGTCCCCAATCCAACGAGAAACCAGCTGTACATCTTCTTTGAAGGACTGTCTCCAAGACGGAGCG
This sequence comes from Hordeum vulgare subsp. vulgare, assembly GCF_904849725.1. Taxonomy (NCBI): domain Eukaryota; kingdom Viridiplantae; phylum Streptophyta; class Magnoliopsida; order Poales; family Poaceae; genus Hordeum; species Hordeum vulgare. The sequence continues at coordinate 147,407,466 of NC_058520.1, read as the reverse complement.
GAAGGGTTAGTATTCCTAGAAATTTGCCAGTTTCTTTGGAGCGAGATAATCGAGCAACCAAGAATAATGATTTCCATGCTTATATATCTAGGTAGCATTTCCATTGCCAACATAGTATCTTACATAACTTCCTCTCTTTCTATTTGGAATGAGGTTATTGCCAAATATGAGAAAAGTCACAATCCTAGAGAAGGTGTGTTAGGGTTTTTAGAGGCTAAGTTGCAAAGAGAGTAGGACTAAGTATTCATGTGAAATCCTTTTCTATTTAATAATTCTCTAGTATTAATTCAGTCATGTGCATCAAGCCACAATTTTTTGTCCTTGAGGTTGCTGCCAAACGAGAGGCATATTCATTGATCATGAGGGCTATGTACATTTTCATGGAATAATATTTGCTTGAATATCCTCAAATGTGTTAGTTGGCATCATGTTCTTGCTATGCATTTGGATTAGGTTGTGGAGCTAAAGGAATTGATCATATGCTTCTATGGAGAGGGGTATATGAAAGTGTTCGGTCCAATCTATTGAGTTGTAAAATTAGCTATTGATTATTGTCATTGATTTCATATGAGTTGAACTTAGTAAATTTCTAAGTTAGAGGGTCCTCTCTCTAGTGAAAGTACCAGAACATAATTGTATTTCCCTACCCAAAAGGTACATGATGCAAATTCTTTGTGAGTGTGCATCGGCTGAATATTCCACAATAAACTACCTTCAAGTTTATCCATTGGGGATAATAGTTAAAATTCTTCCCAAATGAGCTTAACCCATGGAAGATTTTCCTTGTTAAATAAATTGTGTAAATTCTGAAGGAAAACTTTGTTATGATTATTAAAATCCAAGATGCCTAATCCTACTTGATGCTTGGGTTTAAAAACTTTCTTCTATGTCATCAAAGTCATCTCTCTGCCTTCCATACCAAATTTTCTCGATAGGCAGTGTATTAAATATGTATTGATGTGATTGGTAGCAATAAATGGTAATGCAAGGGAGCACATGAAGAAGACGATGATTGAATATCATCGGGCTTCTTCCTCTCCGCGTGCGAGCGCATGAGAAATACCGCTGTAGACGGGGAGTGATCGGAAAGTACCATACAACTTTCTGAGGAGCTTTCTTTCCTGCTTTTCTTCTATCGAGAAGAATTGCACACTCGACACCTGGTTTTTTCCATGTGTTGCCCCCGATAAATGATGCAATCGTTGATGCATGCGTGGTATCTAATGTGCCGCAGATCAAGAGGGCAACCGATTTTCTTGGCCTCATCGACACTAGTAGGACACACGTTCCCCATGGGAAGAACTTTATTATGTAGATACTTCAAATGCTCATCGAGGCTTTTGTTTGTCCATTTATTTTTGGCCTTCGTCTTTAGAACTTCAAGAGGGAAACCTCAGGATCACAACCGTCATATAATGGAGTCTTCGAGTCTACTTGAAGTTGTGCCAGCTTGGCCTCCTCTCTAGAAGCAACTCTGTCACTAGTCGTACTCTTGCGAAGGAGGTCTCGCACATGAGGGTCCTGCATGACTGAACTTAGTAGCATCAAAGTCTACTGCGTGTACGTCGCCTCTTCTCCGTCATGTCCGGACTCTGCTTCTTCGTTGTGTCCAGAATCTTCTCCGCTGCCATGTTCGGACTCCTCCCTGCTGCCGTGTCCGGACTCTTCCCCGCCACCGTGTTTGGACTCTTCACCGCTGCCGTGTCCGGCGGCATCGTCTTCATGTCGATCGGTCATCTCTTTGTCTAGTCCCATGTCGTTATTCCCTGCCATGTAGACGTCCTCATCATCATCTTCACTTATCCACCGAGTATACCATCCATGAAACCATTTATCAGCAAGTGGGCCTTCAAACTTCCACCATCAAAAGGGTCTAAAATTATTTTGTCTTTGCATTTTGTACACAAACATCTAATCTAAGTTCGTTTATTTGCATACATGTCCATCACCGCGGATTGTAAGTATCGCTCCACCTTCCTTCGACTCGCCTTCATGACTTCTCGATATAACAAGCAAGAGGGTTATAAACAAAATGCATGCATGCATCAAAGTCATATAAAAATTTGGCATGACCTTGCCTAAAAATAGGACATATCGAGTTTGCTCTAAATTCGCCGAAACGGAAATAAATCGACATTTAGGCAGAACATAAGCAACTCACGGGGCATCTCACTCACACAAATCCCTTCATACTGCAAACACACATATTCCCATTATTTAAATGCACAACTATTTACTCACCTATATCCCGAGAGAGATTGTGCACGACTAAATAAATAGCTAGATCTAGTTGTTGTAAGGAGATATGACTCTAGCTAACTAGTGGAGAGGGAGAGAGATGACCTAGCTAGCTAGATCTATATGTATGGAAGGGGGAGAGTGATGGGGAACGTCGCATGGGAAACAAAAAAATTCCTACGCGCACGAAGACCTATCATGGTGATGTCCATCTACGAGAGGGGATGAGTGATCTACGTACCCTTGTAGATCGTACAGCAGAAGCGTTAGTGAACGCGGTTGATGTAGTGGAACGTCCTCACGTCCCTCGATCCGCCCCGCAAACAATCCCGCGATCAGTCCCACGATCTAGTACCGAACGGACGGCACCTCCGCGTTCAGCACACGTACAGCTCGACGATGATCTCGGCCTTCTTGATCCAGCAAGAGAGACGGAGAGGTAGAGGAGTTCTCCGGCAGCGTGACGGCGCTCCGGAGGTTGGTGATGTACTTGTCTCAGCAGGGCTCCGCCCGAGCTCCGCAGAAACGCGATCTAGAGGAAAAACCGTGGAGGTATGTGGTCGGGCTGCCGTAGGAAAGTCGTCTCAAATCAGCCCTAAAACCTCCGTATATATAGGGGGGAGGGAGCGGACCTTGCCTTGGGGCTCAAGGAGCCCCAAGGGGGTCGGCCGAGCCAAGGGGGGAAGGCTCCCCCCCCAAACCGAGTTGGACTTGGTTTGGTGGGTGGGAGTCCTTCCCTTCCTTCCCACCTCCCTTTTTTTTTCTTTCTCTTTGATTTTTATCTCTATGGCGCATAGGGCCCTTTTGGGCTGTCCCACCAGCCCACTAAGGGCTGGTGCGCCACCCTTATGGCCTATGGGCTTCCCCGGGGTGGGTTGCCCCCCCCCCCCCCCCGGTGAACTCCCGGAACCCATTCGTCATTCCTGGTACATTCCTGGTAACTCCGAAAACCTTCCGGTAATCAAATAAGGTCATCCTATATATCAATCTTCATTTCCGGACTATTGTGGAAACCCTCGTGACGTCCGTGATCTCATCCGGGACTCCGAACAACATTCGGTAACCAACCATATAACTCAAATACGCATAAACCAACGTCGAACCTTAAGTGTGCAGACCCTGCGAGTTTGAGAACTATGTAGACATGACCCGAGAGACTCCTCGGTCAACATCCAATAGCGGGACCTGGATGCCCATATTGGATCCTACATATTCTACGAAGATATTATCGTTTGAACCTCGGTGCCAAGGATTCATATAATCCCGTATGTCATTCCCTTTGTCCTTCGGTATGTTACTTGCGCGAGATTCGATCGTCAGTATCCGTATACCTATTTCAATCTCGTTTACCGGCAAGTCTCTTTACTCGTTCCGTAATACAAGATCCCGCAACTTACACTAAGTTACATTGCTTGCAAGGCTTGTGTGTGATGTTGTATTATCAAGTGGGCCCCGAGATACCTCTCCGTCACACGGAGTGACAAATCCCAGTCTTGATCCATACTAACTCAACTAACACCTTCGAAGATACCTGTAGAGCATCTTTATAGTCACCCAGTTAAGTTGCGACGTTTGATACACACAAAGCGTTCCTCTGGTGTCAGTGAGTTATAAGATCTCATGGTCATAGGAATAAATACTTGACACGCAGAAAACAGTAGCAACAAAATGACACGATCAACATGCTACGTCTATTAGTTTGGGTCTAGGCCATCACGTGATTCTCCTAATGACGTGATCCAGTTATCAAGCAACAACACCTTGTTCATAATCAGAAGACACTGACTATCTTTGATCAACTGGCTAGCCAACTAGAGGCTTGCTAGGGACGGTGTTTTGTCTATGTATCCACACATGTAAATGAGTCTTCATTCAATACAATTATAGCATGGATAATAAACGATTATCTTGATACAAGAATTATAATAATAACTTTATTTATTATTGCCTCTAGGGCATAATTCTAACAGTCTCCCACTTGCACTAGAGTCATTAATCTAGCCCTCACATCATCATGTGAATTACATTGTAATAAATCTAACACCCATACCGTTCTGGTGTTGATCATGCTTTGGCCGTGGAAGAGGTTTAGTCAGCGGGTCTGCTACATTCAGATCCGTGTGCACTTTGCATATATTTACGTCCTCTCCCTCGACGTAGTCGCGGATGAGGTTGAAGCGTCGTTTGATGTGTCTGGTCTTCTTGTGAAACTGTGGTTCCTTTGCTAAGGCAATGGCACCCGTGTTATCACAGAACAAGGTTATTGGATTCAGTGCGCTTGGCACCACTCCAAGATCCGTCATGAACTGCTTCATGCAGACACCCTCCTTAGCCGCCTCTGAGACAACCATGTACTCCTCTTCACATGTAGAATCTGCTACGACGCTTTGCTTGGAACTGCACCAGCTTACCGCACCCCCATTAAGAATAAATACGTATCCGGTTTGCGACTTAGAGTCGTCCGGATCTGTGTCAAAGCTTGCATCGACGTAACCTTTTATGGTGAGATCTTCGTCACCTCCATACACGAGAAACATCTCCTTAGTCCTTTTCAGGTACTTCAGGATATTCTTGACCGCTGTCCAGTGATCCACTCCTGGATTACTCTGGAACCTACCTGCCATACTTATGGCCAGGCTAACATCCGGTCTAGTGCACAGCATCGCATACATGATAGAACCTATGGCTGAAGCATAGGGGACGGAGCGCATATGCTCTCTATCTTCATCAGTTGCTGGGCACTGAGTCTTACTCAATCTCGTACCTTGTAGAACTGGCAAGAACCCTTTCTTGGACTGTTCCATTTTGAACCTCTTCAAAACTTTACCAAGGTATGTGCTTTGTGAAAGTCCTATCAGGCGTTTTGATCTATCCCTATAGATCTTAATGCCTAGAATGTAAGCAGCTTCTCCTAGGTCCTTCATAGAGAAACTTTTATTCAAGTAACCTTTTATGCTCTCCAAAAACTCTACGTTGTTTCCAATCAGTAATATGTCATCCACATATAATATTAGAAACGCCACAGAGCTCCCACTCACTTTCTTGTAAATACAAGATTCTCCAACCACTTGTATAAACCCAAATGCTTTGATCACCTCATCAAAGCGTTTGTTCCAACTCCAAGATGCTTGCACCAGTCCATAAATGGATCGCTGGAGCTTGCACACCTTGTTAGCATTCTTAGGATCGACAAAACCTTTGGGTTGTATCATATACAATTCTTCTTTAAGTAAACCGTTAAGAAACGCCGTTTTGACATCCATCTGCCAGATTTCATAATCGAAAAATGCAGCTATTGCTAACATGATTCTGACGGACTTAAGCATCGCTACGGGTGAGAAAGTCTCATCATAGTCAACTCCTTGAACTTGTGAAAAACCCTTTGCCACAAGTCGAGCTTTATAAACGGTCACATTACCGTCAGCGTCCGTCTTCCTCTTAAAGATCCATTTGTTCTGAATGGCCTTGCGGCCCTCAGGTAGTACCTCCAAAGTCCAAACTTTGTTCTCATACATGGATCCTATCTCGGACTTCATGGCTTCCAGCCATTTGTTGGAATCTGGGCCCACCATTGCTTCTTCATAATTCGCAGGTTCATTGTTGTCTAACAACATGATTGACAAGACGGGATTACCGTACCACTCTGGAGCAGCACGTGGTCTCGTCGACCTGCGTGGTTCGACAGAAACTTGAACTGGAGTTTCATGATCATCATCATTAACTTCCTCCTCAACCGGCGTCGCAACAACAGAGGTTTCCCCTTGCCCTGCGCCACCATCCAGAGGGATGAGAGGTTCGACAACCTCGTCAAGTTCTATCTTCCTCCCACTCAATTCTCTCGAGAGAAACTCCTTCTCGAGAAAAGCTTTGTTTTTAGCAACAAACACTTTGCCCTCGGATTTGAGATAGAAGGTGTACCCAACTGTCTCTTTTGGGTAACCTATGAAGACGCACTTTTCCGCTTTGGGTTCCAGCTTTTCAGGCTGAAGCTTTTTGACATAAGCATCACATCCCCAAACTTTAAGAAACGACAACTTTGGCCTTTTGTTATACCACAGTTCGTATGGTGTCGTCTCAACGGATTTTGATGGTGCCCTATTTAAAGTGAATGCAGCTGTTTCTAATGCATAACCCCAAAATGATAACGGCAAATCAGTAAGAGACATCATAGATCGCACCATCTCTAATAGAGTACGATTACGACGTTCGGACACACCATTACGCTGTGGTGTTCCAGGTGGTGTTAACTACGAAACAATTCCGCATTGTCTTAAGTGAGTACCAAACTCGAAACTCAGATATTCACCCCCACGATCAGACCGTAGGAACTTGATCTTCTTGTTACGATGATTTTCCACTTCACTCTGAAATTGCTTGAACTTTTCAAATGTTTCAGACTTGTGCTTCATCAAGTAGACATAACCATATCTACTTAAATCGTCAGTGAAGGTGAGAAAATAACGATATCCGCCGCGTGCCTCCATGCTCATCGGACCACACACATCGGTATGTGTGATTTCCAACAAGTCACTTGCACGCTCCATTGTTCCGGAGAACGGAGTCTTAGTCATCTTGCCCATGAGGCATGGTTCGCACGTGTCAAGTGAATCAAAGTCAAGTGACTCCAAAATTCCATCAGCATGGAGTTTCTTCATGCGCTTTACACCAATATGACCTAAGCGGCAGTGCCACAAAAATATGGCGCTATCATTGTTAACTCTAACTCTTTTGGTCTCAATGTTATGTATATGTGTATCGCTATCAAGATTCAATATGAACAATCCTCTCACATTCGGTGCATGACCATAAAAGATGTTACTCATAGAAATAGAACAACCATTATTCTCTGACTTAAAAGAGTAACCGTCTCGCAATAAACAAGATCCAGATATAATGTTCATGCTCAACGCAGGCACTAAATAACAATGATTTAAGTTCATCACTAATCCTGACGGTAACTGTAGTGACACTGTGCCGACGGCGATTGCATCAACCTTGGAACCATTTCCTACGCGCATCGTCACTTCATCTTTCGCCAGCCTTCGTGTATTCCGCAGTTCCTGTTTCGAGTTGCAAATATGAGCAACAGAACCGGTATCGAATACCCAGGCACTACTACGAGAGCCGGTTAAGTACACATCAATAACATGTATATCAAATATACCTGATTTTTCTTTGGCCGCCTTCTTATCTGCCAGATACTTGGGGCAATTGCGCTTCCAGTGACCCATACCCTTGCAATAGTAACACTCCGTTTCAGGCTTAGGTCCAGCTTTGGGTTTCTTCGTCGGATTGGCAACAGGCTTGCCGCTCTTCTTCGAATTTCCCTTCTTGCCTTTGCCGTTTCTCTTGAAACTAGTGGTCTTATTCACCATCAACACTTGATGCTCTTTACGGAGTTCAGACTCTGCGACTTTCAGCATCGCAAACAACTCACCGAGAGACTTGTTCATCCCTTGCATGTTGTAGTTCAACACAAAGCCTTTATAGCTTGGCGGCAGTGATTGAAGGATTCTGTCAGTGATAGCTTCTTGCGGGAGTTCAATCCCCTGCTCAGCTAGACGGTTTGAGTACCCACACATTTTGAGCACATGTTCACTGACAGATGAGTTTTCCTCCATCTTGCAAGCATAGAATTTATCGGAGGTCTCATACCTCTCGATCCGGGCGTTCTTCTGAAAGACAAACTTCAACTCCTGGAACATCTCAAATGCTCCATGACGCTCAAAGCGACGTTGAAGTCACGGTTCTAAGCCATACAAGACTGCACATTGAACTATTGAGTAGTCCTCCTTACGTGCTAACCAAGCGTTCTTAACATCCTGATCAGCCGTAGCGGGTGGTTCATCTCCTAACGCAGCATTAAGGACATAATCCTTCTTCCCAGCTTGTAGGATTAGCTTAAGATTACGAGCCCAGTCTACAAAGTTGCTTCCATCATCTTTCAACTTAGCTTTCTCTAGGAACGTATTAAAATTCAGGATGACTGTCGCGTGAGCCATGATCTACAACACAAATATATTCAAAGTGGACTTAGACTATGTTCAAGATAATTAGAGTTTAACTTAATCGAATTATTCGCTAAACTCCCACTCAAAAAGTACATCTCTCTAGTCATTTGAGTGGTTCATGATCCACTTACACTAGCTCAAGTCCGATCATCACGTGAGTTGAGTATAGTTTCAGTGGTAAGCATCCCTATGCTAATCATATCATCTATATGATTCATGATCGACCTTTCGGTCTCATGTGTTCCGAGGCCATGTCTGCACATGCTAGGCTCATCAAGCTTAACCCGAGTGTTCCGCGTGCGCAACTGTTTTGCACCCGTTGTATGTGAACGTTGAGTCTATCACACCCGATCATCACGTGGTGTCTCGAAACGACGAACTGTAGCAACAGTGCACAGTCGGGGAGAACACAATTTCGTCTTGAAATTTTAGTGAGAGATCACCTCATAATGCTACCGTCGTTCTAAGCAAAATAAGGTGCATAAAAGGATTAACATCACATGCAATTCATAAGTGACATGATATGGCCATCATCACGTGCTTCTTGATCTTCATCACCAAAGCACCGGCACGACCTTCTTGTCACCGGCGCCACGCCATGATCTCCATCAACGTGTTGCCATCGGGGTTGTCGTGCTACTCATGCTATTACTACTAAAGCTACATCCTAGCAAAACAGTAAACGCATCTGCAAGCACAAACGTTAGTATAAAGACAACCCTATGGCTCCTGCCGGTTGTCGTACCATCGACGTGCAAGTCGATATTTCTATTACAACATGATCATCTCATACATCCAATATATCACATCACATCGTTGGCCATATCACATCACAAGCATACCCGGCAAAAACAAGTTAGACGTCCTCTAATTTTGTTGTTGCATGTTTTACGTGGTGACCAAGGGTATCTAGTAGGATCGCATCTTACTTACGCAAACACCACAACGGAGATATATGAGTTGCTATTTAACCTCATCCATGGACCTCCTCGGTCAAATCCGATACAACTAAAGTTGGAGAAACCGACACTTGTCAGTCATCTTTGAGTAACGTGGTTACTCGTGACGATGAAACCAGTCTCTCGTAAGCGTACGAGTAATGTCGGTCCAAGCCGTTTCAATCCAACAATACCGCGGAATCAAGAAAAGACTAAGGAGGGCAGGAAAACGCACATCACCGCCCACAAAAACTTTTGTGTTCTACTCGAGAAGACATCTACGCATGAACCTAGCTCATGATGCCACTGATGGGGAACGTCGCATGGGAAACAAAAATTTTCCTACACGCACGAAGACCTATCATGGTGATGTCCATCTACGAGAGGGGATGAGTGATCTACGTACCCTTGTAGATTGTACAGCAGAAGCGTTAGTGAACGCGGTTGATGTAGTGGAACGTCCACACGTCCCTCGATCCGCCCCGCGAACAATCCAGCGATCAGTCCCACGATCTAGTACCGAACGGACGGCACCTCCGCGTTCAGCACACGTACATCTCGACGATGATCTCGGCCTTCTTGATCCAGCAAGAGAGACGGAGAGGTAGAAGAGTTCTCCGGCAGCGTGATGGCGCTCCAGAGGTTGGTGATGACCTTGTCTCAGCAGGGCTCCGCCCGAGCTCCGCAGAAACGCGATCTAGAGGAAAAACCGTCGAGGTATGTGGTCGGGCTGCCGTGGGAAAGTCGTCTCAAATCAGCCCTAAAACCTCCGTATATATAGGTGGGAGGGAGGGGACCTTGCCTTGGGGCTCAAGGAGCCACAAGGGGGTCGGCCGAGCCAAGGGGGGAAGGCTCCCCCCCCCCCCCGAAACCGAGTTGGACTTGGTTTGGTGGGTGGGAGTCCTTCCCTTCCTTCCCACCTCCCTTTTTTTTTCTTTCTCTTTGATTTTTATCTCTATGGCGCATAGGGCCCTTTTGGGATGTCCCACCAGCCCACTAAGGGCTGGTGCGCCACCCTTATGGCCTATGGGCTTCCCCGGGGTGGGTGCCCCCCCCCCGGTGAACTCCCGGAACCCATTCGTCATTCCCGGTACATTCCCGGTAACTCCGAAAACCTTCCGGTAATCAAATAAGGTCATCCTATATATCAATCTTCGTTTCCGGACTATTCCGGAAACCCTCGTGACGTCCGTGATCTCATCCGGGACTCCGAACAACATTCAGTAACCAACCATATAACTCAAATACGCATAAAACAACGTCGAACCTTAAGTGTGCAGACCCTGCGGGTTCGAGAACTATGTAGACATGACCCGAGAGACTCCTCGGTCAATATCCAATAGCCGGACCTGGATGCCCATATTGGATCCTACATATTCTACGAAGATATTATCGTTTGAACCTCAGTGCCAAGGATTCATATAATCTCGTATGTCATTCCCTTTGTCCTTCATTATGTTACTTGCCCGAGATTCGATCGTCAGTATCCGTATACCTATTTCAATCTCGTTTACCGGCAAGTCTCTTTACTCGTTCCATAATACAAGATCCCGCAACTTACACTAAGTTACATTGCTTGCAAGGCTTGTGTGTGATGTTGTATTACCGAGTGGGCCCCGAGATACCTCTCCGTCACACGGAGTGACAAATCCCAGTCTTGATCCATACTAACTCAACTAACACCTTCGGAGATACCTGTAGAGCATCTTTATAGTCACCCAGTTACGTTGCGACGTTTGATACACACAAAGCATTCCTCTGGTGTCAGTGAGTTATATGATCTCATGGTCATAGGAATAAATACTTGACACGCAGAAAACAGTAGCAACAAAATGACACGATCAACATGCTACGTCTATTAGTTTGGGTCTAGTCCATCACGTGATTCTCCTAATGACGTGATCCAGTTATCAAGCAACAACACCTTGTTCATAATCAGAAGACACTGACTATCTTTGATCAACTGGCTAGCCAACTAGAGGCTTGCTAGGGACGGTGTTTTGTCTATGTATCCACACATGTAAATGAGTCTTCATTCAATACAATTATAGCATGGATAATAAACGATTATCTTGATACAAGAATTATAATAATAACTTTATTTATTATTTCCTCTAGGGCATAATTCCAACAGAGAGGGGGGTGTGGGTGAAAGGGGGAGAGGGGGTGTGTATGGAGAGAGTTAGAAGAGGCCATTTATGGAGGAGAGTTAGAGTGGAGGGGGCATTAATGGAGAGAGAAGAGAGGTAGAAGGAAGAGAGAAGAAGGGCAACAATGGTGGAGAAGTAACTTAGAGAGAGGAAAGGAGAAAGGAGGGGAGGGCAAAGGGGGCAGGAAGGGGGAGATGGGGTGTGTGTGGGTGAAAGTTGTCCACAGCCACACGTACCAGTAGTGCTTTTTCTAAAGCAGCGCTACTGCTAACTGGGATCCAATAGCAGTAGACGAGCACTACTCTTACTAAACTTAGCAGTAGCGCTTTTTACATGCGCGCGCTGTTACTACTGGTACCGTCGGTGGCCTCGTTGGGCCATGTTTAGCAGTAGCGCTTTTTACATATCAAGCGCTACTGCTAAGGCCATTGTCAGTAGCGCTTGGCAAAGCCAGCGCTACTGCTAAGTAGCAGCAGCGTGCTACTTTGCATCACTACTACTAGGCTCCTACCTATAAGGTTTTTCCTACTAGTGTTGGGGACCTGTTGGGGAACGTCCCATGGGAAACAAAAAATTTCCTACGCGCACGAAGACCTATCATGGTGATGTCCATCTACGAGAGGGGATGTTCGATCTACATACCCTTGTAGACCGCACAGCAGAAGCGTTAGTGAACGCGGTTGATGTAGTGGAACGTCCTCACGTCCCTCGATCCGCCTCGCGAACCGTCCCGCGATCAGTCCCACGATCTAGTGCCGAACGGACGGCACCTCCGCGTTCAGCACACGTACAGCTCGACGATGATCTCGGCCATCTTGATCCAGCAAGAGAGACGGAGAGGTAGATGAGTTCTACGGCAGCGTGACGGCGCTCCGGAGGTTGGTGGTGATCTTATCTCAACAGGGCTCCGCCCGTGCTCCGTAGAAACGCGATCTAGAGGTGAAACCGTGGAGATATGTGGTCGGGCTGCCGTGGCAAAGTTGTCTCAAATCAGCCCTAAAACCTCCGTATATATAGGGGGAGGAGGGGGAGCCTTGCCTTGGGGTCCAAGGACTCCCAAGGGGGTCGGCCGAGCCAAGGGGGGCAACCCTCCCCTTCCAAACCGAGTCCAACTAGGTTTGGAAGGAGGAGTCCTTCCCCCTTTTCCCACCTCCTCCTTTTTTTCCTTTTCTCTTTGATTTTCTTCCTATGGCGCATAGGGCCTTCTTGGGCTGTCCCACCAACCCACTAAGGGCTGGTGCGCCACCCCCAAGGCCTATGGGCTTCCCCGGGGTGGGTTGCCCCCCCGGTGAACACCCGGAACCCATTCGTCATTCCCGGTACATTCCCGGTAACTCCGAAAACCTTCCGGTAATCAAATGAGGTCATCCTATATATCAATCTTCGTTTCCGGATCATTCCGGAAACCCTCGTGACGTCCGTGATCTCATCCGGGACTCCGAACAACATTCGGTAACCAACCATATAACTCAAATACGCATAAAACAACGTCAAACCTTAAGTGTGCAGACCCTGCGGGTTCGAGAACTATGTAGACATGACCCGAGAGACTCCTCGGTCAATATCCAATAATGGGACCTGGATGCCCATATTGGATCCTACATATTCTACGAAGATCTTATCGTTTGAACCTCAGTGCCAAGGATTCATATAATCCCGTATGTCATTCCCTTTGTCCTTCGGTATGTTACTTGCCCGAGAATCGATCGTCAGTATCCGTATACCTATTTCAATCTCGTTTACCGGCAAGTCTCTTTACTCGTTCCGTAATACAAGATCCCGCAACTTACACTAAGTCACATTGCTTGCAAGGCTTGTGTGTGATGTTGTATTACCGAGTGGGCCCCGAGATACCTCTCCGTCACACGGAGTGACAAATCCCAGTCTCGATCCATACTAACTCAACGAACACCTTCAGAGATACCTGTAGAGCATCTTTATAGTCACCCAGTTACATTGCGACGTTTGATACACACAAAGTATTCCTCTGGTGTCAGTGAGTTATATGATCTCATGGTCATAGGAACAAATACTTGACACGCAGAAAACAATAGCAACAAAATGACACAATCAACATGCTACGTCTATTAGTTTGGGTCTAGTCCATCACATGATTCTCCTAATGATGTGATCCCGTTATCAAGTAACAACACTTGCCTATGGCCAGGAAACCTTGGCCATCTTTGATCAATGAGCTAGTCAACTAGAGGCTTACTAGGGACAGTGTTTTGTCTATGTATCCACACAAGTATTGTGTTTCCAACCAATACAATTATAGCATGGATAATAAACGATTATCATGAACAAAGAAATATAATAATAACTAATTTATTATTGCCTCTAGCGCATATTTCCAATAGGACCCACAACTGAGACCTGATAGGCCGGCCAGCGCTAGCCTCCATCAACTAGTCTTGCAGCACAAAGCGCGAGACGAGCTCGATCCTGCAACACCATGAGGAGGACGAGGCTAGTCTTGCTACACCGTGCGTGAGCCGGGCTCGGTCCTGCTGCACGTGCGCGAGACGAGCTCGATCGTGTTGCGCGGGGCGCGGGACGAGCGACGGACCACAGCTGGGAGAGGGCCGACCCTTTGATGGAAGTAGCTCCCGGACGACGCGGAAATGAGATGAAGGTCGAAACGGTCTGAACACAGACGAGACGACGCCGGAGAAGCCGATCGCCGCCGCAGGTAGGTCCGTCGAGCCACCGCAAAGCCGCCACGACGCCGGAAGGCACCACCGCCGGACCTCCCCACGCCCCCGCCCACGGTCGAAGCAACGGCGACGCCCGACCACTGCCCTACCCGCGTCACCCGACGAGCTCCAAGCATTGGAGCCGCCGTCGGCCACCCCCAGTGCCAGATCCAGTCGGATCCAGCAGGAGGTCGTCCGCACGCCACCTCACGAGACGGGAACGTTGCAGCCACCCCGCCGCGCGGGACCTAGACGCCGACGCGCCACCACCAGTCTGCCGCCCCGCGAGCCCGCCGCCGCGTCGCTGCGCGTTGCGGTCGCCCAGTGTCGCCCCGCGCGTGTGCCCCGCGATCAGAGGGGGGAGAAGGGCCCCGCCGCCGCCGCGTTCACCGGGCTTTGCCCGACAGTGCTCGCCGGCGGCGGCGGGGAGGCGGGGTCAAAGTGGAGGTGCGGCTAGGGTCCCCATCCCCCCCCCCCCCCCCCGCGACGCGCGCGCCATTGTATCACATTAAATGATGTGATAATATGTGTCATGCATGACAATAAATAAACTATAATATAATATTAATATGTGTCGTGGGTATAAGCCTGACAGTAGATGTGTAGGGTACGAATGATATGGGCAGAGTCCTAGCTACGGCGAGGTTGTATGAGTTCAGGCCCCTCTGCGGTGGAGGTAACAACCCTACGTCTCAGTGCTCTTGGAGCTTGTTGCCGATTGTAATATGGAATACAATGATTTGCTCACCCTTCTACCCGCGGGGGAGGGCGGCTTATATGGAGTGCGCTACCCTCCACAACAGTTCTAGTATATGGGCGGAGTAGTGGGGATTGAATGCATACGTTACAGGTAACGTATGCTCTAAATGCTAATAAATGCACCCGGAAACGTATGACCGTTTCCCTCCAGGGAGGTTACGATGTGCCGAGTGTATCCAGTCGGTTAGCTTGGTATTCTCCAAATGCTAGTATCCGACTGGATGATATAAGACCTGTCCCCGACTGGATGATGGGGATTCCTTAATTCAGTCGGGGTAGACTTAGGGTCTTGTCCTTTGTGTGGGGTAGTCCTTGGGTAGGACCTGTATGGCAGGCCTATGACCCTACCTTAGGACTACGACCCCATCATTAGTCCCGGAATGGATTGGGGTTGGAACGACGAAGCGGTGCTTGAAGTTTGGATCCTACTGGATTAGACTCGGCTTGGGCATTGCTTGCCTCTATCCATTTTACCTTTTTTGACCAACGATCCGAGTGGAAGTGCTTGCGAAACCGACTGTCGGGAGCCGAGTGCTTCCGCGGCATCTTTTGACGCGACCGGTCAACTGATAGCGGCGGATTTTCCGGGATCTCAAATTACGGGTTCCGCGCGCTCAGCGGGGACGACGTCGGCGCACTCGAGTAGCGCCTGACGCCTCGATTCTCGCGCCTTCGAGTCCTCCACTGATATCGCCGCGGCCGGTCGGACGGATAAGGTTTCGGGGCCACCCGCCAGTGACCGAGTCGGAACTCTATTTAAATCTGGGCGACGAGGTTTCTTTGTTACGCTCGCCGAATCTTTTGCTCTCGCCTGCTCCGTCTTCCTCGCCACCTCCAGCGCTCCAACACTCCCTCCTTCTCCTTCCTCTCGAGAGTTCGCCGTCGCCTCCATGACCAAGGGTCAGACCAGTAAGATGGAGGCGAGGAAGAAGAAGGGCAAGGCGGCGGCGCCTGCTCAGCGGCGACAGCGGCCGCTGCCGGCGGGGTGGATCCAAGGAGACTTCCTCCCCTCCACGGTGACGGAGGGGGATCTGCTGCAGCTGGTGGAGCACGGAGTGCTCGTGCACAAGTCCTGGAGACTGCCGGCGGAGGACGAGGTCGAGCCAGCGCCCCGGGAGGGGGAGCGCGTCCTGCTCCTCAGCCCTGTCCACCGAGGTTTTTCTTTGCCTCCGCATCCTTTCTTCAAGGGCATCTTGAATCACTCCGGTTCCCAACTTCATCATTTCCCTCCGAATACCATCGCGCACCTTTCTGCCTTCATAGTCTTATGTGAGTGTTTTATCGGTTGCCCTCCCCATTGGGGTTTGTTCAAACACATCTTCTCCGCCCGATCCCAAACCATCAAACGACTTAGCCAGTCGGATGATAAGACGCACCTCCTCCAGCTCTGTGGGGGTTTAGGGTTCCAGAAGAAGAGTCGGAGTAGCTATCCTGCTCTCCAGTTAAGTGAGTCGGTTAGGAACTGGCAGTCGACGTGGTTCTACTGCCAGGATATCTGCCTATCCGAATGCGTCGACTGGTTTGCCTCCTTTTAGCCTAGACCGGCCCGCCCCGCCTAAGCAGCTCGCGCTCTCGAAGGCGGAGAAGAACGACGTCCAGCCCTTGGTTGAGGCGCTCGTGGACGTCGTCAGGAGGGGGGTCACCGGTATAGACCTACTGGAAGTCTTCCTTGGTCGGCGGATCCAGCCTCTGCAGGCTCGCGACCATGGCATGTGGCATTACACGGGGCCCGAGGACTCCACTCGGACCAATGTTGTGGGCGTGACTGAGGAGAGGGTGACCTCGTGGGTGCTCCAGATCACGGGTCCCTGTGAGAATCCCAAAGGATCATGGCGAGTGAAGCCCTTCTGCGCGGATAATCCCCCGCCGAATCAGGTGAGAGACTCTTGTCGAGTGCTCCTAACTGTCTTAATCTTGTCGTTTGCTTGAATCTCTGTGTGATGTTTGATGTCGCCGACTGAATTTTATGCAGGAGTGGACCAACTGGTTTTCTCCCGTCTCGAACGGGAGTTCGGCCGAAGAAGAGGAGGGCAGCCAGGAGGGCAGCATGGAGAGTGCTGAATATGTCTCCGACCGTGGGGAGTCGGAGGAAGAGTCCAGCGAGGAGGAGGAAGAAGACGAGGAGCAGGACTCGCCACCTCCACAACTGGAGCATCGGACCAAGCGCCGACACGAGCCCGCTGTCCCCTCAGCTCCTCCCGCGTCTTCGAGTGCTCCGCCTACTGCTCCAGTGGTCCCGAGTGTTCGAAGCGCTAAGAGGACCAGGAATGCCGCCGCTGAGCTTGCGGGCCAATCTTCTAAGGCGCCCAAGCCGAGTGGGCCTAAACCTCGGAAGGCTCTACCGCGAATGAGGGTCGCTGTCCCCGTCACCTCCACGTAAGTGTACTCAGCTTTCAGTTTTTTCTGATATCCGAGTGAACTTCTGTTTACTGGCCGACTGGATCTCACTCGACAAGGTCGCTACTTCTGCCACCTCCCCGGCGCGTCAGGAAGACGACCCCATGGACACGGACAACGTCGTCTCGTCTCAGCCAGGTGCGTTGTAGGAACGTCGAGTGTTTTATACCATCGCTTCTTTCTCTTTCTGAGACCTCGTGTCATTCGGCTTGTCAGGGGCGATCTGCCTGGGTGAGGGCGACCAGGGGAGAGCCGACCCAGCTGTGGAGCCTGTTCTTGAGGCTGCTCCTCCCGTTGCCGCTCTCACTGCCGATGTGCTGCCGACAGAGGCCCCGCCACCGACTGAACCAGTGCTGGTGGAGGAGGAGCCGACTGGGGCGGGCCTTGGGATGCCTCAGGAACCTCCGACGATTCCAGGTTCGTCGCATGCTGAATTCAGCATCCAGCGTCTTCCGGAGGAGCAGGTGGGAGCGGCCAAGGGGGCCATGGTGCAGGCGGAGCTGATGACTGGAGAAGCCAAGAAGGCCTATGACTCCATTGCGGCCTTGTACGAGCAGAGCTTGGAGCTGCGCGATGATATCCGAGTAAGTGGTCTAGTAAGTATTTACTTTTCCCCTGTAACCCACTGGGTGTTCTTGAATAGTAGCTGTTATTTGCAATGGGTTCACTCTGAGTGAACCCAGTGGGTGTAGTCCCCGAGACTTCTGTCGAGTGCTTGCACCGACAGTTGTCTTTATACATGTTGCTTTGAGTGGGGTTGTGTGTGGAGATAGGAGTACCGAGTGGGAGTAGTTGTTGCAGTTGGATTGCAGTTACGGTATGAGTCCTCGAGAGTAAGTTGTACTCAGGTCGGGTAGTATTGGCCTCGGAGGCGTAGGTGATAACATGCATTTCAATAGGGCAGGCCTGCTTGAGGTGCATGCCAGTGGGGTCACTCTTAGTGAACCCACTGGGTGTAGTCCCCGAGACCGTTGTCGACTGCTTGTGTCGGCAGGGGTCTGAAGAACTTAGACTGTTAAATGTTGAACTTTCTGATTGTCCCTTGTTTCTTGTTGGCAGAAAACTTGTGAAATGGGGACGGCCTATGAGGCTCTCAAGGCGGAGAGGAATCAGTTCGCTGGTGAACTTGATGCGGACATGCTTGCAATGGTCGGCATGAAGGAAGCTCTGGCGGAACGGGAGAAGTCATTGGAGCAGGCGCGTGAAGTGAACAAGGTGTTGACTGAGGAAGTGGAAAGGATGGGGAAGCAGAGGACTGCACTGATGACTCAGATGGACGTGCTGAACAAACGATGCAGAGTACAAGAGAAATATGTG
Organism: Hordeum vulgare subsp. vulgare; assembly: GCF_904849725.1. Classification (NCBI taxonomy): domain Eukaryota; kingdom Viridiplantae; phylum Streptophyta; class Magnoliopsida; order Poales; family Poaceae; genus Hordeum; species Hordeum vulgare. Next base: position 147,388,960 of record NC_058520.1, on the reverse strand, counting down.
AGCGACTGGGCTCGGCAGATGATGACGCGGCTGGCTGGTAAGTCCTTATTTTTCCGAGTGGTTGTGCTATGCGCGTAGCACTCGGCGCTTATTGTATGTTTGTCCTATTGTCGCAGATTTTTGCTTTGACGCCAAAGCTAAAGCGGCTGACGTGGAGCGCTCGATTCTTGAGAACGTTCCACTCGGCGACAACGCCAATCGGGATCTGCTCCGTGGGCACATCCGCGTGGGCAAAGTTGGTCCTTTCATCGGTCGACTGAGAGAAGTCGTCGGCCGAATCGACAAGGAGCTTTGGCCAGAAGATGAGTCGCGGCAGGAGATGGAGAACCTGATGACCCGACTGGCGGAGATTCCCAACAGAGTGCAGTCGTGGAAGAAATCTGCAGCTCGTTGCGGTGCAGATGTTGCTCTGTCCCTGGTCCGAGTCCATTGCAAGGAGGTGCGTGAGGAAAAATTGAAGACGCTGAAGGTCGCCAACACGAAGAAGCTTCGATTCGAAGACTTCATGGAGACGTTCCTTGAGAGTGCTACCCGCATCGTCGACGGAATCGACTTGCACACTTTCGTGGAGCCCTCCAGTCCTGGTGCCGGCCCAGCTGACGCGTAAGAAACTTTATCCTCGGTATGCCGAGTGTTTATCTCTAAGGTACTTTGGCCACTTCTGTTGGCCGTCACACTTTTAAATCGGTGCGGGTAAACTTGATCCGCACGGAGTTAGCTATCTTTGCGAGGATTTTGGAATCCGATTTTTGCTCTTCTGTTGCAATGTTGATTCGAGTTTTTGTTTGGCGTTTTTTGGTGAAGCCAAAGGCAAACAGTCGATGTTGGATCGCTGCTAAGCCCCCGAGTGTAACATGAAGTGCACACTCGGAGAAGGTTAATACTTAGGCGATGCTAGATCGCAGCTAAGCACCCGAGTGTGACGTGTAGTGCACACTCGGAGAAGGTAATACTTAGGCGATGCTCGATCGCAGCTAAGCCTCCGAGTGTGACGTGTAGTGCACACGCGGAGAAGTTTAGTACTTAGGCGATGCTGGATCGCAGCTAAGCCCCCGAGTGTGTGTGTAGTGCACACTCGGAGAAGGTTAATACTTAGGCGATTCAGGATCGCAGCTAAGTCCCCGAGTGTGACGTCTAGTGCACACTCGGAGAAGGTTAATACTTAGGCGATTCGGGATCGCAGCTAAGTCTCCGAGTGCGATGCTTAGTGCACACTCGGAGGAAGTGAATACTTAGGCGATGCAGGATCGCAGCTAAGTCCCCGAGTGCGACGTTTAGTGCACACTCGGAGAAAGTTAATACTTAGGCGATTCAGGGTCGCAGCTAAGTCCCCGAGTGCAACGTTTAGTGCACACTCGGAGGAAGTTATTACTTAGGCAATTCAGGGTCGCAGCTAAGTCCCCGAGTGTGACGTTTAGTGCACACTCGGAGGAAGTTAATACTTAGGCGATGCAGGATCGTAGCTAAGTCCCCAAGTGCGACGTTTAGTGCACACTCGGAGAAAGTTAATACTTAGGCGACTCGGGGTCGCAGCTAAGTCCCCGAGTGTGACGTTTGGTGCACACTGTGAGGAAGTTAATACTTAGGCGATGCAGGGTCGCAGCTAAGTCCCCGAGTGCGACGTTTAGTGCAGACTCGGAGGAAGTTATTACTTAGGCGATTCAGGGTCGCAGCTAAGTCCCCGAGTGTGACGTTTAGTGCACACTCGGAGGAAGTTAATACTTAGGCGATGCAGGATCGCAGCTAAGTCCCCGAGTGTGACGTTTAGTGCACACTCGGATAAAGTTAATACTTAGGCGATTCAGGATCGCAGCTAAGTCCTCGAGTGCGATGTTTAGTGCACACTCGGAGAAAGTTAAAACTTAGGCGATTCAGGATCGCAACTAAGTTTTTTTTTTTGTGTGACCGGAGTCTGCGACCGTGGAAAAACTCTGAGTCTGCAAAAAAAAAAATCTGAATCTGTTGTATATTATTTCATCAATGCTTGTTCGTTACACTGCTTCAGTCGACGATCACGTATAGAAGCGTTTGAGGAGGTCTCCGTTCCATGCGCGCGGCTCGTCTATCTCCCTCTGAATGTTGTAGAGTTTGTATGCTCCGTTATTCAGCACCTTGGAGATGATCAAAGGCCCTTCCCAGGCCGGAGCCAACTTGTGGGGTCTTTGCTGATCCACTCGGAGCACTAAGTCGCCTCCTTGGAATGTGCGACTCCTGACGTGACGTGCATGAAAGCGTCGCAGATCTTGCTGGTAAATTGTTGAGCGAGTTAGAGCCATCTCGCGTTCCTCCTCTAGAAGATCTACTCCATCTTGCCTTGCTTGTTCTGCTTCAGCTTCGGAGAAGAGTTCGACTCGTGGGGCATTATGAAGCAGGTCACTCGGAAGGACCGCTTCTGCTCCATAAACGAGGAAGAACGGTGATCTCCCCATTGATCTGTTCGGAGTGGTGCGGAGGCCCCAAAGCAGTGAAGGTAACTCGGTATCCCAAGCGCCAGCGGCATGTCCTATCTCTCGCAGGAGTCGGGGCTTCAAACCTTGCAAAATAAGGCCGTTTGCCCGCTCTGCTTGTCCGTTGGACTGGGGATGTGCTACGGAAGCAAAATCCACTCGGATGCCTTGTCTTGAACAGAAGCCTTTGAATCTGTCCGAGTCAAAGTTTGTCCCGTTGTCCGTGATTATGCTGTGAGGTACACCGAATCTGAAGATGATGTCCCTGACAAACTTGACGGCTGTTGAGGCGTCGAGCTTCTTGATGGGCTTCGCTTCGATCCATTTCGTGAACTTGTCGACTGCCACCAACAGATGTGTGAATCCACCTTGGCCTGTCTTGAACGGGCCGACTGTATCTAATCCCCACACCGCAAACGGCCACACAAGAGGGATCGTCTTCAACACAGACGTCGGCTTGTGGGACTTGTTGGAGTAGAACTAACAGCCTTCACATCGGCCGACCATATCTTTAGCCATCTTGCTTGCCTGCAGCCAGAAGAAACCGGCTCTGAACGCTTTGGCGACGATTGCTCTCGAAGAAGCGTGATGACCGCAGGTTCCCAAGTGAATATCCTCTAGAATCAGCTGCCCTTCTTCTGGGGAGATGCATTGTTGAAGAACACCCGAAACGCTTTCCTTGTATAATTGGCCATCGATGACAGTGAATGACTTCGACCTGCGGACTATCTGCCTGGCTTGGACTTCGTCATCTGGAAGCTCTTGCCTCAAGATATACGCAATGATCGGCACAGTCCAATCGGGAATGACAGCCAGAATTTCCATGACCAGATCAACCACAGCAGGTACATCGACTTCAGTCGGGTCTGTTGAACTCTTTGGTTGTACTGGTTCTTCTGTGAAAGGATCTTCTTTGACTGAAGGGAGGTGGAGGTGCTCGAGGCAGACGTCACTCGGGACTGGTCTCCGAGTGGATCCGAGTTTTGCTAACTCATCAGCTGCTTGGTTCTTTAGTCTTGGAACGTGGTGAAGTTCTAGGCCTTCAAACTTCTTCTCAAGCTTCCTCACTGCATTGCAGTATGTGGTCATGGTGGGGTTCCTGACGTCCCACTCTTTCATCACTTGATTGACCACCAAATCCGAGTCGCCGTAGACCATCAGGCGACGGACGCCGAGTGAGATGGCCATACACAACCCGTAGAGGAGAGCTTCATACTCTGCCTCATTGTTGGAGGAATCGAAGTGTATCTGCAGTACGTACTTGAGCTTGTCTCCCTTAGGTGAAATGATCACAACACCAGCGCTGGAGCCATTCAACATCTTAGACCCATCGAAGAACATTGTCCATTCTGCTATAAAGCCAGCCAGGGCTTGAGACTTAATAGCTTTCTTGGCCTCGAACTTGATGTCACAGTACAGCATCTCCATTGCCCACTTCACCACTCGGCCTGATGCGTCTCGATTGTGGAGAATTTCCGACAACGGAGCATCAGAAACGACAGATACCGAGTGGTCTTGGAAATAATGAGCCACCTTCTTCGCAGTCATATAGATCCCATAGATAAGTTTTTGATAATGGGGATACCTCCGCTTGGAAGGAGTCAGGACTTTGGAGACGTAGTACACTGGCCGCTGAACTTTGTATACTTTGCCTTCTTCTTCTCGCTCGACTGTAAGAACAGTACTGACGAATTGATTTGTAGCCGCGATATATAGAAGAAGGGGCTCTTTACTGAGCGGAGCAGTAAGAACCGGCTGGGTGGAAAGTAGGACTTTGAGGTCGTCGAATGCGACTTGGGCTTCGTCTGTCCACTCGAAGGTATCTGATTTCTTCATGAGTCGGTACAGAGGAAGTGCTTTTTCGCCGAGTCGACTGATGAACCTACTCAAAGCCGCTAGGCAACCTGTGAGCCGCTGAACATCGTGTATTCTGACCGGCCTCTCCATTCGGACGATGGTCCCGATCTTTTCGGGGTTGACGTCGATTCTTCGTTCAGAAACGAAGAAACCGAGTAACTTTCCGCTGGGAACACCGAATGAACATTTGGCTGGGTTGAGCTTGATATCGTACCTACGAAGGTTGGCGAATGTTTCTGCCAAGTCAGTCAGCAGGTCGGAACCTTTGCGTGACTTGACTACGATATCATCCATATATGCCTCCACATTGCGACCGATCTGGTCGAGGAGACATTTTTGGATCATGCGCATAAAGGTAGCTCCTCCATTCTTCAGACCGAAAGGCATAGTGATGTAGCAGAAGCACCCGAATGGGGTGATGAAGGCTGTTTTTTATTCATCGGGACCATACAGACGGATCTGATGATAGCCCGAGTAGGCATCGAGAAACGACAGACGCTCGCAACCCGCAGTCGGATCGACAATTTGATCTATGCGGGGAGCGGAAAATGGTCTTGCGGGCAGACCTTATTGAGGTGCTTGAAGTCGATGCACATTCGGAGCGACTTGTCCTTCTTGGGCACCATGACAACATTGGCGAGCCACTCGGAGTGGTGAACCTCGCGAATGAAGTTGGCTGCCAGCAGCTTGGCCACCTCTTCCCCGATTGCCTTCCTCTTATGCGCGACGGACCGGTGCAGGCGCTCTCGGACAGGCCGAGCCATAGAATCCACGTGCAGTCGGTGCTCAGCCAACTCCCTGGGTACACCTGGCATGTCAGAGGGTTTCCATGCGAACATGTCCCAGTTCTCACGGAGGAATTTGGTGAGCTCGGCTTCCTATTTAGGATCGAGGGTGGTGGAGATGTTTGTCGGGGCAGCAGAGTCGTCCGTCGGGTGGATGCTGACCTTCTTCGTCTGTCCTGCCGACTGGAACGCTGACTCAGAAGCTGGTTTCTTCGAGCGCGTCAGGTCGGCGGGGTCGATTGTTTTCTTGTACTCGTCCAGCTCGAGGACGGCCATCTGCTGGTCGGCGATTCTTGATCCCTGCTGCAGACACTCTTCAGCCCGCTGCCGATTGCCTGTGATGGTGATCACGCCCTTTGGGCCGGGCATCTTCAGCTTCAGGTATACGTAACATGGACGGGCCATGAAGTGCGCATACGCTGGGCGACCCAGAATTGCATGATAAGCGCTCTGGAAGTCAACCACTTCGAACGTCAGCTTTTCCTTGCGGAAGTTCTTGTTGGAGCCGAAAACGACGTCCAACGCGATCTGGCTGAGTGATTTGGCCTTCCGTCCTGGGACGACTCTGTGGAACTCCATGCTGCTCTCGCTGAGTCTGGACATCGGGATGCCCATCCCCTTGAGGGTGTCGGCGTACATGATGTTCAAGCCGCTGCCGCCATCCATGAGGACTTTGCGCAGTCGGACTCCTTATACCACCGGGTCGACGACCAGGGCCTGTCTTCCCGGGGTGGGTACATGTGCCGGATGATTCGACTGGTCGAAGTTGATCGCAGTCTGGGACCATTTGAGGAACTTGGAGTTGGAAGGGGTGGCCATGTTCACCTCTCTGTTCACCAGCTTCAGTCGGCTCTTGCTCTCGACGTCAGCAAAGATCATCAGGGTTGCATGGACTTGGGGGAACGGATCCTCCTTATCCTCTTCATCCTGTTCATGGTCCTTCTCACTCGGTTGCCCTTCGCTGAATCCTTGGATCAGGAGGCGACACTATCGAGTGGTATGCTTCGCATATATGGGGTTGCCTTCTTCGTCCATCTTCATGTGAACTGGACAAGGCTGGTCCAGGATGGGGTTGTTGAACGGCTTCTTCTTGGGGGTAAACTGCGCCTTCCCTTTGCCCTTGAACTTGGCATTGGTCACGGCTGCAGCTTCTGCTTGTGGTGTGGGCGAAGCTTTCTGTTTCTGCTTCCGAGTGTTGCCTCCGTCAACATCGTCGACTGTCTTGTGCTTGCCGCTCCGGATGCGGTCCTCTTCCTCGCCGTTTGCATAGCGAGCCGCTATCTCCATCATCTTGCTCATGGAGATGTCGCCTGTTCGACCGAACTTTAGGTACAGCTCTATGTACCGCACGCCTGCCTTGAAGGCGCAGACTGCTTTATGCTCGGTGACGTTCTCCACCGTGTGGTAGAGAGTTGTCCAACGCTGGATGAAGTCACGCAGGGGCTCGTTCGGCTTCTAGAGACGGTGCTGGAGCTCCACAAGGCCCGCGTTTGCACGTCCCTTCGAAGGTCCTGACGAACACTCGGGCCAGATCCGCCCAACTGTAAATGCTCGAGGGGGCCAACTGGTTTAGCCACGCTCGCGCCGAGCTGTCGAGCATCAGAGGGAGGTTCTTCATAGCGACATGGTCGTCCCCTCCTCCGATCTGGACTGCCACTCGGTAGTCATCCAGCCATGTTTCCGGCTTGGACTCTCGTGTAAACTTACTGATTCCCGCTGCCAATCGGAAGTTGGGCGGGATGTCAGCCGAGCGGATAGCTCGACTAAAACACTCGGGACCGGACACGATGGCCCTGCTTCCACTCGGACGGTCCATATCGTAACCATCACGGTGGGCTCAACCCCTGTCGACTCTTCGCTGGGCGATACGTCCTCTTGCGTCGGGTCTTGGGTCGTGAGTGTCGCCGACTGAACGCCGATCATCATGATGTCGGGACCCATAGGGCCCACCCCGCAGAGGGGTGCGTGAGCGGCGGCGATCTTCATGAATCAAGGAACGACTGCCTCCCCTGTGGCGCTGATGGGATCCAGGGATGTGAACCGACCGATGCGTGTTGGCGTGGACAGAACTATTGTAGATCCGGTTGTGCGACTCGGAGACTGCCGAATTCTGCTGCTGCGCCGTGTGCAACAGGGCTCAGATCTGCTCGATCCCTCTACCAGCCTCTGAATCGGTCGGCTGGAGGGAATCGGCTATCTTGGCAGTAGCAGCCAAGTTGAGGAGGGGCGTGCGGAACAACTCTACGTTGCTCCGCCGAGTGTGTCGACTGGCAGAACGGCGAGGTGGACGGCGCGCACCGGATGCTTCGCCGACCTCGCGCTCGCTTCGACCAGCTTGACGGGGATCTTCATGGGTGTTGGCCATGTGAACTTCTGCTGCAGGCCCGCGGCCCGCGTACTCGGAAGGAAACTCAGTCGGAACTGAGCCCGAGTGCTGGGAACGCGGGGCAACCACAACAGACTCCAGAACTACCACTTGAGAAGACGCGATCTGACGCGCTCGGGCATGCTGCACCCAACGTTGGAGACGCGGACGGCGAGACCGCTTGTTGCGGTGCGTGATGGAGGTGCATGTCGACAACAGAGCCGATTGTTGGAGAAGAAGAACGCCGCGGGCGCCGGCACGGAAGTGCGTGGCCCCGCGACGGGGAAGCGCCTCGACGTCGAGAGGTGCCTCCCGAAGCCACGCTGAATCGTCGACGGTGAAGGAGAGAGCGCCGAAGAAGATCTGGTGACCCATGCTCGAATCTCCACCGGACGACATGATGAAAAGAAGTAGTCGCAAACTCGCCGGAAGTCGCTTACACGCCTGCCCCACGGTGGGCGCCAACTGTCGTGGGTATAAGCCTGACAGTAGATGTGTAGGGTACGAATGAGATGGGCAGAGTCCTAGCTACGGCGAGGTTGTATGAGTTCAGGCCCCTTTGCGGTGGAGGTAACAGCCCTACGTCTCAGTGCTCTTGGAGCTTGTTGCCGAGTGTAATATGGAATACAATGATTTGCTCACCCTTATACCAGCGGGGGAGGGCGGCTTATATGGAGTGCGCTGCCCTCCACAACGGTTCTGGTATAAGGGCGGAGTAGTGGGGATTGAACCTGTAACGTATGCTCTAAATGCTAATAAATGCACCCGGAAACGTATGACCGTTTCCCTCCAGGGAGGTTACGATGTGCCGAGTGTATCCAGTCGGTTAGCTTGGTATTCTCCGAATGCTAGTATCCGACTGGATGATATAAGACCTGTCCCCGACTGGATGATGGTGATTCCTTAATTCAGTCGGGGTAGACTTACGGTCTTGTCCTTTGTGTGGGGTAGTCCTTGGGTAGGACCTGTATGGCAGGCCTATGACCCTACCCTAGGACTACGACCCCATCAATTAATATATGATATTATGTGCTACAAAGTCTCACATACATGATAATACTTGTATATGATACTTTCAATCAATTATAACAAACCTCGTAGGTTTTCGTCAGTCTTTTCATGGCATCGTTGCGGAAGCTATGGCGCTCCGTTGTGATGTATCTCTTGCAGTTGACGAAGGTCTCCATAAGGTGATCATGCAATCTGATTACTTGTCGATCAAGAAAGTGAATGCTACTGAGAAGGACCGTTCCATTACAGGACCTTTTGTAGCTGATATAAAATGTTTTGTTTGAAACTTTATTTCTATTTCATTTCATCATGTAATCCGTCCCGCTAATGGTGTTGCTCACCTGTTGGCAAGGGAGAGCGAGCTTGTTGCTTACTCGACTTTCCATCAGTGTATTCCTGCTTGCTTGTAGTATAAGTCAGCTTTATTCTCAAAAAAAGAACAATCCAAATGACAGTTTAGTTTGAGGAGGGCCCTAGTAGGTTTTGTGTGCGTGTCCCATGTAGGTTCAATTACTTCGGTGGCATGTCGTATGCATGCCTTATGTTGCTTATGTTGTAACTCTCTGTAAATACTTTTGCCTTTTATAAAGCTAAGATACGCGTTTGCGTACTTTAAAAAAAAAGATTTTGTATGCGTGAGTGAGTTGTGTACTAAGGAAAAAAGTGTAACTAGCGACTGAAAAGTCGAGTTTTTTTTTTCAGGATCAAAAGTCAAGCTTATTGACTCGCGCATGGTAATTAATTTCAATTTTAAGCTATTTTTTAAAACATTAAGCAAATTATTTTTGATAATACTAAAGAAAAAAAGATGAGAAGTTCTAGCTCGCCAGTACAGTATATTTACTGCATGTGATCCTCTGACTGGAGATTGTGATGCAGGTCGTGCACATGCATCATGCATCCTGCCATGGGTAAGGACGAGATTCAACTGTGCAAAGGCTATTCGACTCGTCTTATTCACGAGCAATATCGATCACCACTAGAAAGCCCCGATTCTTCGGCTGTGACTCTCGTGTGTGTGTGTGGGCATGGTTGAAACACGTACGTACTGGGATATGATACTGCAGCATGCACTGTTCTTGTGCCGGAGGCTTGTCGACTGAGAAACAGAGCTCCGGCAACAATCATAGTAGGAAGCACGCACACGTTCCAGGATCTAGGCGCTATGTACATGTTTGGCATCTACGTACGTAACGTAGTGTGTGCATGTGTCATAACTGTATAACTGTGACATTTGTTTTCTTGAACTACAATTATTTAGATACAGAAAAAATATTATGATTGCCCGACCTATGCATGACTACGACGCACAAGCAAAGAAAGTATGATCAAACATCGGACTTATACATTTCTCCATATATAACCGTACTAATAATGGGTAACGTAGTGTGTGCATATGTCATAACTGTATAACTGTGACAGTACTTTTCTAGAACTATAATTATTTAAATACAGAAAAAATATTTTTTATAAAAGACGTTTTATGAATTCATGATGTAGCGCAAGGGATAGAAAATATAGTACCAGTAAGAAATGGAGTGACCCATTTCGTTCGTCGTCGTTCGTTTGAGTTGGCGCGAAAAAAGTAGGAGACCCAACGTGCCGTCCCAAACCCAAATTGAGTTCGCTTTGTGTCCGTGCCGACGCATTTGCGGTCTAAATTTACGCCTCAAATGCGTCGGTGCGGACGGCAAACAGACGCCACCCGTGCCTTTTCGGTGTCCGCTGCGTCCCTACCTAACGGTCGCCCAACTGCTCACGGGCTACCTGGTCAGCTTAATTTATGACCTCGGACCCACGTGTCAGCGACGACGGTCGTCTTTTTCTAAACCGCCCGTACGGCGGGGCCGTGCTCATCTGCTTTTAGCCAGCCCCCGTCCCCATCTAGGCACACTCGCTCCCCCGTCGCCGGCAAACGCTATACATCCCAGCCGTGCTGGATGGGCTCTTCTCCGGCGCCAATGGCAGCAAGGGCAAGGGTAAGTCCCCCGTCAATCCTTTTCCCTCGGAGTTCCTCTCGCCTTTGTCGGCGTCAGCTCGCGAGCCGAGGCAGCGCGTCAACGTGCCAGTGCACCAGGCGGAGTGGCGCTGACACCACCCCGCCGTCCCTTGCCAAAGACGAGCCGGAGCCTGAGCCGATCGAGCGCTACTCCTGGACGGGAGTAGTGCACGAGTGGGTCAGTGCACCACCGGTCCGGGTTGGGGCGACGCCAGCGCAGGAGGCGGCATACTCGAACATCGACGCAAGCAACGACTGGTCGAGGAGTGCCGCCACGGCGAGTACCTCGAGATGCTCGAGCACGACACCGAGGAGGAGGTGCGCCAGGCCGCGGAATAGCCCGCGCCCGATATGAACGCCTTGTGGAACACGACGTTCCCCTGGGACGGACTTCCGCCGATGCTCATCGACTTCACGGACCTCCAGGACGACGACCACGAGGCCTAGGGCAGCGCGTCTACTCGTAGTTTAGGTTGTTTTTAATTTTGTTAAATGCAAATATGAACGTGTGGATTCTCGTCGGTCTTTGTGGTCGGCTTTAATGTTTAATTAATGTTATTATTATTTTAAATGTGCATGCATTTTCTTTCTCGCGTCGTTAAAATGGGTCGGGTCAGCGATGGACGCATGCGCTGACCCAAACGCAAAAGTCGACGTTTATGTCCGTCTGACCGACCCAAACGAACAAAACCGGATAAAATCACCGTTTGTTTGGATCAGTCGTTGGACTTGCTCTAAGTATGTGCCCGACATATGCATGACTACGACGCACAAGCAAAGCAAGTATGATCAAACATCGGATTTATACATTTCTCCATATATATAACCGTACTAATAATTGGTACGGTAACAGGCCTCGTGTGAGGACTCGAGGATGTGAGGAAACAACGTAGACGCAGAGAAAAGTAAACGTTTTCGTCGGCAAGCCAGCCCAATGTCACAGCAGCACCCTCGATCGAACCCGTGGGGGTGCGCCATTGGATGCTGCTCTTGCTGTACAAGGCGCAAGTCCATGCCCTGAATCATGAGCGCCGAGAATGTCTATCCCGATCCGCTGCGCCGATTTGAAAGAAAGCGGTCCGCTCCAGCCAAGATGCGGAAGGACGATTCCGCTTCCACCTCGCCGCCGTACGCTTCACCACAAAACCCAGCGGAAATACGAGCGTCACGCAAAGGGGGCGGGCAGAAGAAGACGCGCGTATGGACACCGTGGGAAAAGATTCAAGGGACAAGTAGCGTAGTACGTGCCGCGGCCCCTCGCGGCAGACCAGAGCTCTTTTTATCGTGCACAGACACGGAGAGGCGGACAGGCTCCCGCTGCCATGTATCGCCGTCGCTGTCCCACCCTCTCTTTGGCTCGCACGGACGCTCCCGTTCACGAGTCGCTCTCCCCTCGTTCGCTCTGCGAGATGCATGCCTGGCTGCCGGTGGCGCGCCCGTAGGCTTCGTGAGGGAATGGACAAAGGGGCGACCGGGTGGCATCTACTGGTACTGTGCCTGTGTGGACCACCAAGATGTGCGCTTGGCTTGTGATTTTCATATGGAACCATTAAATTCAACTGCCCATCCACTGTTTCCATGAAACAACAGCCTTTTTTTTAAGACAGTACTTCCTCCGTCACAGTATATTGAGCGTATCTTCAAAACGATAATTTTTCATAATTAAAAGGAAATAAGGCGCATTGCATTAATTAGCCTATTAATTGGGGTATTTTAAAAACCGTCTCCATCAATGCATGCAAGGAAGTCGTTCGTTTAGTGGACGGGGTACTAATGCATCAGTCTTGTGATTAATTAGGCGCTTTTTACAGCTCGCCGGCTCGGTTTTTCCTATCAATAGAAAAACATTTATGTCCGAGAAGCCCTCTGAGATACGTCCAATATAATGTGATGGAGGGAGTAGAAGAGTTGCTGTGATTTCATTAAGCCATTAAATTCAACTGTCCATCCACTGTTTCCATGGAACAACATCCTATTTTTTTAAAAGAAAAAAGGCAGTAGAAGAGTTGCTGTGATTTTATTAAGTAGAAGAAAGGCCGACGGCCAAATACAACATGAGGTCATAGATCAAGGAAAAAAATTGTAAAATACAACTGCTGTCGGCTTTGTGAGGCAACCTAGAGAGCCGAGTCTAAGGTTTTAGCTCGGATCAAAAGGTATTGGGCATCCTGCCAGTTACCAAGTGGCAGCTTCATCTCTTATTCCATTAACAAGCATTGCTACCGGTTTCTCCTTGTGAAAATCCCGCGATTACGTTTCACCCATAGTTACTAGCAGATCATCATTGCGAGTGCCTTTGCCCCTTTCCTTCGTCTTGCGTCCTAGCCTTTTGAACTTATACACTCAAGCCACTCACTGAGAGATCCCTCAGCATTTCGAAGTTGCTGATTATAAGGATGGCATGCCTGTTGTGACGGCCATGGCATCCCAGACCTTCCTCGACCAAAGGCATTCTGAGAGAAGATGGGTGGTCGTCTCAAGGCAGCGGATGCATAATGTGCAGAAGTAATTATTTTCCCATCCTCTCAGAAGCAGCACATCCGTAGTGAGGATCTTGTTTTGCATGGCCATCCATAGAAAAATCTTGCACTTGGTAGGCGCCTAAGTCCGCCATACAGTGGTGTATAGTTGATAGTTAGTCAGACCTTCGAATTGAAAATGGTAGGATGATCTGAAGGAGTATGTTCCATCAGTTGTCAACTGCCACATGACGGAGTCGTTTACCATTGGGTTCAGTTGTATTTGTTCCAAAAGAGCGGAGAGCTCAGCGAGCTCATCAATCATGTCATCACTCCATTGGCACTACAGATCATGAAGCCAATTATACTGTAAATACGCATCATAGACACTTCTTCCTTTTCTGCATGAGCCCTCAAACAGCGCTGGTGCAATATCCCTTGGCGCCATCCCGTGAAGCCAAGCATTCTTCCAGAATAGCGCAGTTTTTCCGTCCCTGATGTTTATTTTTGTAGCGCCGACAAAGATCACAAAATCCTTATCATCACAGGGCCCACCCGCGCCAACAATCGGAATATTTGCGGCGGACCATCTTAGCTAAATCCATCTTATTCTGAGCGCAAGCGCAAATGTATCCATGTCAAGCAGCCCAAGACCTCCCAACTGGTTGGGGGTGGCAGATAACCTCCTATTTTACCCTCCATTGTCGTCCATTGCATTTGTCTTCCACACACCAAAACCAAGCTCTTGTGCGCTGATCAAACCATTTTAGAAGCCACTTTGGAGGTTTATGTGATGAGAGCATATATACCAATAGACACTGTAGGACCGCTCTCGCGAGTAATAGCCTATCACCCTTGGACATGAGTTTGCCTTTCCAGTCCACCATTTTGTTGTCAAACTTGGACATGATGTTAAGATAATGAATCTTCTGAAGCTTCTTGATGGATAGTGTCATCTCAAGGTAGGTGCAAGGGAAGGTGCTAATGGGGACACCCAGTGGTAGCAACACTTGTTGGAGGTCAATCCCATCACAACGAATTGGCAGCGCATCACTCTTCGCAAAATTAGTTTGTAGGCCAGTTACTTTTTGGAATGTTTCTAAGATGTATCCTACCATTCTCATGTCCTCTTGAACGGGGTTCACAAAAAGCGCCAAGTCATTTACATATAACGATGTTCTCATTGTGGCTGTCCATCCGCAAAGCTTTGATAGTAGGCCATGCTCGGTTGCCATGTCAAAGATCGTGTGGAGGGGCTCCATGGCGATGATGAAGAGGAATGGCGATAGGACCTACTAAACATCAGTGGACGCGCCCGATCAATGATCGGGCATGTCCCCTATTTGTCCATCCGCATAGCCACACTTTTCTTTTTTCCTCATATGTTCGATCAGTTGCACGTGATTGGTGGAGAGGAAGAGAGAGAAAGAAAATAATGAATAAAGAAAAGAAAAAGGTGGTCCGAGGTGGGTTCGCGTCCTATGTGGTGGACTCACCGGGCGCGTCGTGTGCCCTCATATCCTCCCCATATTTGAGATGGATATGTGGGTCCGCGGACAACCCGGACGTATAAGGATGATATGAGGGATCCGGTTGGGTCACTTTTTTCCTTCTTTGTCCTGTCCAATCACTGACCGGGCGCATCCGCGGGCGTATGAGGGTCATTTGAGGCGTCTGACTATAGATTATGTCAGAGGATCTATTGCTGGAGCGATCATACCAGTCTCAAACGTCCGGGTAGGTCGCCGGGTCACCGACCGGACACAAAAAATCGTCTCAACCGAACCCCTCAAACGGGCCTCAAACGCCCAGGCTGACTGACACCCCTCATATCCAACCTAAATATGAGGTGGATATGGGAAGCCTCGGCGTGCCTGGGCAGACCCGCCAGATCATCCTGATGGTGTGGCCCCATGCGGACTCGACTGGAAACCCGAAGGTCCGGTGGATGCCTCAACCATTGCCGCAATGTGAACGCCATGTCGAGCCGCTACAACTCATTGCCCTAGGCCATCACCAGCTATTTAAGCCGGCTGGTGTCCCTAGCCCTAGAACATCCACCTCCTCCCTCCCTCCGCCGCCACTCGAGCCCATTCGCCTTCTCACCCCTACTCTCCGGCCACAGTATGGTCTGTCGTAAGATCATCACCTACACTCAGTTCAAGCCGGACTACCAGATGCAGATTGAGGCGGAGATCCAGGTTCGACGCGCCGCCCACATTGGTGTGGGTCTTCCTACGGACTCGACGAAAACGAAGGAAGAGGATGAGGAGAAGGAGTAGCAGCTGGAGGAGGAGGTGTCGGAGGCCATGGAGGAGGACGAGCCGAAGGAGGACGACGAATCGAAGATCCATGCTCCGGGCTTGAACATGGCGGAGGCGGAGACGAAGTTCGCTGTCGCCCAAGCCGAGGAGATGGCGGAGTAGCAGGCCATCCTGGATTCCATCCGGGATAAGGCGGAGGTGGAGGACAACATCCGGCTCATCCAGCTGAGGCAGGCGGAGGTCGATGCCCTCTTCGACAAGCTCGAGGTGGACATAGCGGCGGAGAAAGCCACAATGGAGCAACTGGAGGTACCGGAGGGGACGCAACAAAGGCATCAGAGAGGGCAGAGCTGCAGCTGCCGCATATCTACCCGTTGAAGGGCCCGGAGATTGTTAATATCTCCGACAAAGAGTAGATAGTTTCTACGTAGTACGTAGGTTTATACGTTGCATGCTTTATATGAATGTGAGGAGTTTAATATGAGATTTTTTTGATGTAGTAGTCTGTTTTTAAGACACGTACGATCTGGACGTGTCCGCGAACTTTTGAGGGTCGGATTCGCAAGTTGGGCCTCTAGATGCTCTTAGAGGGCTAGTAAATGCAGTACATCATTTTCCATGTAAGTTAAGTTCAGCCCCAATCTATCGGACCCGTTCAGGTTTCACTCATATCTCTACCACACCAGCTGAATTTTTTTATCTTTGGTATTGCAGGACCAAACTATTTTTAAAACTTGGCAACTAAGTTATAAAAGATCATCATATTGCATTTGGGGGAAATCATTTCCTTTACTTTTCATTAGAACTAGTTGCATAGTATAAAATGTTTTTTTTATTATCTTTTGCTACATGCACGTTGATCGAGTTAACAGATAAATGTACCGTAAAAACCATAAGATCATGTGTGACATTTATTTCTGAATATTTCTTAAGAGGCGGAGTGGAGCGTCTTGCATACATAGAGAATACCTCATGTTTCATCACGGAAATGAACATCAGATCTCTAACTGTTGTATAAAATATCAAATATTTCTTCAAATTTAAATTACATGAGAAATGTATATAGAAACATGAAAAACTAACATAAAATTTTATAATTAAATGCGTTGGTAGTTTAAAATTTGCTTAGAGTGCACTAGCACGTTGCATGGTAGTGAGATTCTTATGTCCAGATGGGACGGATGCTAGTGGACCATGCTAGCAAATCCAATGGATACACCAATTTTTGTGATATGGAAGCAGACATGCATGGCAAAATAGTTATTTAATCACTTTTGGTGGGGTTTGTCTAGATAAGATACTGATGATACCCACGTATTATTGCAGGAATTAGTTTATATATATATATACACACACACACACGAGGGGTAAAATGTTTGAAAAATGATGTCTACCACCTAGCGGTAACTACCTTCTAAGAATCCACCGTTGATCTTCCTGAGTACCACAGAAGTCAGGTATATAAGTATGATCCAATGTACTTTTCTGTATTGTTTTATCATCGTCGTCCTAATTAGATCCATCATCGTCGTCTGCATCTTGCTTCTTATTTTCTTCATGCAAATACATACATATTGCTTCTCATATGTGTACATATGCTAATCTCAATCCATCAATCTACAGTTTGATCATTCGTCATTGAAGATCAAACTAATCAAGCACTCTCTTACCGTTTTGGAGATGGTCATCGTCCTCTTGACGGAATCACAGCGAGGGCGTGCCGCCGTCAACAATGATGTCCATGTATTGAGAGCATCACAACAACAACGAGCCACCGGCAGCAACAATGTCAGCATTGCGTTCATCCGAGCCGCACCGCCGGTGTCGACGTCCGTGTATATACGAATCATCCTTGCATGAGCGGCCATGGATTGTAATTAAACATGCATGGACATAAAAAATACTACTCCCTCCGTTCCTAAATATAAGTCTTTCTAAAGATTTCATTAGTGGACTATATATGTATGTATATAGACATACTGTAGAATAGATTCACTTATTTTGTTTCGTATGTAGACCTCTAGTAAAATCTCTTAAAAGACTTATATTTAGGAACGAAGGAAGTATGTATGTGCATTGATACACGTCCGCCTAGGTCGATTTGGATTCGGCCAAAAACAAACTTAAAAGATGCTAGGCAGTGGTGTATATACGGTCATTCATTATCCGGAGTACATGAGTCATTAGGTGACCTTTTTTATTATTGTACCCACCAACGACGATCTATGTATACTATGTATTTTATTAACAAGAAATATATTCCATCCTCAATTTTAGAAATATTCCTTTTTCATATTGTCCATGCTACTTTCTGGATATACTTTTTTTGGATGAATGTACCACTCAATATATTTGTTCAAAGAACAGTAAATATGATTTTTAGAAGTAAAAATATTATATACTCCCGTTTAAAAAACACACACACATACACCATACTAAATTTTAGAAATATACTCCATATTACAACAGAGAGCAGTATGTACACTTCCCTACAAAAGAGAGTAGCATGTACACTTTACAAGGAAAAGTGAGTAGTATGTACACTCCATACTTCAAAAAATAAGTATACCACACTCCTACGTAATATTACATTTTTGGGGGTAATAATTTCGTATCGTAAGGTTGTAAGTGCATCTAGTGCCCCTTAGTGATTTTGGTGGTTTGAAGACTTATAGGTTAAGTATCTAATGTGTTTATAAGTGTACACAAGATCTATAAGTCATTGAGGAGTTTGAGATATTTGAAGAATATCGACCCCTAAAAATGTATATCTTCAGTTGAAGAAATTGGTCTGAAGCTGAAGAAATGAATCACGAGGAATCTGCGATGAAATTGATATTCCTCATGAAGATATTGATATTGAGAAGATAGGTGGTTCCTGAAGAAAATCATTTTGAAGAAATTGAAGCGTGAAGATTTACGTTTTCTGTTTTACTTTCTTCGCATTTGATGAATAGGAACACTGTACTGTTAAAGGGGGTCAAAGTAACACTATGGAATGGATTTCCTCATGATGCTCAACCCAAGCCAAATCCTACCAAAAGCCTCAAGTGAGGAATATAAGTGACATGAGGACTCTCACAATTGAGGGTCCCGACCGTTTCGATAGCCACACCAAGTCACTGGTCTTATCCACTCCAACGGTCATATTATTTAAGGGCATTAGTGTCAAATCATGTCGGGATGCTCCCAGGCTATAAATAGCGGCCCCCCAGAACCACTAGCTGGTTGGCTGCTCCGTTAGAAACTGACACTTGTCATAAGAGCAACCCAAATTCCTCAGAGCCTTAGAGAGAAAATCATCAGTGAGGAAATACACCACCCACCGAAACCACAAACCAAACCTAGTGATTGAGCATCACTGAAGAAGTTGTTCCTGTGTGGGACTGAAGCCTTTTACCTTTGAGGACTGTGCATCCTCCAGACGGTTAGGCGTCATGGTCTAGAGCAATCCAGCAGTCAATTGTGGATCGCCGGGTGACCTAGTTTGTGAGGGTTTGGAAGTCTGCCCTGAAGACTTACCACGAGTGTTGGGCAAGGACTGTGTGTCCTTAGCTCAAGGAGAATACGGTAGGGACTGTGTGTCCCGGGACTGGGTGTCCTTTGGTTTCAATACCAAGCCGCTCCAAACCAGATGTACAACTGTCACAACAGTTGGAACTGGGTCATCAACAACAGTCTTCATCAAGAATTGAGTTCTAATTCCTCAACTCTTTACATTCTCTGTATTATGTGTTGATGACATTCACTGTGACTGTTTGAAGAATTTGCTGAAGACTTTCTCTGAATTTCCTCAACCCCAAATTCTTCACTTGAGTTAATCATCATCTGTATTCTGCGTGCCTGCTTACTGTGCAATCAGTTTTCATAATCTTCACTCTGTAATACTGCTGTTGTGAACTATTGCACGACTGATCCTTAACTGTTTCCACTGTAAGTTAGTCATCAGTGAGGAATTTCCTCAAAAGGAATTTCCTCAGTGATGAAATTCTAAAAATCTCCTATTCACCCCCCTCTAGTCGATATAATGCACTTTCAATTGGTATCAGAGCAAGATACTCCCTTGTTTTGTGTGATTTTGGTTTAACCACCTGGAGTTTTAGTTATGTCGACTGCAGGCATGTTTAAGGTGACTGCAGCATGTCCTACCTATGAGGGAAAGAACTTTCCCTTCTGGAAGAACAAAATGCAAATGCATCTACAAGCTATAGACAATGATCTCTGGTATATTGTGGAAAATGGTGTCCCCATCATTTCTGCTAGTGTCACTGCAGCTGATGTGAAGAAATTCAAGCAACTTGATTCTCAAGCGAAGAACATCATCTGTGGTCATCTGAGCCCTGGCCAGTTTGGAAGAGTAAGTGCCTTAGGCTCTACAACACTGATCTGGGAGAGACTGTGCAAGGTAAATGAAGGAGTATCAACCCAACGTGACTCTCGTGTTGATATTCTTCGCAATCTCTTTAATCGCTTCAAGAGACATGACAATGAAAGCTGCCAAGACACCTTTGATCGCCTCACTGACATATCAAATGAACTGCAAGCACTGAGAGCTCGAGACATCACTGATCACGAAGTTGTGAAGAAACTGCTGAGATCTTTAGATTCTTCATTTGACACTTTAGTTCTGATGATTCAAGAAAGACCAGACTACAAGATGTTAGATCCTGCTGATATCCTCGAAATGCTAAATACTCATGAATTCCAGCTAGAAGAAAAGAGAGATTTATATGGACAAAGCTATTCCAGACCACGTGCACTGAAGGCAAGAGCAATTTCCTCATCTGAAGAAGAAGACACAGATGACAGCAGCTGTGACCCTGAAGAATTTGGTCAGGAACTTGCAATGCTTGTGTGGAAATTTCAGAGATTTACACGACGAGGCCAGTTCGGTAAATCATCAAGAAGAGACATGAGGAAATCAGAATCTGCATCTAAGGACTACAAGAAACGGACCTGTCACAAGTGCAAGAAATCAGGTCATTACATTGCTGATTGTCCTCGCTGGGGAAAGGAATCAAAGAAGAAGAAATACAAGGATGACAGTTCTGATGACTCAAAGAAGAAGAAGAAATCTTCAAAATCCTCATCATCAAAGTCCTCCTCACACAAGAAGACTAGCTTCAGAAAGGCTCGGGCACTTATTGGCAAGGAAATGGATTCCGAGGCAGAATCAGAAGAATGTGATGATGAAGAAGGCTCTAGAGAAGATTTAGAATCCGGACAGGCTAGTCTTGCACTAGCAACCAATTTCGTCAGCAAGTCAATCTTCAATCTTGAAGAAAATGAGTGCACCATCCATACTGATGACTATGCTGATGACTTCGCTCCAACCTATTGCTTCATGGCAAAAGGTTCAAAGGTATCACATAATGCCTCCTCCTCTGATTCAAGTGACTGTGAACATGATGATTACAAAAAACCCAGTTACAGTAAACTTGCCATCATTGCCACTAAACAACAAACTGCTTTGGAAAAGCTTCAAAAACTGCTAGACAAAAGTGATGATTTGTTGAATGATGAAATGAATCTTAATCAAATCCTCGCTGATGACATGAAAAATCTTCAGTCTAGATTTGATATTCTTCAGGATCGTTATGATACACTCCTCACTGATCATGAGAAGCTTTCCTACGAATTTCTTCAAAGGAAGCTTGATCTTGAGAAGCTGAGGATGTCTTATGATGATCTTCGTATGGAAAATGATTCATTACTAGCTCAACAGATCAGCGCTAGTCAAGTTTAATTTATTCCTCCATGTCTTAAATGCATTGATCGTGAAACTGCTAATTCTTCACCAGAATCTTCAAATGCTACCACTGCTACAGATTCTTCAACTGCACCTGTTGTGTCTATTTCCTCACTTGAGGAAAGCACAAATGTCACTAATGAAAATGCAGGGTTGAAGGAATTGTACGTGACAGGCATGTACAAAAGCCTCAAAGGACATCAAGTCCTTTGTGATGTGCTCAAAAAGAAGATCTTGAACAGGAACCTGAGGAAAGAAGGAATTGCCTTTGAGAGGAAATTGAATGATGATGGATCTTATTGGAAACCTGAGCAGTATCCCAAAACCTCATGGGTTGCTGCTACTGGGCCTCCTTTTGTTCCATCCAATCTAACTGGCTTCTCATGTGAATTATCCTATTCCTCGGAAGAATCATTTGATTCCAACTATAAACTGTTCAAAAATCAATCTGGTGAAGTATTTGCTCGATATGTTGGAACTAACTGCAGGAATGACCCTCCTTTGAGGAAAATCTGGGTTCCCAAAAGTTGTCTTGAAAATCTTCAAGTGAATGTTCTCATGACATCACCTCTGAAGAATCTGAACCCCAGATCAAATTCCTCAGGAGGACCAAAGTCTTCAAGAGGATCAAAATCCTCAACTGGTCAAAACTATGCTCGTACCCCGTGCTTATGCGTCCAACATGCAGGGAAACTACAAGGAATATGATTATGAGCGCTACTCCTCAAATCATTATGTTCATAAATCCTCAAACCAGTTCTCTGCATACTCATATGAGTACTTTAACCCCCTTACTGTTAGGAGAAGTGCATTAGCTTCAATGCCACCTTTCTCATATGGTGCTCGCAGGATGATGAACGCTTTGCCACCCCTTTAGATGTGGGTGGTGAAGAAATCAAACTAATCACTTCTGCACGTTAGGTCTCTAGATGAAAATCATCATCTGAAGAATTTGCTGGAGACCTGAGGAAATGCTTGATAGGACGCAAGCTAATGATTGATGAAATAGAAATATTTCACACGTCCTTACATTTCTGTTATGATAAAATTACTGAACTGATGAAATTAGTATCATATTCTTCAAATCTGAAGCATATGAGATGGTAAGCTATACTAATTCATCTGCAGGATGACAAACCCAAAAATACTGAGTGGGTTCTCGATAGTGGCTGCACACATCACATGACTGGTGATAAAAGCTTACTGATGAATATGCCACTAACTCCATCACCTCTGAAGCAAATCACATATGCTGACAAAGGTAAAAGCAAGGTATTGGGACTTGGCAAAGTAGCTATTTCCAAGGATAGGCATAAGGACAAAGTGATGCTTGTTGAATCCCTTGGTTTTAACCTCATGTCAGTCTCGATGCTTTGTGATCTTGATATGATTGTTATCTTTGGTAGATATAGATGTGTAGTCATCATGGAATCTGACAGATCCAAAGTCTTCGAAGGTGTAAGAAGAGGGGATTTGTACATTGTTGACTTCTCTACAGGTCCTCAACCAGCCACTTGCTTACTAGCAAAAACCTCAGAAGGATGGCTGTGGCACCGAAGACTAGGTCATGCAAGCATGAGGAATTTGCACACACTTGCAAAGAAGAAGCATGTCATTGGCATCGAATCAGTCAAATTCCTCAAGGATCATCTCTGTGGTGCTTGTGAATCTGGGAAAATGACCAGATCCAAGCATCCCTCCAAAACCATCATGACCACTACACGTTCATTTGAATTGCTTCATATGGATTTATTTGGACCTACTCACTATGCAACACTAACCAATGCAGCATCTCTATATGGCTTTGTCATAGTTGATGATTATTCCAGATACACTTGGGTGCATATTATAGTGTATAAAACTGAAGTGCAGGAAATCTTCAAACGTTTTTCTTCAAGGGCCTCGACGAGTTCAAAAACACTGGTCTTGATGATTATCTTGATGAACTTGGTATTACTCACGAATTGTCTGCTCCTTATACTCCTCAGTAGAATGGTGTCGTCGAAAGAAAGAACAGGACTCTGGTTGAAATGGCAAGAACTATGCTTGAAGAATATCAGACTCCTCGTCGCTTCTGGCCTGAAGCTATCAACACCGCATGTCATGTCATCAACAGGGTATATCTTCACAAATTCCTCAAGAAAACCTCATATGAACTCCTCACTGACAAGAAACCCAATGTAAGTTATTTCAAAGTCTTCGGTGCAAAATGCTGGATTAGAGATCCTCATCATAGCTCGAAATTTGCACCTAAGGCACATGAAGGTTTTATGATCGGTTATGGAAAGGACTCGCACACCTACAGAGTCTTCAACAACTATCACAACAAGGTTGTTGAGACTGTAGATGTGCGGTTCGATGAAACTAATGGCTCGCAAAGAGAGCAATTGCCTTCTGATCCAGATAAGCTGTCTCCCGAGGAAGCAATAAAGCTTAAGCCTACTGAAGACATTGTCCCCACTGAGGAAATTGGTGAAGAAACAATCCCCATCGCTGATGAAAGTCAAGAAGATGCTCCTGAGGAAATTGCAACAGCACCACTTCCTCAGCCCAGACAAAATCCTCAACCAGTTCATCCGAGGATTGCAAATGAAGTTGAACTTGACAAAATCCTCAACGACATCAACGCGCGAGCTCCTCTCACTCACTCAAAAGCTTCACACTTAGTTAACTTTTGTGGGCATTTTTCTTTTGTATTTATCACAGAACCCTCAAAAGTAGCTGAGGCTTTTCTGGAACCGGAATGGATCCAAGCCATGCAAGACGAACTTCTTCAATTCAAGCTGAATGACGTATGGGAGCTCGTCAAACGACCAGATCCTCGCAAGCATAACATCATCGGGACCAAGTGGATTTTCCGAAACAAGCAAGATGAGGACGGTCAAGTGGTGAGGAACAAGGCACGACTTGTAGCCCAAGGCTACACCCAGGTTGAAGGAATAGATTTCGATGAAACTTTTGCACCTGTTGCTAGACTTGAAGCTATTCAAGTTCTACTTGCTTATGCTAATCATCATAACATCATCTTATATCAAATGGATGTGAAAAGTGCATTCCTCAATGGTAAGCTTGAGGAAGAAGTATATGTTGCTCAGCCCCCAGGTTTTGAGGATCCAAAGAATCCAGACAAAGTCTTCAGACTCAAAAAGGCTCTGTATGGCCTCAAGCAAGCCCCTCGGGCATGGTATGATACATTGAAGGAATTCCTCATGAAGAAAGGCTTCAAACCTGGTTCACTCGATCCAACTCTTTTCACAAAATCTTATGATAATGAGCTGTTTGTATGTCAAATATATGTTGATGACATCATATTTGGTTGTACTGACAAAAGATACAGCGATGAATTTGCCTATATGATGAGTGAAGAATATCAGATGTCCATGATGGGGGAGCTGAAATTCTTCCTAGGTCTTCAAATTCGTCAACAAAACAATGGAATCTTCATATCACAGGAGAAATACCTCAAGGATGTTCTGAGGAAATTCGACATGCATGAATGCAAAGGTGCCAAGACTCCAATGCCTACCAACGGTCACCTCGGCACTGATGAAAATGGTAAAGATTTCGATCAGCAGGTATACCGTTCTATGATTGGCTCTTTATTGTATCTATGTGCATCTAGGCCAGACATAATGCTTAGTGTTTGCATGTGTGCACGTTTTCAAGCAAAACCGAAGGAATCACACCATAAGGCTGTGAAACATATTCTTCGATACTTAGCTCACACACCAACACTAGGATTATGGTATCCCAAGGGCTCCAATCTTCATCTGGTAGGGTATTCTGATTCAGACTATGCTGGTGACCGTGTGGATCGCAAGTCAACATCTGGCACCTGCCATTTCCTCGGAAGATCACTAGTTTGCTGGTCCTCAAAGAAGCAGAACTGCGTATCACTCTCCAGTGCCGAAGCTGAGTACATTGCTGCTGGTTCTTGCTGTGCTCAATTGCTATGGATGAAGCAAACCCTCAAGGACTACGGCATCAACATGAAGAATGTGCCTCTCTACTGTGACAATGAGAGTGCTATCAAGATTGCCTACAACCCAGTGCAGCACTCGAAGACTAAGCACATCCATATTCGTCATCATTTTCTTCGGGACCATGTCCTCAAGGGCAATATCCTCATCGACCATGTGAAGACTGATGATCAACTGGCTGATATCTTCACTGAGCCCTTGGATGAGAAAAGGTTTTGCAAGTTGCGGTGTGAGCTAAATATCTTAGAGTCTTCAAATGTTTTGTAAAAACATGCACACATCCTAACGCTTATGCAAAGTTGATGACTTAGATGTGCAACACATGATGAAACGATTTTCTTCAACCAATGAAGAAAGTCACTCTGAATGTGAAGAAATTAGCGAAGAAATTGATTCTCAGGGCCCTACGACAATTGTACGCGGTGTCTGTAATCAACATTCTTATATGGTGGGTAACGCCACCGCCCAATGTGAAATTCCTCAAGTTGATTTTCTTCAAATGATCAATTTCCTCACAATGCATTTAAAAAAAACAGCTGTTCTTCATTGTGATGATCTATTGCAAAATCTTCAAAAACACTTGATGACTTTCATTTGCCTAGGTAGACTGTGATTTCTAGTCCTCAACAGCATTCATTTATTGCTATTTCTTCAAGTTGATGTTTCTGCTAAGTGAATGTGATCGGACCCTACTTTCCCTCTATGCTATACTTACCCAGTCTATTCAATTCTTCATATGCGTTCTACTTGAAACTTTGTTCAAAATCCTCACTGCATCCTTGTCAGCTGATGATTTTGTAACAAAAATCCTCAAATCCTCAAAAATTATTTTCTTCAAAGGAACAGTAACTGAACCCCCACTTCCCACGATCGGATAACCACGATCTCCACTATCTCCACCGCATCGTACGGGAGCTACACGTGTTCTGCGGAGACGTAGAGGCAAGGGCTATTCGGTCCGAAACTTTCGCGGCAAACAGTAACTTTCGGGCTATAAATATGTCCTTAACCCCTTTGGTATCATCTTCTTCGCCTCATCGCTCTCCTGCCACAGCACACCGAACCCTAGCGCCACCGCTGGTAGTCTTGTCGCCGACAAGGAAGAGCTTCACTGCCTCAACCTTCTCGCCGCCAGGATCACGCGGGAGTCGGAACATCTACGTCCGCCGCCGCCGTAGACGTCCTCTGCTGCCAAGTTAGGGTGCATTGGACACTTGACCGAAGAGCCTCTCCAACACCACCTTTCTGTGTTCTTCGTTCACACCTTCCAGGATAAATATATCCCATTTTACAGCAGATTAGATCTGAAATTTTACCTCTCCCATGTGAAATCTGTTTTTCCTCAAGATACGATGCGCACATGATTCCTCAAACACTATCCATCACCACAATCATTGATGAACTAGCTAAGCATCTAAGATTTTCACGAGATTCCTCAATTGTGCGAATTTTCGGATCTGTACAACTCTGGAACCCAAGAACAGTATGCTTAAGCAAATTCCTCAACCACTGGTTATATTCCTCAAACTGTCAAACCTTTTTCATCTTCCTCAAATCTGAGAACGCATATGACCTCCCCAAATTTCTCGCAACTATACTCTGTTCACAGGTACACACATGTCAGCTGATGAATCTCTCGGTTCTCATCACATTAACTCGTTTGCAGCGTTTTTGGAAGAAACTCTTCAAGGCTCATCAGAATCCTCAAGAGTTCAAAATCCTCAGCAAATTCCTCGTCTGAAGAAGATGGAGGAAGAAAGGAAACAGAAGGGAGGAAAGAAACTGGAGCAGAACACAACTGTTGACATTCCTGATGACATATACATGGACTATTGCACGCCTGATGATGAA
This sequence comes from Hordeum vulgare subsp. vulgare, assembly GCF_904849725.1. Classification (NCBI taxonomy): domain Eukaryota; kingdom Viridiplantae; phylum Streptophyta; class Magnoliopsida; order Poales; family Poaceae; genus Hordeum; species Hordeum vulgare. The sequence goes on along the minus strand of NC_058520.1, from coordinate 147,362,193 downwards.
CCTGAGACTATGCCTAAAAGAAAGATTAGGCTGCAGAAAATTGAACGCATATGGGCAAAGGAGTGGAAGGAGTACAAGTTTGTGACTCCAAAATATGCGAAGAAATTCGCTTTGAAGCCTCCTGGCAGAAGGGCCCCACTTGAGGATCATCAAGTAGCTCATCCCTCAAGTCTTATGACACTTGATGACTACCCAGATGAAAAGGAAAGGCATCTGGCCAAGCTCAAGAAGCAAGCTGAAACAACAGTGAAGAAATTTCATGAATCCTCAGCTGCTGCCTCCGGTGCTGCTCATTCCTCAGCAGCAGAAACCTCAGGCTCCGAGATTCCTCAACCAAAGTCTGTGCCAACAAAGCCAAAAGCTTCAAAGCCCCAAGAGAAGTTTGCACAGGCTTCTATCACCAAACCCTCAGCTCCAAAATCCTCGGTTCCAAAACTGTCTACACCAAAACCATCAGCGCCAAAACCCTCAGAACCCATCTCATCTACACCAAAGTCCTCAGCTCCACCTCCAAAGGCAGTACAGAAGAAAGTCGTGAAGACTACGACTGCCAGCTCCAGCTCCTCACTCCCAGCTGCAACTAGCTCGGAGACAAAGTCTTCAACACCCCTAGTGAAGACTTTGGCAACTACTGAACCTGCACCTCTGCCCAGCCCCAGCAAAATCATCACTGTCCCGTCTGCATCAGAGGGAAGTGATGAATATGATGATGAAACTCTGGAAGCCATCATCAGGAACAAGCAAGAAAGGGTAGCACAAGCATCAGGCAGTGCTATTCCTCTGGCCATGGACCCCAAGGTCCTCCTCGATTTCATCAATGTGTGGTATGAAGACCCAAACACACCCATTGATGATTTGAAACTTCCTCCTGGCGTCAGCCACATGGTGGCTACCTTCATAAACGAAGCCAAGTGGAAGGAACAGAAGACCAAGCAGGCAAAGATTGCGAAGGCCAGAAAGGAGAAATTCCTCAGGCAAAATGTCCTCAAGCTGACGCCTGAAGCATTGGTGTCAACCCAGGCAGAGCTGCAAGTCTTGACTGACAAGTGTGAGAAATTGTCAGACCGCACAAGCATCAAACGCAATTTCATCAAGCTAGCCACTAGTGTTGTTGATGACTACAACAAACGTCACCCTCCACCAGCAACGACTCCTCAGCCCCTGGTTGAACAGCCAGAAGATGCATCTCCTGATGAGAAGGAAATTCCTCAAGCTGAGGAACAACACCAAGAGAGCCGTGCCGATGAGCCGGCCATTGAAGAAATCATCACCGAGACCGCTCCTGATGAAACTGCAACCCCTGCTGCAACTGCTACTGATCCAGCTGCTTCACCAAAGCAGGCTGATGACTCTTTTCCAGCTGGCTCCTCACTGCCAGCTGAAGAATCTGTTGAGAAAACACCTTCACCAAAAACTTCAAAGGTGAAGAAATTAATCCCGTCTGTATCAGACGCGAAAAAGACAAGAGCTGCTGAGAAGGAAGCGAAGAAGAGAAAAGCCTCCTCAGCAGAAGAAAAGATTGAGGCAAAACGCCTCAAGGAAACTGAAGAATCTGCCCCTCTGGACCCGGTGCCTCTTAATGTTGCACCTTCATATGAAATGGTCGTCATTGGTGACCACACTACAAGGGCAGATGAGGAAATGAAGGATGCTGCCTCTTAGGAGCATACTGATGAGGAAATACAGATTGATGACAGTCCTCAACCTCATATTCCTCAGAAAGAGACTACTCAAACTTCAGCTGCAGCAGCTGATGAATCTGCTTCTGCCACAAAGTCAACTGATGAAAATCAAGCTGAAGAAAATGTCCAGTCTAAGCAGGCTCCTCCCACTGAACAGGCTGACCAAACTCCTCAAGCTGAGAAGGAAGAAGAAATTCCTCAGCCTGATGCTCAGCCAGAGCAAGAAATTCCTCAACCTGAGGACACTGCTGAAGAAAATGTTCCCGCCCCTGACAATGAATTCATTGTGCTCAACCCAGATACTGCCATGGTTGTCTCCCCTCCCATTCCTCAGCACAATCTCAAGCCCGTTCAGCGCCTGCCATTCTCGAAGCGCCCAAAGTTTCAAAAAGAGAATTTCTTTGAGGAACGCATGTATTTCATCGGAGAGAATCCTTATGACAAGCCTCAAATGAGGCATCTGAAGTTTTGTACAAGGACTCAGATGAACTACTATGCTTCTGTGCTCTGTGAACGCAACAAGATATTCCAGCACAGGCACATTCCTCATGATGAACTTGAAGAAATTCCCTGCATGGAACCAGTCCTCAGTGTACTACATGATGCAGGTTTGCTCCCTATGTGCTCAGACATATCAGATTGGAATAGTGAGCTAATTCTTCAGTTCTATGCAACTCTGCACATCTCGGGCAATGCTGATGACATCAACACTTGGGTGTTCGACTGGATGACCCAAAACACTCACTACAAGGCTCCAGCGTCTGAACTCCTCAGAGAACTGCCCGTACCAATTCCTTCAGAAGGGGCAGTGAAGCTTTATGGTGAGCGTGAGCTACCAAATGGAATGATGGAAGTCCTCATGAAGCCTTTGGCTGCAGGAAAGCCCTCAAGAACCACATTCCTCGTCCATGAGCTCAAGTACACACCCCGATCTGTCTACCGCATTCTCTGCAGTGTGCTCACGCCCATCAAAGGCCATGACGATGAAGAAGATGTCGTCGGCCTCATGAAGAATATCCTCTTCAACATCATTCATGGTATCCCGATGAATATCCATGATTTCTTCTTGAGGACTTTGGCTGACAATGCAATGTGCCCATATGATCACAAAATTTATGCACCATGGATCATGAGATTCCTCAGGACAAGGACAGGCATCAAGTTCCATGCAGATTTCCAGAATCATGTTGGTTATATGCCTCCTATCCGGGTCAACAAGAAGACTTTCGAGCCCATTGAGGGAAAAGGAAAGTCTGTGATTGATGAAGGCAGCAGGCCTCTTGATGGTCAATTTAAAGAGCCAGATGCATATTCCTCATGGGACGATACTGAGACTCGTCCACCAAGCCCTGTTCCTCCTCTTGTGCTAAACACCAGAGAGCTTCTCCTCAGTCTTCATCAGAAGGTGGATCACAACCACAAATGGGTCAAACGCCAGTTTGGTGCCATTGTCAAAACCCTCACTGAGACACAGAACTCTGTGAAACTTAATCATCACTATCTGCATGAGGTTTTTGATCGCACCTGGGCTACCCTTGCACATCTGAAGACCTAGACTGAGCTTGAAGAATTGAACTTTGAGCAGGACTTTGACTGGTCGTGGCCTCCCAAGAAGAAATTCAGGCCCATTCCAGTGCCAGATCTTGAAGACGGCTCCTTCTCGTCCTTCCGCACCGTCGAATCTGATGAGGAACAGCTCGACACCGCAACAGGCCCAAGGAAGAAGACTACACCCAAGAAGCGCCAAGGATCTTCATCAACCGCCAAGAAATGAAGTCTTCACGGGCGTTAGTCCTCAATTTGTCCCTTTTTGTCACTTGATGACAAAGGGGGAGAAACTTGAGAGTTAGTCTTCAAACGGGATTTATATATGGGGCTTATGAACTATATTTAAGTTACAAACTCTTGGCTCTTCTGAAGTTTTTATGTAATGAGTTGTAACTTAAGCCCGATGGTACTCTGACGCTTTTTGAACGTTTTTCTTCGCATGCTTATTCCTCAAGTTTTAATGCACGCATGCTGAAATTCGTCAGATACCATTTGCCATCATGCATCTTCATTTTCTTCATATGATATGTTATATGTATGCATGATTTACAAGATTCAGGGGGAGATCTCTATGATATAAATCATCAATGTGCATATGCTATAAAAGCAAAATCCTCAAGGTATGCACATTTTCAGGGGGAGTCTCTGTGAATCTTGTCTTCAAATTCCTCAATTGAGTATTTACACTTCACATTTTTTTCCCTGTTGAAGACTTAACCTAATTGTCATCAACCACCAAAAAGGGGGAGATTGTAAGTGCATCTAGTGCCCCTTAGTGATTTTGGTGGTTTGACGACTTATAGGTTAAGTATCTAATGTGTTTATAAGTGTACACAGGATCTATAAGTCATTGAGGAGTTTGAGATATTTGAAGAATATCGACCCCTAAAAATGTATATCTTCAGTTGAAGAAATTGGTCTGAAGCTGAAGAAATGAATCACGAGGAATCTGCGATGAAATTGATATTCCTCATGAAGATATTGATATTGAGAAGATCGGTGGTTCCTGAAGGAAATCATTTTGAAGAAATTGAAGCGTGAATATTTACGTTTTCTGTTTTACTTTCTTCGCATTTCATGAATAGGAACACTGTACTGTTAAAGGGGGTCAAAGTAACACTATGGAATGGATTTCCTCATGATGCTCAACCCAAGCCAAATCCTACCAAAAGCCTCAAGTGAGGAATATAAGTGACATGAGGACTCTCACAGTTGAGGGTCCCGACCATTTCGATAGCCACGCCAAGTCACTGGTCTTATCCACTCCAACGGTCATATTATTTAAGGGCATTAGTGTCAAATCATGTCGGGATGCTCCCAGGCTATAAATAGCCGCCCCCCAGAACCACTAGCTGGTTGGCTGCTCCGTTAGAAACTGACACTTGTCATAAGAGCAACCCAAATTCCTCAGAGCCTTAGAGAGAAAATCATCAGTGAGGAAATACACCACCCACCGAAACCACAAACCAAACCTAGTGATTGAGCATCACTGAAGAAGTTGTTCCTGTGTGGGACTGAAGCCTTTTACCTTTATGGACTGTGCATCCTCCAGACGGTTAGGCGTCATGGTCTAGAGCAATCCAGCAGTCAATTGTGGATCGCCGGGTGACCGAGTTTGTGAGGGTTTCGAAGTCTGCCGTGAAGACTTATCACGAGTGTTGGGCAAGGACTGTGTGTCCTTAGCTCAAGGAGAATACGGTAGGGACTGTGTGTCCCGGGACTGGGTGTCCTTTGGTTTCAATACCAAGCCGCTCCAAACCAGATGTACAACTGTCACAGCAGTTGGAACTGGGTCATCAACAACAGTCTTCATCAAGAATCGGGTTCTAATTCCTCAACTCTTTACATTCTCTGTATTATGTGTTGATGACATTCACTGTGACTGTTTGAAGAATTTGCTGAAGACTTTCTCTGAATTTCCTCAACCCCAAATTCTTCACTTGAGTTAATCATCATCTGTATTCTGCGTGCCTGCTTACTATGCAATCAGTTTTCATAATCTTCACTCTGTAATACTGCTATTGTGAACGATTGCACGACTGATCCTTAACTGTTTCCGTCGTAAGTTAGTCATCAGTGAGGAATTTCCTCAAAAGGAATTTCCTCAGTGATGAAATTCTAAAAAGCTCCTATTCACCCCCCCTCTAGTCGATATAACGCACTTTCAAAGGTATTTAATGTGAAATATGTCAATACTCCATGTTCCATACTCCATACTCCATACTCCATACTTCATACTCCATATTCCATACTTCAATTATATGTAAATACTTCATACTGCAAGTATACAAGAGTGTATACTCCCACTCTAGTTATCTACTACAAGTATACAAGTATATATATATATATATATATATATATATAATCTATTCGTCATCCAGGGTGAAGAATAAGTAATTCTTCATCCCGGTGTATAACCTCTCAAAATATATTTCTTGCTGGATGTCATAATTTTACCTCACACGCTCCTCACAATCTTACCTCACCAACATGGACTAATCTTACCTCACACGCTCCTCACACTCTTACCTCACCAACATGGACTAATCTTACCTCACATGCATTGAATTCTTCATAAGGTGTTATAATTTTACCTCACATCACACATGCATGTTGTAATATTATATCACATGCATGACATATTTGTTTCTTACGATGGGTGTTAAGAAGCACTTAAGTACACACCATAATATTACCTCATATGCATTTTGGTTATTACGGTGACTATAGGATGCGTGAGGAGGTGGGATGAGGAATAAAAATTTCTCACCTAGGGTGACGAATAGTATATATAGAAAGTCTATTTGGCATACATGATGCAGAATAAGTTATTCTACATCCGAGGTAATCTTACGATTGTTTTAAAAATAAGTTATACCGGGAATACAAATAATTACATCTATATCGATTCACTACATAAAATCTGACATAAAAAACAAAGATACACGTCATCAGACCATAAAAATTACATTTTATGTATATTTTACACTATATTTCTATGTTTGTTATTTAACGTGACATAAAATATTTTTTATGATAATTATATATTTTCTTATGATCTCTTTTTACATATGAAATAAGAAAAATAAATTACTAAACGTAAAATTACGGTGCATTGATGTTAAAATAGAGGAGGTGAAGAATAACTATTCCTCATCGAGGGTGATAAATAGTCAATTATATATATATAACATTCTTTTGTAAAAATAACCATGAATATAAGTAGCATCATAAGATGAAAAATGGTTGATAATTTTTTATGCATGATTGCATGCTGAGGTACGCATGCCTTCTCACATGCATGCACTGGTAGAAAAACAAGGCTTCGGTCCATTCCTGAAATCCCATTAATCCCGGTCCACTCATGAAACGGGACCCATGGAAGCATCGATCCCGACTCGTGAGGTCAGGGCGCCGGCCGGGCCTCATGGGCCATTGGTCCCGGTTCGTCTGACCCCTTTGGTACCGGTTCCAGACATGAACCAGAACCAATGGGCCTCGCTCCTGGCCCACAACCATTGGTCCGAGTTTATGGTTGGAACCGGGACCAAATGGTTCCCTTTATTCCCGGTTCCAGCCATAAACCGAGACCAATGGTTGGCCTATATATACCCCCTGCTCACGAGCAGAGCAGTGCACTGCTCTGTTTTTTTGGCGGGCCGTGGGAGAGCTTTATGGTGCTCTAGCTCACCTCCTATGCACATGAGGTGTTCGATGAAATGCCCGAGCCACACTTAAGCTTTATCCTCTCAAAGCTCCTTGTCCAAACTCCATTTTCCTCAAGATTTGTCTAGGTTTGGCGGTCCGTCCTGTCCCGTCCCCGTCCTCATCGCAGTCGATCGTTCGTGCCCATCTCGGCGCCGACTCCATCGTGGTTAGCCTCTTCTTCTTATCTTCTTTCTAAAAGAAAAAAGTTCTTACTTGTATGATTTAGATAGATACTTGTGTAATTTTCTTACTTTTATTATTGTTTGTTATTATATAGTGCGATGGTTTTGGTATCCGCCTCCGTCGGCCCTCGTCCTGTCTATGATTCGGATGTGGTATATATTATCTTTTATAACTATTTGTTTTCTTTAGTATTTATGACAATTATGCCAACCAACGTGACATAGATTTTCAATCTAGGAGGTATGTGAACCGGAAATTCCAACCGACATAGAAATTCTTGTCGAGAAGTTAAATTTGGTTGAAAAAGAAAATAATTACTTGAAAGAAAAATTACAAAGAGTAGAAGAGGAGAAGATGAAATTGGAGTTTAATGTTGCCGATGTCATTGTCGATCACAAGATTAAGATGGATGTAATGCACTTGAAGATTAGAAAGATTAGAAAATATGCCATTCATACTGAGGCTTGGTATCATTATGTTGTTGGATCAATTGGTACCTTAGTGGCAGTTATGATCGTATTTGTTGTTGCATCTAAGTTTTGTAGTTTCAATGTATGTTTTAGTTACATGCTCTAGAGAGCTATATGTTGTTCAATAATGAGAACTATGTATGAACGTTATGTATTTATTTTGGTCAGTAATGTACTTTGGCTTTAATGTGATGATGAATTTCCATTAATTTGGTGACTTCTCTATACATGATATGTTGTAATGGTATTTAATACACTTTATTATATAACGCACGCAGATGAACCGTCAATGGATGTACGGTGACCGACGTACCTCCGAGTATATTAAGGGTCTGCATAATTTTCTCGAAGCGGCTGAGGCAAAGAAGCAGAATGGTTTTATGCATTGTCCATGTACTGTATGTGGGAATATGAAGGCTTTCTCCAACTGTAAAACCGTTCACCTCCACCTGCTTGAGAAGGGTTTTATGCCACACTATAATGTTTGCACCAAGCACGGAGAAAGAGGGGTTATGATGGAAGACAAAGAAGAAGAGGATGATGACAACTACCCGCCCCCTGAATACGGTGATGCTGCAATGGGGGAAGTTGAAGATCAAGAGGAACCAGACGATGTGCCCCATGATGATCTTCGACGGGTCATTGTTGATGCACAGAGAGAATGCGAAAGTGAAAGGGAGAAGTTGAAGTTCGATCACATGTTAGAGGATCACAAAAAAGGGTTGTACCCAAATTGCGAAGATGAGAACACAAAGCTCGGTACCACAGTGGAATTGCTGCAACGGAAGCCAGACAATGGTGTATCTGACAAGGGATTTAGTTCGCTACCGAAAATAATGAAGAAGAAGCTTCCAAAGGACAACGAATTGCCCGACAGTACGTATGAAGAAAAGAAGGTTCTATGCCCTCTAGGATTGGAGGTGCAGAAGATACATGCATGCCCTAATGACTGCATCCTCTATTGCGGTGCGTACGAGGATTTGAATGCATGCCTGGTATGCGGTGCATTACGGTATAAGATCGCAGAGATGACCCTGGTGATGTTGAGGGCCAGCACACCGGGAAGAGGGTTCCTACCAAGGTGACGTGGTATGCTCCTATAATACCACAGTTGAAACGTCTGTTCAGAAATAAAAAGCATGGCAAGTTGATGCAATGGCACATAAAAGACCTTAAGAAAGACATGAAGTTGAGAGAACCCGCTGATGGGTCGCAGTGGAGAAAGATCGAGAGAAAGTGGAGCGACTTTACAGGTGACCCAAGGAACGTATGATTTGGTATAAGTGCAGATGACATTAATCCTTTTGGGGAGCAGAGCAGCAAGCATAGCACATGGCATGTGACTCTATGTATGTATAACCTTCCTCCTTGGTTGTGCATGAAGCGGAAGTTCATTATGATGCCAGTGCTCATCCAAGGCCCTAAGCAACCCGACAATGACATTGATGTGTACCTAAGGCCATTAGTTGATGAACTTTTACAGTTATGGAATGGAAGAGGTGTATGTGTGTGGGATGAGAACGAACATGAGGAATTTGACCTACACGTGTTGCTGTTTGTAACCATCAACGATTGTCCTGCTCTTAGTAACCTTTCAGGACAGAAAAACAAGGGATACCACACATACACAGTGTTTAGATGACACCGATAGTATACATTTGGACAAATGCAGGAAGAATGTGTACCTGGGGCATCGTCGATTTTTTCCGACCAACCATTGATGTCGAAAGAAAGGAAATCATTTCAAAGGTGAGGCATACCACCGGAAGAAACCCGCCATCCGTACACGTGATCACATACTTGATATGGTCAATGATTTACAAGTATTCTTTAGAAAAGGTCCTGGCAGACTATATGTTCCGACTGACGATGCGGGACGCGCACCCATGTGGAAGAAGAAATCTATATTTTGGGACCTACCCTATTGGAAAGACCTAGAGGTCCGCTCTGCAATCGACGTGATGCACATGATGAAGAATCTTTGCGTGAACCTGCTAGGCTTCTTGGGACTGTATGGGAAGATAAAAGATTCACCAGAGGCACGGGATGAACATCAACGTGTGCATGAAAAAGATGGCATGCATCCAAAGAAGTATGAAGGTCCTGCCAGCTACGCTCTTACCAAAGAAGAGAAGGAAATCTTCTTTCAATGCCTGCTCAGTATGAAGGCCCTGTTTGGCTTCTCGTCGAATATAAAGGGAATAATAAATATGGTCGAGAAAAAGTTCCAGAACCTAAAGTCTCATGACTGCCACGTGATTACGATGCAACTGCTTCGGGTTGCATTCTACGGGAAAGTGTTCGATTAGCCCTTGTGAAGCTATGTGCATTCCTCAATGCAATCTTCGAGAAGGTGATCGATCCAGAAATCCTGCCATGGTTAAGGAGTGATTTGGTGCAATGTCTTGTTAGTTTTGAGCTGGTGTACCCACCATCCTTCTTCAATATCATGACACATGACCTAGTTCATCTAGTCGACGAGATTGTCGTTCTCGGCCCTGTATTTCTACACAATATGCTCCCCTTTGAGAGGTTCATGGGGGCCTTAAAGAAAATGTGCGTAACTGCGCTAGGCCATAAGGAAGCATCTCCATGGACCATCAAATAGAGGACGTCATTGGGTTTTGTGTTGACTTCATTCCTGACCTTAAGAAGATTGGTCTCCCTCAATCGCGGTATGAGGGGAGACTGACTGGAAAAGGCATACTAGGAGCGGGCTCAATAATATGTATGGACGGGCATTCTTGGTCTCAAGCACACTACATAGTTCTACAGAATTCTACCTTGGTGACCCCGTATGTCGATGAACACGATAATATTCTATGCTCCAAACACCCGGAGCAGTGTGACGAGTGGATTACATATGAACACATCAGGACTTTCGGCAGTTGGTTGCAAAAACGTCTTGATACGTCTCTATTGTATCTACTTTCCGAACTCTTTTGCCCTTGTATTGGACTCTAATTTGCATGATTTGAATGGAACTAACCCGGACTAACACTCTATTCAGCAGAATTGCCATGGTGTTGTTTTTGTGCAGAAATAAAAGTTCTCGGAACGTCCTGAAAATTTACAGGGATTTTTTCTGGAATAAAAGAAAAATACCTGCGCAAAGATCCACCGGAGGGGGCGTGCCAGTGGGCCACAAGCCCACAGGCCGTGGCCACCCCCTATGGCCACGTCGTGCAGGCTTGTGGGGCCCACGTGGCACCACCGCCCCCAATCTCAGCTCTATATCTTTCGTTTGGCCTGGAAAAAAAATCAGAGAGAATGTTTCATCACATTTTGAGATACGGAGGCGCCACCACATCCTGGTCTTCATCTGGAGGGCAGATCTGGAGTCCGTTTCGGGCTCCGGAGAGGGGAAATCGTCGCCATCGTCATCATCAACCTTTCTCCATCGACAATTCCATGATGCTCTTCATCGTTCGTGAGTAATCTCATCGTAGGCTTGCTGGACGGTGATGAGTTGGATGAGATCTATCATGTAATCGAGTTAGTTCTTGACGGGGATTGATCCCTAGTATTCACTATGTTCTAGACTGATGTTGCTACTACTTGGCTATGCTTAATGCTTGTCACTAGGGCCCGAGTGCCATGATTTCAGATCTGAACCTATTATGTTGTCGCCAATATATGTGTGTTTTAGATCCTATCTTGCAAGTTGTAGTCACCATGTTATGACCCGGCAACCCCGGAGTGACAATAGCCGGAATCACTCCCGGAGATGACCATAGTATGAGGAGTTCATGTATTCACCGCGTGTTAATGCGTTGGTCCGGTTCTTTATTAAAAGGAGAACCTTAATATCCCGTAGTTTCCATTAGGACCCCGCTGCCACGGGAGGGATGGACAATAGATGTCATGCAAGTTCTTTTCCCTAAGCACGTATGACTACATACGGAATACATGCCTACATTAGATTGACGAACGGGAGCTAGTTACATATCTCTCCGTGTTATAGTTGTTACATGATGAATCACATCCGTCATACTCATCCATCACCGATCCACTGCCTACGAGTCTTTTACTACTGGTTCTCGCTACGTTACTTTGCCTAGGCATGTCCCTTGCAACAAAAGGGATTGGGCCACCTTGCTGCTGATGTTACTTGTTGCTTTGCTGCTGCTGCTACTGCTATTCCTTACTACTCCACTGTTACTTGTTGCAAGACTTTGTTGGAGCCATAGCCGGGGAAGCATTCTTCTCAAGAATAATCCCCCGTCAACGTGCTGGCGCCATTGATACAACAGTTAGGAATAGTCTGTCGTGTCAACAGATCGTTTCTGGCACCGTTGCTATCATACTACCTTGCTATTGATACTTTGCTTGCAGACACTAATCTTCCAGGTGTGGTTGAATCTGACACATTTAGCTGCTAATACTTGAGAATATTCTTTCGCTTCCCGTCTTGGCGAATCAATAAATTTGGGTCGAATACTCTACCCTCGAAAACTGCTGCGATCCCATACGCTTGTGGGACATCACGTCTCATGGGTGACAACACTATTTCTGAAGAGTTGTACTCGTTGGCCAGGGAACCATCTTCGACTGTATTGACTTACAAAGGGTACGAGATAAATGTGAATACATTTTACACGATTGCCCAAGATAAACAGAGCACCAACCAAAACAGCGGTGTCCGCGTCGATGCAACAACCAAGAGGGGAAATGACACATATTATGGTTACATAGTGGACATATGGGAACTTGACTATGGACATGATTTCAAGGTCCCTTTGTTTCAGTGCAAATGGGTCAATCTGTCAAGGGTACAGGTGGACCCATAGTACGGAATGTCAATAGTGGATCTGAATAATCTTGGGTACACAGACGAACCATTCGTGCTAGCCAATGATGTGGCGCATGTTTTCTATGTGAAGGACATGTCTACCAAACCGAGAAAAAGAAAAGATAAGGAAGCGAATACATCATACAATGAGCCAAAGTGCCACATAGTTATTTTAGGAAAAAGAGTCATTGTGGGATTGGAGGGCAAGACAGAAATGTGTGAAGATTATGAAAAGTTTCATGAAATTCCTCCCTTCAAAGTCAAGGCTGACCCAAGCAACCTGTTAAACGATGAAGATTATCCATGGTTACGGCGCAATAAGCAAAGGACACAAGCGAAGAAAAAGTGAAGACTTTCTGTCCACAACTAGTATGATGATGCCATTGATCTAGAATATCACTGTAGTTACATGTGAAGAAATGAAATGCCTTTTGTAACAGATGAGTTTTCGTCCGAAACCTTGATACTTTGAAAGAAATTGTCAATTTTGTACACGAAGTGCATCCAGTTTTGCCGTAACCATCTCAACTTTTTAGCACATGCTATGTGGGTGAAATGATGATACCATGCCAACTTTCAAACTTTTCAGAGTTCATTTGTAGTGCTTTTCAATTTCGGGGTCATTTAGCTCAAAAAAATTAGTAAATGCACGAAAAATACCAATTGAAGTCAAAAAGGGTTGAAAAATAATATTGTGGCTTCGAATGGTGCATGTTGAACGCACAAAAAGTCTTGAGTTAAAATAAGTTTTAAAAAATGAAATCCCTTTGTAACACATGAGTTTTCGTCCAAAACCCGGATACTTCGAAAGAGATTGTCCGTTTTGTACACGAAGTGCATCCAATTTTTTCCGTAACCCAATCAACTTTTTAGCACATGCTATGTGGTGAAATGATGATATCATGCCAACTTTCAACCTTTTTAGAGTTCATTTGTAGTGCTTTTCAATTTCAGGGTCATTTATCTCAAAAAATAGTAAATGCATGAAAAATACCAACTGAAGTAAAAAAGGGTTGAAAATTGATGATGTGGCTTTGAATGGTGCATGTTGAATGCACAAAAAGTGTGGAGTTGAAATAAGTTCAAAGAAATGAAATCCCTTTGCAACACATGAGTTTTTGTCCGAAACCCTGATACTTCGAAAGAGATTGTCGATTTTGTACACAAAGTGCGTACAATTTTTGTCGTAACCCTCTCAACTTTTTAGCACATGTTATGTGGGTGAAGTGATAATACCATGCCTCTTTCATAGTTCATTTGTCGTGCTTTTCAATTTCAGGGTCATTTAGCTCAAAGGATGAACTAATAGCAAAGAGAATGAACTAAAAAGAATCAAAATAATATTAACTAAAATTATCAAAGTATTGATTTGTTAAAAAGAATGAACTAAAAAGAATCAAAAAATAATAACTAAAATTATCAAAGTATTTAGTTGTTACAAAGAATGGACTAAAAAGAATCAACTAAAAAGAATGAAGTAAAACATTAACTAAAAATAATAATAAAATCAACTAAAAAGAATAATCATAAAGTTTTTTTAAATCTTTAATAACGAACTAAAATAACAGAAAAAATCAACTAAAAAGCTTTTGTAAACCTGAGGTTATGATCAAAGTATAATTTTGCCAAAAAAGCCCCCCTAATAGGTCACCATGACCTGCATACGACTAGAAACCCAACTATACTTGGGCCAGGATGCACGCTCACGGGACAATTAGGACCAACAGGACAGATAAAATGTTAGGCATGTACTGCCTGCTAGAGAGGAGCTTGAGACGTAAGCCGCATTAGGGCTTATAAACCATTGCTAGCGCCCTTCGGTTGGCGAGGTGGGACTAAACTCCCATCACCCCGTGCCAACGCGAGGACCTGCCCTTTAGTCCCGGTTGGTGGTTCCAACCGGGACTAATGCTGCCCATTAGTCCCGGTTGGAGCCACCAACCAGAACTAAAGGTCATTTTCAGCAGCCCGAAGTAGAGACCTTTGGTCCCAGTTGGTGGCACGAACCGGGACCAAAGTGTTGCGTTTGTCCCGGTTTGTGCCACCAACCGGGACTAAAGGTCTCTGCTTCCCGCCCTTTGGGCTGCTGAAAAATGACCTTTAGTCCCGGTTGGTGCGAGCAACCGGGACTAAAGGGCAGCATTAGTCCCGGTTGGAGCCACCAACCGGGACTAGCGTGTTGGGTATATAAGCGGGACTTTTTTCCCAAATCCATCTGCATCCGCCCCCCCCCCCCGACGACGCCGAGCACATCGACCCGCCAGGCTGCCCGAGCTCGCCGTCGACGTCGTCAGGCTGCTCCACCTCGTCGTCGACGTCCTCGCTGACGCCCTCGACGTCGCCCCGACCCGACGCTGCCGCTGCCGCCGCCCCGACCCGACACTGCCGCCGCAGCCCCGATCCGTTGCTGCCGCCGCCCCAACCCGACGCCGTCGTCGCTCTCCTCGTCAGCCCCCCGACAAGTTTCACTTTTCAAATATAGTCCGTGATGTGCCTTTGGCTTGTCTGGGGCCTAATATTTTCCACTGAGAATGGTCTTACAAGCATAGGCCAAATTCTTACACTAAAACTTGCAATATAAGAGGTTTGTAACAATAGACTTGCATTTGGGACATTACTTACCTTCCTTCTTCCTTGGTGTTTGTTTTTTCGTTGGAGTTGCTCGCTGCTACTTAGCAGCAGGACCTGCAAGACAATAACAAACTATTAATCAGTGTTTTCTTACGAAATACGATAAATTTTCAGGAACCTAGGAACGTAGAGTATGACGACCTTTTGTAGCTGGAGATCCTTTAGGACTTCTTGTAGTTGTAGGTCTCTGAAATATAAATCTTTTTGTCAAATGCCGAGTTTGATTTCTTGATATTAGGGCAGCCAAACAGATAATGTTCATCAAAAGAGAGGGGATACAATAACAAAAACTAGAGTTCACCTTCATAGATCCAACGAAAAACATATTTTTATCAAAATAAAATTATAAATCTAAGAGGCTTTGCACTTTTACCTTTTTTTCTTCTTCTTTTTTAAACATGGCAGACAAATGGTAATAATATTTTTGAGAAAACACTATGGCCAATTTATATATCCGTGAAGATGCCTCGTCCGCATCCTCGACGTCGACTTGGTGGCAACCACCTGCTTTAGAGGTGCCAGCATGTACGGGACTAGGCTCCGCCGGGCTGGCACTGGGAGGAGCTACCTTCTGGGGCACGCAGCTTGGTGAGGAACCGGGCTCTCGTCGTCGACTCGAAGCTTCTTTGCTGGCGGTCACATGAGCCACTTTCGGTGCCGTGGCCATCTGTCGCCGAGGAGGAGGTACGTCGCCATGTTGGGGAGGAGGACGAGCACGTCCATCGCTACATGGAGGCGTTGGACGCCAGGTTCTCCAATACGTGGCAGGTTCTTCAGGTATCTCACCCGAGCCATGATCCGGTGATGGTTTCTGCTCTTTGGGTGTCCACTGCCCGCACCTCAGTACAACGGCAACTCTTTGTTGGTTGATCAGTTAGATATTATTCGAGATATGTATTAATGTATTCGGGAGATGTATTAGTGATGTATTCAAGATTATATATTCGATAATATTAAGTGGATTGTTCAATGATGCATTAATTAAGTGGATTATTCAATGTATTAGTGATATTATATATGCATGACGATCTTGCTGCTGAAAATGACATAGTTTATTTATGATTACACATTTTATTTCTTGCTTCCCTTCCCTTTAAAGCACCCTCAAGCTATATCTTGTAAGTCATGGGAATCCATTGTGAAGTCCCGAGTCATTCATTCAGAAAACATAAATCGTATAGTGATAGAACTTTTTTGGCCAATATTAATGGGAGCCAAAGAAAATGTTTTGTGCATGTTTAAAACATAGAAGTTTGTGAAATTCGGTTATACATACAAGGAGCTGAAATATTTGCAGAAAGTATGGATCAAATTGACTTGGAAAAAGAACATTTGTTGGGGGAGATAATCCTCGCTGAACGTGATGTCTTGTCGTATCTCAATGACACTGATGGTCTGGAAGGAGAGGATGACGGCTCGAGTGGTCAAACAATGGAGGAGGAAGGACATGATCATGATGGCTCCGGTGACCGAATGCCGGAGGAAGAAGGAGACCATGATGACGGCTCCGGTGATCGAACGGAGGAGGGAGTTGTTGCAAAGTCTCGTGAGGTATATATATTAATTAAGCCTATGCCGACTAGCTAATTGATGCATCAATTGTTTTGGTATGTACATATATTAACTCTTCTTTCTTCTTTTATAGCCCTCCGGATCGAGCCAAAATTCTGTAACAAGACGAGGCCCGAAGAGAAGGTTGCGCAAGGATGAAAGGTTCACGATCACAAAACTCGCGGACGATGGCCTACCGATTGAACCTTGATACGTCTCCAACGTATCTATAATTTTTGATGGTTCCATGCTATTATCTTGTCAAACTTTTGATGTTTTGTATGCCTTTTATATCTTTTTTGGAACTAAATTATTAACTCAGTGCCAAGTGCCAGTTCCTATTTTTTCCGTGTTTTTGACCCTTTTCAGAGGAGGATTTCAAACGGTGTCCAAAGGAAGAAAACTTCCAAAAAGATTTTTCCGGAACAGAAGATATGCGGCAGACTTGAGAACCAAGGCACGGGTCAGCAGGGGACCCCACAAGACCCCTAGGCGCGACCAGGCTTGTCGGCCCCCTGTTGCACATCTGCCCTACCTCTTCCTCCTATAAATTCAGAAAAATTCCAAAACTATGCGAGAGATCCACAAAAATACTTTTCCGCCACCGCAAGCTTCTATCTCCGCAAGATCCCATCTGGGTCACGTTCTGGTGCCCTGCCGGAGGGGGGACTCGGATATGGAGGGCTTCCTCATCAACACCATGACCTCTTCGATGATGCGTGAGTAGTTCACCATAGACCTTCGGGTCCATAGCTAGTAGCTAGATGGCTTATTCTCTCTCTTGGATCTTCAATACAAAGTTCTCCATGATCTTCATGGAGATCTTTCCGATGTAATCTTCTTTGTGGTGTGTTTGTCGAGATCCGATGAATTGTGGATTTATGATCAGATTATCTATGAATCTTATTTGAGTTTCTTCTCATCTCTCTTATGCAAGATTTCATATCCTTGTAATTTTCTTCGAGTTGTGGGTTTTGTTTGGCAAATTTGATCTATGATTCTTGCAATGGGAGAAGTGCTTGGTTTTGGGTTCATACCATGCGGTGACCTCACCCAGTGACAGAAGGGGTAGCGAGGCACGCATCATGTTGTTGCCATCAAGGGTAAAAAGATGGGGTTTTCATCATTGTTTTGAGTTTATCCCTCTACATCATGTCATCTTTCTTAAGGCGTTACTCTGCTCGTCATGAACTCAATACACTAGATGCATGCTGGATAGCAATCGATGTGTGGAGTAATAGTAGTAGAAGCAGAAAGTATCAGTCTACTTGTCTCGGACGTGATGCTTATATGTATGATCATTGCCTTAGATATCGTCATGACTTTGCGCGATTCTATCAATTGCTCGAGAGTAATTTGTTCACCCACCATAATATTTGCTATTTTGAGAGAAGCCTCTAGTGAACACTATGGCTCCCGGTTCTACTTCACACCATATTTTCAGCCTTACTCTTTTACTTCGTTGCACTTTCCGCCTTCAAATCTCACTTTGCAATAAATCTTGAAGGGATTGACAACCCCTTTATAGCGTTGGGTGGAAGCTCTTTTGTGTTTGCGCAGGTACTCTGGACTTGACGCTGTTCTCCTACTAGATTGATACCTTGGTTCTCAAACAGAGGGAAATAATTACTGCTCCTGTGCTGCATCACCCTTTCCTCTTCAAGGGAACAACCAACGCAAGCTCAAGAGGCAGCAGAAGGATTTCTGGCGTCATTGCCGGGAAGGAGGATCAAGCCAAGAATAGTCTCCCGTCAAGAACTCATCCAAGTAAGTGTCGCAAACTCATCTCTTGCATTTACTTTTTTGCCTCTCGTTTTCCTCTCCCCCACTTCTGAGAAACAAAAATTACAAAAAATATTTCCCTTTTTCGTTTGCCTTTCTTTTGCTTGTGTGCCATGTTCCTTCAATATGCTTGCATTTTTTCTTGCTGAAAATCTAGTGATATGGATCCTCGCCCACTTGCTAACCTCTTTAAGAGATCCACTTACGTGGAACCAATTGCTATTGAGTTGAGTGCACTTGACTTTCTCTATGGAGTTTTGTTTGAGATGCGTGAATCTGAAAATCGTGATGAAGAAATTTATGAAATGATTCACGAGGGCTCCTTGAATGAAAAGTATGGTTGAAATGATTTCACTATAAATTCTATTAATGACAATCATGCTAAAAATATGCAAAACCCTAAGCTTGGGGATGCTAGTTTCACTGTGTCCACTACTTGTTGCAATGATATTGAAAGTGGGTTTGGAGAAGTCATGACTTTAGTTGATGATAATCCCACTATTTTTGAAGAGCGTCAACTTTGCATGCATGTGGATCATGAAAAGAATATTCTTTGTGATAGCTATTTTGTTAAATTTGATTATGATCCCACATGTAATTTCTATGAGAGAGGAAAAATATTGTGGTAGAAACTTTCATGTTACCAAATTATCTCTCGTTATGTGGAGATTGCTATTGTCTCTTTCTTATTCCTTGCATATGACAACTATTGGTTGTCTTGACAATCTGTTTTCCTATAAAATGCCTATGCATAGGAAGTATGTTAGACTTATATGTGATTTTCACATGCTTTATGATGCTCTCGTTGTGCTTCAATTCTTGTCTTTTGTGTGAGCATCATTGATTTATCAATGCCTAGGTAAGGGCGTTAAACAATAGCGCTTGTTGGGAGGCAACCCAATGAATTTATCTTTTTCTTTCTGTTTTGTTGCGTCCACACCATCGCAATTCTGTTATGATTGTGTCTTTTGTGCTTCCTTTTGTGTTTGAGCCAAGCAAAACCTTTATGACTAGTCTTGGTGATGGTTGTTTGATCCTGCTGGAAAAAGACAGAAACTTTTCTCTCGCGAGATTATTTTTCATTTTTATTCACAAAGAGATTTTGATTTGATTCTTTTTGCTGCTGGTTGATATTAATTTTTCCCAGGCATTCGTAATTGTTCAGAATTTGTGAGGTACCAGAAGTATACGAAGTATACAGATTTCTACACACTTGTCTTTTTTTGACAGATTCTGTTTTTTTTTGAGTTGGTTGCTTGTTTTGTAGAAACTATGGATAGTATCGGGGGGTACTATCCATGGAAAAGTGATAATACAGTAATCTAACACCAATATAAATAGAAATCAAGATTGCTACAGTACCTAAAGAGGTGGTAGTTTGTTTTCTTGTGCTAATGATATCACGAGTTTCTGTTTAAGTTTTGTGTTGTGAAGTTTTCAAGTTTTGGGTAGTGTTATTATGGACAAAGTGATAAAGAGTGGAAAGAGCTCAAGCTTGGGGATGCCCAAGGTATACCGAGCCAAATTCGAGGAAACCGAAAAAGCCTAAGTTTGGGGATGCCCCGGGAAGGCATCCCCTCTTTCGTCTTCAATCCATCGGTAACATTACTTGGAGCTATATTTTTATTCACCACATGATATGTGTTTTGCTGGGAGCGTCTTGTATTGTAGGAGTCTTTTCTTTTTGTTGTGTCACAATCATCCTTGCTGCACACCTTTTGAGAGAGAGACATGCACTCATCGTGAATTTGCTAGAATGCTCATCGTGCTTCACTTATATCTTTTGAGCTAGATAATTTTGCTCTATGTGCTTCACTTAGATCTTTTAGAGCACGGCGGTGCGTGACTTGGTAGTTGGTTTGTGCTATAAAAGTAGTCCCAAAGGTGATAGGTACCCGAAGAGTATATAAAAACTTCCATCTTCATGTGCATTGAGTAGAAAGAGAAGTTTGATTCCTCTCAATTAGTTTTGAGACGTGGATTTGGTAATATTAAGAGTTATGTTAGTAGGGTGTTGTGAATCTAGAAATACTTGTGTTGAAGTTAGTGATTCCCGTAACATGCATGTATGGTGAACCGCTATGTTAGGAAGTCGGAGCATAATTGATCTATTGATTGTCATCCTTTGTGTTGCGGTCGGGATCGCGCGATGGTTAACACCTACCAACCCTTCCCCTAGGAGTATGCGTTTAACACTTTGTTTCGATTACTAATAAAAAATTTCGCAACAAGTATGTGAGTTCTTCATGACTAATGTGAGTCCATGGTATAGATGCACTTTCACCTTCCACCATTGCTAGCCTCTCTAGTGCCGTGCAATTTTCGCTGGTGCACAAACCCACCATATGCCTTCCTCAAAACAATCACCATACCTACCTACTATGGCATTTGCATAGCCATTCCGAGATATATTGCCATGCAACTCCCACCGTTTCGTCTCATGACTTGTGCCGTCACTCTCATATTGCCATTGCATGATCATAAGATAGCTAGCGAGATGTTTCAATGTCATACGCCAAGCTAGATCGTTGCACATCCTGGTACACTGCCGGAGGCATTTCCTATAGAGTCATCATCGTTCTAAGATTTGAGCTGTGAGTAAATAAAAGTGTGATGATCATCATTATTAGAGCATTGTCCCATGTGAGGAAATAGTAAAAAAAGAGGCCAAAGTTGCCGACATAAAAAAAGAGAAAAAAGAGGCCAAAGAGCCCAAATTAAGAAGAGAGAAAAAGAGAGAAGGGACAATGCTACTATCTTTTTCCACACTTGTGCTTCAAAATAGCACCATGTTCTTCATGATTGAGAGCTTCTTGCTTTCTCACCACCATATACTAGTGGGAATCTTTATCATATAACTTGGCTTGTATATTCCAATGATGGGATTCCTCAAAATTTCCCTAGGTCTTCGTGATCAAGCAAGTTGGATGCACACCCACTAGTTCTCCTTTTGAGCATTCACATACTTATAGCCCTAGTGCATCCTTTGTATGGTAATCCCTACTCATTCACGTTGATATATATTAATGGGCATCTCCATAACCCTTTTATACGCCGAGTCGATGTGATCATCTCCTCCTTTTTGTCTCACAACCACCACCATACTCTATTCCACCTATAGTGCTATATCCATGGCTCACGCTCATGTATTGCGTGATAGTTGTAAAAGGTTTGAGAAAGTAAGAGTGCAAAAAAAATTACTTGGCCAATACCGGGGTTGTGCATGATTTAAATTAGTTGTGTGAGGATGATGGAGCATAGCCAGACTATAGGATTTTGTAGGGATAACTTTCTTTGGCCTTGTTATTTCAAAAGTTCATGATTACCTTGCTAGTTTGCTTGAAGTATTATTGTTTTCATGTCAATACAAACTATTGTTTTGAATCTTACAGATCTGAACATTCATTTCACATGAAAGAAGTTACAAAGGACAACTATGGTAGGTAGATTTCCACATCAAAAATTCAGTCTTTATCACATCCCTACTCGAGGACGAGCAGGAGTTAAGCTTGGGGATGCTTGATACGTCTCCAACGTATCTATAATTTTTAATGGTTCCATGCTATTATCTTGTCAAACTTTGGATGTTTTGTATGCCTTTTATATCTTTTTTGGGACTAACTTATTAACTCAATGCCAAGTGCCAGTTCGTGTTTTTTCGTGTTTTTGACCCTTTTCAGAGGAGGATTTTAAACGGTGTCCAAACGGAATAAAACTTCGGAAAAGATTTTTCCAGAACAGAAGATAAGCGCGAGACTTGAGAACCAAGGCAGGGGACAACAGGGGACCCCACAAGCCCCCTAGGCGCGGCCAGGGGGCCCGCGCCTAGCAGGCTTGTGGCCCCCCTGTGGCACGTCTGCCCTACCTCTTCGCCTATAAATTCAGAAAAATTCCAAAACTGCGCGAGAGATCCACGAAAGTACTTTTCCGCCGCCACAAGCTTTTGTCTCTGCAAGATCCCATCTGGGACACGTTCTAGTGCCCTGCTGGAGGGGGATTCGGATACGGAGAGCTTCTTCATCAACACCATGACCTCTCCGATGATGCGTGAGTAGTTCACCATAGACCTTCGGGTCCATAGCTAGTAGCTAGATGGCTTCTTCTCTCTCTTGGATCTTCAATACAAAGTTGTCCATGATCTTGATGGAGATCTATCCGATGTAATCTTCTTTGCGATGTGTTTGACGAGATCCGATGAATTGTGGATTTATGATCAGATTATCTATGAATCTTATTTGAGTTTCTTCTGATCTCTCTTATGCATGATTTCATATCCTTGTAATTCTCTTCGAGTTGTGGGTTTTCTTTGGCCAACTTGATCTATGATTCTTGCAATGGGAGAAGTGCTTGGTTTTGGGTTCATACCGTGCGGTGACCTCACCTAGTGACAGAAGGGGTAACGAGGCACGCATCGTGTTGTTGCCATCAAGGGTAAAAAGATGGGGTTTTCATCATTGGTTTGAGTTTATCCCTCTACATCATGTCATCTTGCTTAAGGCGTTACTCTGTTTGTCATGAAATCAATACACTAGATGCATGCTGGATAACGGTCGATTTGTGGAGTAATAGTAGTAGATGCAGAAAGTATTGGTTTACTTGTCTCAAACGTGATGCCTATATGTATGATCATTGCCTTAGATATTGTCATGACTTTGCGCGGTTGTATCAATTGCTCGACAGTAATTTGTTCACCCACCATAATATTTGCTATTTTGAGAGAAGTCTCTAGTGAACACTATGGCCCCCGGGTCTACTTCACACCATATTTTCATCCTTACTCTTTTACTTCGTTGCACTTTCCGCCTTCAGATCTCGCTTTGCAATCAATCTTGAAGGGATTGACAACCCCTTGATAGCTTTGTGTGCAAGCTCTTTTGTGTTTGCGCAAGTACTCTGGACTTGACGCGATTCTCCTACTGGATTGATACCTTGATTCTCAAACTGAGGGAAATACTAACTGTTCCGGTGCTGCATCACCCTTTCCTCTTCAAGGGAAAACCAACGCAAGCTCAAGAGGCAGCAAACCCGAGCGGACCAAGGATGCATTTTCTACTCAGTGCGGAGCTATTGTTAGGGCCAACATCCCGATCAGCATCAAGCAATGGAATAAGCCTAAGGGCGACGACGTCCCTGAAGGTGATTATGTCACCGATAGACATAAAGATGATCTTTGGACCGTGCTGAATGCTAATTTCACCCTACGGCGAGAGGAGGATCCAAATAAGCCAGTTATAGAGCCACTCGTGAAGGCGTGTGCTCTTAAGGAGATGGCAGATCTATTCAGGAGGTGGAAGAAGAAGTTGAAATCAAAGTTTGTCGACAAAGGGAAGACTCCAGAATTCATCGGTCGGTTTGAGAAGATAAGAGATCACTGGCCCGCATTTGTGGCCTACAAGACATCGGACAAGAGTAAGAAAATGTGAGAGACAAACAAGAACAATGCTGCGAAGAAGCAGTATCACCATCACACGGGGTTAGGTGGCTACCGCAAAGCCTGTCCGTTGTGGGACAAAGCTGAGAATGACCTGATTGCTAAAGGGATCGAACCACAGACATTAAACTGGCCAGACCGTTCAAGGACTTGGTTCTTCGGGGTTGGGAGAACTTTGGACCCTGAAATAGGGAAGTTCCATTGGACGGACGAGCAACTTGCAATACCCATCAAGAAGCTTCAGCGGTATATCACCGCAGTGCAGGAAGGGACATTTATTCCCGACAGAGAGAAGGACGAGCTGACTGAGGCCCTAGAGAAGGCTGAGCACCCTGGAGGAACACGAGGCACACCATACTCCGTTCCGTGGAAGGTTGGGTTTCCCGACGCACGAGGTTACAGAAGCCAGGAGAGAAAGAGGAAAGCGGAGCTGAGCGACATGCAGAAGATCAATGCAAGACTACAAAAGCTAGAGGAACTTAAGAGCCAGCGAGCTGCCGGCCAACCATCTCAGCGACACTAAGCCACCCCAGAAGGTACCCCTCCATCTCAGCGGAGAAGCAGCATGGCTTCCATGGGGCTCGTTCATCCTGACTTCAGGGCTCCTAGCTACCTCGTGGATACTATCATGGAGGATCAACATTGCGAGCTTATGACGAAATGTCGAAACCTCACTTTCAAGGTGGCTGTCGGCTCTGTTGCACCTCCTCAACCCAACGTAACTTTTCAACGCCTTCCTATTCCACATGGCTATGCTGTTGTGATGGTGGATCAAGTAATGGAGGGATTTGAGGAGCTCGAGCTTGACCACCCTACATGTGAAGGGGAGAATCGGCTGGTTCATGCTCTGGGGAGTACATGTCTATGGCAGAAGGAGTACATCAAGCTTCCAAACTGGAAGCCTCCGCCTCCTCTTCCTCCTCCGGCGAGTCGGGGCACTCCACCTCCTCCTCCCGCTCCTCCTCGCGAGTGATCAGGGCCCTCCGCCTCCTTCTTCGGCTCCTCCGACGCGTGAGGGCACTCCGCCTGCTACTTCGCCTACTCTGACACGTCAGAGCAGTCTGCCTCATCCTTCGCCTCGTCGGCAACGGCAGAAGACAGACGCCGCCGCTCCGGCTCCTCCGGCGCATCAGAGCAGTCTGCCTCCTCCTCTGCCTCGTCAGCAACGAAGAAAGAGAGACACTGCCACTCCGATGGCTAGTAGTACAAGCAGAGGCGAGAGATACGATCCATCTCTCAAGCCTCTAGAAAAGTTACCATATGAGAGGACCGCGCAGGAAAACGAGGACATATATCGTGCCCAATTGAGGGAACATTTTGCAAACAAAACTCCACCTCCGAAGGAGAAGCTAGATCTGGTGAAATTGACGCGCACTATCAATGCCCTGAAGCGACGACCATCGACTCCGTTGGATTCCAACTATTACCGCATTGTTAAAAAGACATATGCAGCAGCGCGGCGGTCGGGAAGTACTTCCACTCAAGCAAGGTTAGCAGAACGAAGAAGTGGGAAAACAATTCCCCAGCTCGGCGAATAGGAGAAGCAATCGTGCTCCCTGTGTGGCGATATCATCGCTAATCCTCCCGGGATCGTGCCCGGTACCAATCCTGGTGATTACTTCGGGGATGATGTAATTTTTGAAATGATAGAGGTAACAAAAGAAAAATATAAATACGTGCACGGGAAGCCTCTCGTCAAGCCTGATCATCCTCCTCTAACAATGATGATGCACAAATTGCATGAGCGGTACATGAAAACCTGCAGGGAGTCTGGGAAAGAAACTATGTATGTGGCAGTGAAACCAGAGCACGAATTCATTGGACTTCCCGTGATGCCTATTGAATTTGTGGAGTTATTTCAGTTATACAATCAACTGGCCCTCGACAAACAACTCATGACTTCCTACTATCTGTAAGTATTACTTCTATAGTTAAGTCTCTAGCTGAGCTCGTTCATTGCATGTATATATAATTATCCTCACTATATTATGCAGATTGAAGACCGTCGAATGCAAAAAAGGAGGAATCTTCGATGTTGGGTTCATTAGCCTAGATGGTGTAAATGAATGGACGGTACGAAACTCAATCAAAGAGACCGAGGAGAACTTGCTGAAGTCGTTACTTATACATCAAAACGAAAAGGAAATATTGTTTCCTAACAACTTCAAGTGAGTGTTGCTATCTTCTCTGTATACTCGGTTTCGCTTACTCAAGGTTAAGTAAAGTAATTTATGAGTTATATATGCGTGTGCAGTTTCCAATTTATTCTACTATCCATTAAACTTGATGGGGCATTAGTAGCTAGCGTCGACAAAACACGAAGAAAGAGAGGACACTTCGCTCTATTAGCTAGCTAACACAATATGAAACCCCTAAATTAACCCTCCAAAACCCCCCACCCCCCCTCCAAAAAAACAAAACCCCCAGCTTTTGCCAAATGCTGACGCGTGGATACCCTTTGGTCCCGGTTGGTGCGGCCAACCAGGACTAAAGGTCCTCCTTCCTGGGCTCCCCGCACCGGCCACGTGGGGACCCTTCTGTCCCGGTTGGTTAGCGAAATGGGACTAAAGGTTTTGGGTTTCAGTCCCGACCCTTTAGTCCCGGTTCCAGAACCGGGGCTAATGGGCCTATGGAACCGAGACAAATGGGCTATTTTCTACTAGTGATGGTTGCATCTAGTGGGGATATGTTAGCATACATAGAGAACTCACATAGTTAAATGCATGGTTAAATTGAAAGCTCAAAACACACATGATTTTTTTATTTGATCATTATATAGTTGTAAAATATATGTTGAATATAAGTCACATAGTTAAATGCATGGTTTTTCTATGATGCTTACAACTTGGGATGGAGCTTTTACATGCATGGTTGCATGTTGGGATAGATGTTTGTATGATGAATAAAACATATTAGTGGGAATCATTTATTTTGTTACGTAGAATATATATGTGAGTGACACCCTTGCGTGTAGTGCACCTAAGACCGGAGAAGCCGGAAGCACCAAATACTCCATTCGTACCATAATACTTGTTGTTAGAGAGAACTAGTCTAGTTCTCCCCAACAACAAATATTTAGGAACATAGGGGGTAGAAGCTAAGAAATCTTGCTTTTAATGAAATATACATAATACATGCATATGCTACATTAAAAAACTAAATCTTATTTTGATCCATAACTTGAGAATAAAGAAACGAATTTACCTGGTAATAGTATAGAGATATTCAATTTAAGCTGTCAATTTGATGAACTCACACTACGCCAATTGAATTTCTTCCTTTCTTTTCTTCAGCTACAAATTGTATCACTACACTTACTTAGTACCCCTTTGTTTGGGCTTAAATTCTTGATTCTTGGATTCTAGATACTGTGAAATTAGAATCTGAAACAAACAGCCCTTCATAATATCCAGATTGTCCATAATTGATTCTAAAAAATACACACTCCGTATCACAATGTGAGAATTGAGCAAATAGGTGATTCCCGAGTTTTTTTTTGGGCCCAAACGTTTTCTTCACATCCGCCCCGCGCGTAACCCCACCCTCTCGACTTCCCATCGTCCTCTTCCCGCAGGGCCGGCCGCCGCCCCTCGCCGGCACGCAGTCAGCTTATCCCGGCCGCCGAACCGCTCCTCCCTCCTGCTCCTCCGGCCGCCCGTTCCTCGCCCGCTCGCCGCCCGCCCGCGCCCGCTCGCCGCCCGCCCGCGCCCGCTCGCCGCCCGCCCGACATTGATCCGCACAACCCAGCCGCCGCCCGCTCGCCGCCCTCTCCTCCTGGCCGCCGACCCGCTCCTCGCCCGCTCGCCGGCCGCCGTTCCTCGCCTGCTCGCCGCCCACCCGCGCCCGCTCGCCGCTCGCCCGGCGTCGATCCACACGACCCAGCCGCCGCCCACGCCCGCTCGCCGCCCTCTCCTCCTGGCCGCCGACCCGCTCCTCGCCCGCTCGCCGGCCGCCCGTTCCTCCCGGCCGCCGACCTGCCCCTCGTCCGCTCGCCGCCCGTTCCTCCCGGCGTCGTTCCCTGTGAAGGTATTGCCTCGTTTCTTTATTTGCTGTTACTTATGAACCGCATACTGTTATACTGCTATACCGTCAAGTAATATGAGTGATGTTAAAAACTGTGAATACTACTGCTATATTGTTCACTGCTAGTTCTCGTTTGTGTAAATTTAATTTAATCGTATACACCTATAGATGGCAAAAGAGAAAGCAATTTGGGATGCGGAAGCCACTGCAATTTTTTGCAAACTTTGTGTGATTGAGAAAGAAAAGGGGAATAGGCCTCTCAAGTTTCTGAGTCCCGTTGGTTACAAAAACCTTGCTGAGGTTTTTTTTAGAGAAACAAGAAGAGATTATAACAAACAACAATTCAAAAATAAATGGGATAGTATGAAGAAGGAGTACACCAATTGGATGACCTTCAAGAACAAGACAACAGGTTTAGGTTGGAATGATGAAGCAAATACTGTGGTAGCTGATGATGATTGGTGGAAGAAAATGGGAGAAGTAAGTTTTACTCTAGTACAGTAATTTTGAGAATGTGTGACTACAACAAAACACTATACCTACTATTATGTTTTCAGGAAAACAAGGAGTTTCTGGCATTTCGTAAACGTGGACCTGAACATTTGGATGAGATGAGCAGGATGTTTGAGAATGTCCTTGTTACTGGAGAGAGCTCATTCATGCCTGGTACAATATCTGGTACGGTGTTGCCGGAGGGTGCAGAGCTTCATAATCTTGATGATGATGATGATGATGAAGTACATGTTACTCCAAGTAATCGTGGAAAGAGAGGCGCTGGACAACTTGAGAACCCAAAAAAGAAAAATCCTGTGCAACGTGAATTGAAGCGTATGGTTGATCATATGATTAATGAAGATGCGTAAGTTGCTTCTAGCAAAGTGACCATTGTCACTGAAATTGAAAAGATAATGGAAGAAGTAGTGATGTGTGGAGCAAAAGAAGGAAGTGATGAGCATTACATAGCAACAAAGTTGTTTGCCAAGTTGGAGAACCGTGCCTTTTTTCGTACATTCAAGACAAATGACGGCAAGATGAATTGGCTGAGGAGGATGTATGAGGACTGTAGGAAGAATTAGTGATCTATGCTATGTATC
This sequence comes from Hordeum vulgare subsp. vulgare, assembly GCF_904849725.1. Lineage (NCBI taxonomy): Eukaryota > Viridiplantae > Streptophyta > Magnoliopsida > Poales > Poaceae > Hordeum > Hordeum vulgare. The sequence goes on along the minus strand of NC_058520.1, from coordinate 147,333,298 downwards.
ATGACATTTTATTTGCTCTTATGTTTAATTTGTTGCTACGTATGATGACATTTTGTTACGTTTAAGTTATGTCTATGTATGATGACATTATATTTGCTCTTATGTTTAATTTGTGGCTATGTATGATGATATTTTATTTGCTCTTATGTTTACATATTTGTTTATTAATATTGTGTTTTAGATGAGCACAAGTCAGAGTGAGAGTGATGAGGATGGAGTTAATTCTGAAATGGTAACAGCTGCGGCAAAAAGGAAACGGAGGGAGTATTACATGCGAGCTGCACATGTTGCCGTCATGTACGGTGAGAAGTTCTTAACCAAAAGGAATAGGAGAATTCCTATCATGACCGGTCAACAATGGGTAATTGAAAATTTGAGTACAAACAAAGATTGCTATGCCATGTTTAGGATGTACAGACCTTGTTTTGATAGATTGCATGAGACTCTTGTGCAAAATTATGGTTTGACGTCAACAAGGAACATGAGCTCAGAGGAGTGCTTGGGTATGTTCTTGTGGATAGTTGGTGGTCCTCAATCCGTTAGCCAAGTGGAGAATCGATTCAAGCGGTCAACCGAGGTAATACACAGGAAATTCAACCATGTGCTAGAGTGCTTGAACAAGATGGCTGTAGATACTATTAAGCCAAAAGATCCGGACTTCAGAGACGTGCATGAAAGGCTTCGAGATTCTAGATTTTCACCTCACTTTGATGATTGCATTGGTCCAATTGATGGGTCTCATATCCCTGTTGTTTTTCCCTCTGAAGAGATAGTGAACCATGTTGGTCGGCATGGGTACCCAACACAGAATATCATGGCAGTATGCGACTTTGATATGAGATTCACCTCTGTAGTTGCGGGATGGCCAGGGTCGGCACATGACACAAGAATATTTAAGGATACTTTGGTCAAGTATGCAACCATGTTTCCACACCCGCCGAAAGGTAACATTACAATTGTTTATTGTATTATTACATTACCATAATACAATACCATAGTACATAACAATACATGTGTTGTTTTTCAGGTAGGTACTATCTTGTTGATTCGGGTTATCCAAATTGTGAGGGATATCTAGCTCCATACAATTCGACAAAATACCATGTGCCAGAATTTATCCATGGTGATCCCCCCAATGGTAAAAAAGAAATCTTTAACCATGCCCATTCGTCGCTATGCAATGTCATTGAGCGTGCATTTGGTGTGTTAAAGATGAAGTGGCGTATTTTATTGCATATGCCATCTTACCCCTGTGACAAGCAAGCTTTGATCATTGTTGCTTGTATGGCACTTCATAATTTTATCAGGGACAGCCACTTGAGAGATAAAGAGTTTGATAGATGTGATCGTGATGAGTACTACATGCCAGGAGATCTACTACCTCCACCTACTGGTCGGGTATCTAACATTGTGCAAGGTGATGATGCTCTGATGAAAGTAACCAGGGAGAGAATAGCTGATGGATTATTGGCAGCTACAAATGAAGTTTAGTTTTACGCACTACTTTTGAGTGATGGTTGATGTACGTTTAGGATGATTGTTGGTAATTGAACGTATATTTTGGATGATGGTTTCAATTTTTAAAATATTTTACATTAATTACGATCCGTAAAGCTGCCCAAACAGCAAAGTAAACAAACAGACAGATTCTAATTCTCAGATCCCACAGCAGGGTAAACAAACAGTCTGCTTCTGATTCCAGAAATCAAGAATCACAGCTGATTCTCAGAAATCAGGATTGACAGCAGAATCTCAGAATCCAAAGCCCAAACAAAGGGGGCCTTAGATCTACCAACGGGAACTACGCGTCCGTTTGTTTGTGATTTTGTGCCTCTAGTGGCTTTTGTGGAGAGGAGACTCTCTTCCACTACTTGTCTTCTTCCTTATGATGCAAAACTAACTCTTAATTAACTTTGTCCTTACTTACTAACCATATATGAAGTGTGTACTATCAATATGTCTCCTAAAATCTTTGAACAACTAGATTTGAGACATTCATGTCTGTAGAGGAAGAAAACTAATGAAGGTTTCAAATATAACTTGTTGGATGCTTGGGATCTAGTGTGTCAATGCAAAAAATAAGGGGCCCCTCGGGATTCCAAACTTTAAATTTTTTCCAAAACCAGGGTTACTACTGAAGCACCACACAAGTTCTATAATCAAGGTGATGTGTCATGGATGCAGTTAATTAGGTCTGCTTATTATGGCGATCGGGTGCCTCATGCCATGGATATGCATGTGGGTCCATCTAGTGGAGTGATATTATGTAGTTATCTGATATATATCGATGTGTCACCAAGATTGAGGTTGAAGTGGTCATATGTTTCTCATACGAAAAGACTTGTGGCAACAAAATATCCTCTCTGAACCACATCCCACATCATTCTCTTATGTTAGAATTGAGCACTTGTGAGTCCAGTCCATCTTATGGGCAAATTTAATTGATGAGCGCTTTCATCTTCCTTTATCTCTCCACGCTCGAGGGAAGATTCCCGAGCTTCAATCTTTGCCTGCTTTAGTGGACCCTGGTATTGAAACCTTGGATATTTGTCACTGTTTTTTATCAACACTGAATCTTTCACTTTTAGCAAATTTATTCCTTCTACTTCATGTATATTCCATGTCATGAGGCGTTCAGTTGGATATGGAAATTCATCTCTAATATTAGATGGAAGGTTTTTGTTTGGTTGCTGATGGTTGACAGGTTACATACCAGAACATGTTGAAAAGGCGATACCCCCCTCAGGTGAAAGAGAAAACATGGTAGGTCTTCTGTCACACCCTGTGTTTTGCATTATTTTCCTAAGTTAACATAGCTCAAAAATTAGGAGCAACTAAAACTTTCTCTCTGTGATGTGATGCTTGAACTGATTGTTGTTTACTTGCTTGTTTGCTTGTGTTTTAAATCACAAAACTTCATCCTACTCTTTAGACTCACCTCCTTGTCCCAAGTCTTTTCCCAAAGAACATACCATGTGTTTAGGACCTAAAACGATTTTTACCAAATATAATTTTGACCAAAAACCATTTATTTAATTTAGGCTTTCAAAACCCCTCACTTTGGATTTGTACTACAAGTCCTCGAATTAGGGAAGTTGTTTTGCCCAAAATATTTTATTTAAATCCCATTATAAAAAATACTTCCCAAAACCACAAAATTATTATTTTATTAGTTATTTTCCTATTTTATTTAAATACCTTTTTCTAAGGTCAGAAATGATCCTTTAAGAAGAAAAAATATTTTCTTGCTTTCAACACATGGGCATGTTCAAAATATTGACAAAACCATTCAAAACCCTTTCTACCTATTTCAAGATTTTGAAATATTTCTACAAGAAATATTCTTAATAAATTTGAAGAAAATTCTAGCAAGTCACACATGATATATGTGATGATCATGCCAAGTTTCAGCTCAATCCAAGATGATTTGATTCACCAAAATATCCCAAAACCCTCTTTGTCCAGAACCAAATTTGAGCAACTCTACATTGCCAAGTTTCTCCTTTTTTCCTAAAATTTTGTGGACATGTTCTAATACTCTAATATTGCATCCACACCAAGTGGTGCTTCAAGGAGAATAGATGAACTTGTCCAAAACCCCTCAAAACCTCTTGTTCTGATTTGTAGAATTGGGAAATTTTACATTGTGGAGTTTCTCCAATTGATCCAAACTTTTTGGGGATGCTCTAATACTCAAATAATGCCACAAAACCAAGTGGTGTGTTAGTGGGAATTAATTTGCATGGATTTATCTACAGAAAGCCATTTCTTCGCGTTTCTAGGATTTATCAAGTGTACATTATCAACTTTCACCATATAATCTCAAAATTGGTGATCAGGGCCAAATGGTCTTACCATTTACCCCTCGTAAGTCTCAAGGCCATTGGATAATCCTAGCTGCCCGTGGACAACATCAAACACCTTCTACCATAAATTAGAGGACAAGCTATGTTGGCCCAAAAAGATTCCCCTTACCTCCAAATTTTCACCACAATTTGTGACAACCCTCTTCCACCTCTAGTAACTTTGCCATGGCCCTTGATCGCCTTTTTACCATGACAACACCTATTTTACCCTTCTTCCATTATTTGTGTTCATGCAAATGCCCCCAAATCTTTCCACAACACCTCTAGTGTGCTAATGCATCATTTAAAACAAAAACATGGCATGATCATGTGGGAAACATGAGCAAACTTCTAAAAATAGATTTTGGTCAGAAATGTAGTCTTGAACTACAAGTACTAGCTACACTCCTCTCCCTAAGATGAAACTTGTTGTTCATGTAGTCCTTGCGTAGCAAGGGCTAATAGACAAGGTTTCATCCCAAGTCCCCCCGAGTAAAAACCTTTTTGCTAGCCCCAAGGTTGTTGCTACAAACTTTCCCAAAGTGCAGACCAACCACACCCAGCTCCATTTCCCTTGAAACTTGACCAGAGCACTCAAGCATGCGTGCCTCATGTGTTAGACAACTTTGGCCGACCAAAATGATGCCCTCGATACAAAATGGCATCGTGACCACGCCACTGACCTCCAAAAGTGGTGCTTTGCCGATAAATCTCGCTAGTTGGCTCGCGTCCGGCCTGGACAGGATGCCCCGAGTGCGCCTAGGATCCATCTGATCCTCCTGCTCTCCTCCCCATTGTTAGTAAGAAGCCAAAAGCATCACTGAGCGTGTGCTTGATATGTCTCCAACGTATCTATAATTTTTGATAACTTTGGATGTTTTGTATGCCTTTTATATATTTTTTGGGACTAACTTATTAACTCAGTGCCAAGTGCCAGTTCCTGTTTTTTCCATGTTTTTGACCCCTTTCACAGGAGGATTTTGAACGGAGTCCAAACGGAATAAAACTTCCGAAAAGATTTTTTCCGGAACAGAAGAAAATCGGGAGACTTGAGAACCAAGGCACGAGGTCCTCAGGGACCCCACAAACCCTCATGGCGCGCCCAGGGGGCTCGCGCCGTCAAGGCTTGTGGGCTCCCTGGGCCACCTCTGCCCTAGGTTTTGCGCCTATATATCCCCAAAAATTTCACAAAAAATCAGGAGATCATCGAAAGTACTTTTCCGCCGCCGCAAGATTCTGTCTCCGCAAGATCCCATCTGGGGCATGTTCTGGTGCCCTGCCGGAGGGGGATTCAGATACGGAGGGCTTCTTCATCAACACCATGAGCTCTCCGATGATGTGTGAGTAGTTCACCATAGACCTACGGGTCCATAGCTAGTAACTAGATGGATTCTTCTCTCTCTTGGATCTTCAATACAAAGTTCTCCATGATCTTCATGGAGATCTATCCGATGTAATCTTTTTTTGCGCTGTCTTTGTCGAGATCCGATGAATTGTGGATTTATGGTCAGATTATCTATGAATCTTATTTGTGTTTCTTCTGATCTCTCTTATGCATGATTTCGTATCCTTGTTATTCTCTTCGAGTTGTGGGTTTTGTTTGGCCAACTTGATCTATGATTCTTGCAATGGGAGAAGTGCTTGGTTTTGGGTTCATACCGTGCGATGACCTCACCCAGTGACAGAAGGGGTAGCGAGGCACGCATCATGTTGTTGCCATCAAGGGTAAAAAGATGGGGTTTTCATCATTGGTTTTAGATTATCCCTCTACATCATGTCATCTTGCTTAAGGCGTTACTCTGTTCGTCGTTAACTCAATTCACTAGATGCATGCTGGATAGCGATCGATGTGTCGAGTAATAGCAGTAGATGCAGAAAGTATCGGTCTACTTGTCTCGGACGTGATGCCTATATGTATGATCATTGCCTTAGATATCGTCATGACTTTGCGGGGTTCTATCAATTCCTCGACAGTACGTTGTTCACCCACCTTAATACTTGCTATTTTGAGAGAAGCCTCTAGTGAACACTATGGCCCCCAGGGTCCACTTCACACCATATTTTCAGCCTTACACTTTTTACTTCGTTGCACTTTCCGCCTTCAGATCTCACTTTGCAAACAATCTTGAAGGGATTGACAACCCCTTTAGAGCGTTGGGTGCAAGATCATTTGTGTTTGCGCAGGTACTCTGGACTTGACGAGATTCTCCTACTGGATTGATACCTTGGTTCTCAAACTGAGGGAAATACTTACTGCTCCTATGCTGCATCACCCTTTCCTCTTCAAGGGAAGAACCAACCCAACCCCAAGAGACGACAGAAGGATCTCTGGCACCACTGTCGGGGAAGAACTTTTGTTGCCGTAGCAGAAGAATTTCTGGCGCCGTTGCCGGGGAGGATCAAGTCAAGAACTCATCCAAGTAAGTGTAGCAAACTCATCTCTTGCATTCACTTTTTTGCCTCTCGTTTTCCTCTCCCCCATTTTGAAAAAAAAAATACAAAAAAATACTTTCCCTTTTCTTCCTTTGCCTTTTTCCTTTGCCTTTTTCGTTTGCCTTTCCTTTGCTTGTGTGCTATGTGCCTTCAATATGCTTGCATCTCCGCTTGCTGAAAATCTAGTGATATGGATCCTCATCCAATTTCTAATGTCTTTAAGAGATCTAATTATGTTGATCCAATTGCTAGTGAGTTGAGTGCACTTGACTTTCTTTGTGGAGTTTTGCTTGAGATGCGTGAATCTGAAAATCGTGATGAAGAAATTTATGAAGTGATTCACGAGGGCTCCTTGAATGAAAAGCATGATTGCAATGGTTTCACTAAAAATATGCAAAACCCTAAGCTTGGGTATGCTAGTTTTGCTATGTCCACTACTTGTTGCAATAATATTTGCAATAATATTGAAAGTGGGTTTGGAGAAGTCATGACTTTAGTTGATGATAATCCCACTATTTTTGAAGAGCGCCAACTTTGCATGCATGTGGATCATGAAAAGAATATCCTTTGTGATAACTATTTTGTTGAATTTGGTTATGATCCCAGATGTAATTGCTGAGAGTGGAAAATATTGTGGTAGAAACTTTCATGTTACCAAATTACCTCTCGTTATGTGGAGATTGCTATTGTCTCTTTCTTCTTCCTTGCATATGGCAACTATTGGTTGTCTTGACAATCTGTTTACCTATAAACTGCCTATGCGTAGGAAGTATGTTAGACTTAGATGTGATTTTCACATGCTTTATGATGCTCTCGTTGTGCTTCAATCCTTGTCTCATGTGTGAGCATCATTGAATTATCAATGCCTAGCTAAGGGCGTTAAACAATAGCGCTTGTTGGGAGGTAACCCAATGAATTTATCTTTTTATTTCTGTTTTTTTGCATCCACACTTTCATAATTCTTTCGTGATTGTGTTTTTTGTGTTTCTTTTTGTGTTTGAGCCAAGCAAAACCTTTATGATTAGTCTTGGTAATGGTTGTTTGATCCTGCTGGAAAAAGACAGAAACTTTTCGCTCACGAGATGATTTTTCATTTTTGTTCAGAAAGAGCTTTTGAGTTGATTCTTTTTGATGCTTCTTGATATGCCTTTTGCCCAGGCAGTCGTAATGTTTCAGATTTTTGGAGGTACCATAAGTATACGAAGTATACAGATTGCTATAGACTGGTCTGTTTTTGACAGATTCTATTTTTGTTGAGTTGGTTGCTTGTTTTGATGAAATTATGGTTAGTATCGGGGGGTACTAGCCATGGAAAAGTGAGAATATAGTAGCCCAGCACCAATATAGATAGAATTGAAGTTTGCTACAGTACCAAAAGAAGTGGTAGTTTGTTTTCTTGTACTAATGTTATTACGAGTTTCTGTTTAAGTTTTGTGTTGTGAAGTTTTCAAGTTTTGGGTGATGCTCTCATGGACAAAGAGATAATGAGTGGAAAGAGCTCAAGCTTGGTGATGCCCAAGGCATCCCAAGCCAAATTCAAGGACACCAAAAAGCCTAAGCTTGGGGATGCCCCCGGAAGGCATCCCCTCTTTCGTCTTCATTCCATCGGTAACATGACTTGGAGCTATATTTTTATTCACCACATGATATGTGTTTTGCTTGGAGCGTCTTGTATCTTAGGAGTCTTTTCTTTTTGTTGTGTCACAATCATCCTTGATGCACATTTTTTTTGAGAGAGAGAGACATGCACTCATCGTGATTTTGCTAGAATGCTCATAGTGCTTCACTTATATCTTTTGAGCTAGATACTTTTGCTCTATGTGCTTCACTTATATCTTTTAGAGCACGGCGCTGCGTGACTTGGTAGTTGGCTTATTCTATGAAAGTAGTTCCAAATGTGATAGGTACCCAAAGAGGATACAAAAACCTCCATCTTCATGTGCATTGAGTAGAAAGAGAAGTCTTGATTCCTCTCAGTTAGCTTTGAGACGTGGATTCGGTAATATTAAGAGTTACGTTAGTAGGGTGTTGTGAATCTAGAAATACTTGTGTTGAAGTTAGTGATTCCCGTAGCATGCACGTATGATGAACCTCTATGTTAGGAAGTCGGAGCATAATTGATCTATTGATTGTCATCCTTTCTGTTGAGGTCGGGATCGCGCGATGGTTAACACCTACCAACCCTTCCCCTAGGAGTATGCGTTTAGCACTTTGTTTGGATTACTAATAAAAACTTTCGCAACAAGTATGTGAGTTCTTCATGACTAATGTGAGTCCATGGTATAGATGCACTTTCACCTTCCACCATTGCTAACCTCTCTAATGCCGCGCAATTCTCGCCGGTGCAGAAACCCACCATATGCCTTCCTACAAAAAGGCACCATACCTACCCACTATGGCATTTTCATAGCCATTCCGAGATATATTGCCATGCTACTCCCACCGTTCCGTCTCATGACTTCTGTCGTCACTCTCATATTGCCATTGCATGATCATAATATAGCTGGCGAGATGTTTCAACGTCATACGCCATGCTAGATCGTTGCACATCCCGGTACACTGCCGGAGGCATTTCCTATAGAGTCATCACCGTTCTAAGCTTTGAGCTGTGAGTAAATAAAAGTGTGATGATCATCATTATTAGAGCATTGTCCCATGTGAGGAAATAAAAAAAGAGGCCAAAGAGCCCAAAAAAAGAGAAAAAAGGAAAAAAAAAGAGGCCTAAGAGCCCAAATAAAAAAAAGAGAAAAAGAGAGAAGGGACAATGCTACTATCTTTTTCCACACTTGTGCTTCATAATAGCACCATGTTCTTCATGATTGAGAGCTTCTTGCTTTGTCACTACCATATGCTAGTGGGAATCTTCATTATATAACTTGGCTTTTATATTCCAATGATGGGCTTCCCCAAAAATTGCCCTAGGTCTTCATGAGCAGGCAAGTTGGATGCACACCCACTAGTTCTCCTTTTGAGCTTTCACATACTTATAGCTCTAGTGCATCCTTTGTATGACAATCCCTACTCATTCACATTCATATCTATTAATGGGCATCTCCATAGCCTTTTGATACGCCGAGTCAATGTGACCATCTCCTCCTTTTTGTCTCACAACCACCACCACACTCTATTCCACCTATAGTCCTATATCCATGGCTCACGCTCATGTATTGCGTGATAGTTATAATAAGTTTGAGAAAATAAGAGGGCGAAAACAATTACTTGGCCAATACCGGGGTTGTGCATGATTTACATTAGTTGTGTGAGGATGATGGAGCATAGCCAGACTATATGATTTTGTAGGGATAAATTTCATTGGCCTTGTTATTTTGAAAGTTCATAATTACCATGCTAGTTTGCTTGAAGTATTATTGTTTTCATGTCAATAGCAAACTATTGTTTTTAATCTTACGGATCTGAACATTGATGTCACGTGAAAGAAGTTGCAAAGGACAACTATGCTAGGTAGCATTCCACATCAAAAATTCATTCTTTATCACTTCCCTACTCGAGGACGAGCAGGAGTTAAGCTTGGGGATGCTTGATACGTCTCCAACATATCTATAATTTTTTATGGTTTCATGCTATTATCTTGTCAAACTTTGGATGTTTTGTATGACTTTTATATATTTTTTGGGACTAACTTATGAACTCAGTGCCAAGTGCCAATTCCTGTTTTTTCCTTGTTTTTGACCCCTTCCACAGGAGGATTTTGAATGGAGTCCAAACGGAATAAAACTTCCAAAAAGATTTTTTCCGAAACGGAAGAAGATCGGGAGACTTGAGAATCAAGGCAAGGGGTCCTCACGGATCCCACAAGCCCTCATGGCACGGCCAGGAGGGCTCCCTGGGCCACCCGTGCCCTAGGTTTTGCGCCTATATATCCCCAAAAATTCCACAAAAAATGAGGAGATCATTGAAAGTACTTTTCCACCTACGCAAGCTTCTGTCTCCGCAAGATCCCATCTGGGGCACATTCTGGTGCCCTGCCATAGGGGGATTCGGATATGGAGGGCTCCTTCATCAACACCATGACCTCTCCGATGATGCGTGAGTAGTTCACCATAGACCTACGGGTCCATAGCTAGTAACTAGATGGCTTCTTCTCTCTCTTGGATCTTCAATACAAAGTTCTCCATGATCTTCATGGAGATCTATCCGATGTAATCTTCTTTTGCGGTGTGTTTGTCGAGATGCGATGAATTGTGGATTTATGATCAGATTATCTATGAATCTTATTTGAGTTTCTTTTGATCTCTCTTATGCATGATTTCATATCCTTTTAATTCTCTTCGAGTTGTGGGTTTTGTTTGGCCAACTAGATCTATGATTCTTGCAATGGGAGAAGTGCTTGGTTTTGGGTTCATACCGTGCGGTGACCTCATCCAGTGATAGAAGGGGTAGCGAGGCACGCATCATGTTGTTGCCATCAAGGGTAAAAAGATGAGGTTTTCATCATTGGTTTGAGATTATCCCTCTACATCATGTCATCTTGCTTAAGGCGTTACTCTGTTCGTCATGAACTCAATACACTAGATGCTTGCTGGATAGCGGTCGATGTGTGGAGTAATAGTAGTAGATGCAGAAAGTATCGGTCTACTTGTCTCGGACTTGATGCCTATATGTATCATCATCGCCTTAGATATCGTCATGACTTTGCATGGTTCTATCAATTGCTCGACAGTAATTTGTTCACCCACCGTAATACTTGCTATTTTGAGAGAAGCCTCTAGTGAACACTATGGCCCCCAGGGTCTACTCCACACCATATTTTCAGCCTTACACTTTTACTTCGTTGCACTTTCCGCCTTGAGATCTCACTTTGCAAACAATCTTGAAGGGATTGACAACCCCTTTAGAGCGTTGGGTGCAAGCTCTTTTGTGTTTGCGCAGGTACTCTGGACTTGACGAGATTCTCATACTGGATTGATACCTTGGTTCTCAAACTGAGGGAAATACTTACTGCTCCTGTGCTGCATCACCCTTTCCTCTTCAAGGGAAGAACCAACGCAAGCCCAAGAGACGGCAGAAGGATCTCTGGCACCACTGTCGGGGAAGAACTTTTGTTGTCGTAGCAGTGCTCACCACGCCCGAGAGCATCCGAGGCAAATCCGAGCTCCCCCTTCGTTGCCCCCCTAGATAAACCTTCTCGTGAGTGCCCCGGTAATTAGAGTATTAGAACATGTCCACAACTTCGGGCTCCACCTCTGTTGCCCCCCTAGGGCACCCCATTTACCCCTCAAGCTCTCCCCAGACCAAGCCCTCTTGCTCCTACTCCCTCCTTCTCCTCCAACGACCTCCATTGCTGCCGATTCGGCTCTGCTCATCTTCAAGAAATCTAACCCTCCCGTGCCTCAACTCCACTTCCACGAGGATCCCCACGGCATTTCGAGCCTTCCTGGGATCCCAGGGATTCCTCCCGCAACCAAGCCATGCCCCCAAGTGACGTCGACGCCGCCATCCATCCCTGCCGATGAGCCGCTCGCTCCCGACATCCCCGCGGCTCACGCGACCATCTAGGGCGCGACATGGAGTCGGGTGTCTGCCCGTACCACCGGCTCGGATTGCGGCGGCCTACGGCCCTCTCTGCCCCCTAACACGAGGAAGAAGGGGCAAGAGAGAACGGGAGGAACCAACGGGGCCCACCTGTAGGCGAAACTGAGATGAGGCCTAGTGTTTAAGTGGTCGCGACTTCCCCTATTTATGCTTTCATGCGATGGAAACGCACCCGGACGAAGGCACCAACGACGTGGCCGGCTAGCTACGCGACCTGGCAGCTGAGCCGTCCGAATGCGTTGTGGCGCGATGCTGCACTGATAACCCACAAGTATAGGGGATCAATTGTAGCCTTTCTCGATAAGTAAGACTGTCGAACCCAACGAGGAGCTAAAGGTAGGACAAATATTCCCTCAAGGTCTATCGACCACCGATACAACTCTACGCACACTTTACGTCCGCTTTACCTAGAACAAGTATGAAACTAGAAGTAAAGAACATGTAAATAAAACTAGGGGCTAGTTAGATAAAGAAATAACTACGAGTGTCTAACGAGTGTGGAAAAGTGGTGGTAGGAGTTGCGGAATTGTTCCTAAGCAATTTCCTACGTTACTAGATCGATAGCAAGTATCATGTGGGAGAGGCCTCTGCTAGCATGTCAACCCTTACTTGGAATTCTATGCACTTATGATTGGAACTATTAGCAAGTGTCCGCAACTACTAACGTTCATTAAGGTAAAACCCAACCATAACAATAAGATATATTGGTCCCCCTTCAATCCCATATGCATCAATTTCTATGCTAGGTTTTAAGCTTCTGTCACTCTAGCCTGCCAATACATAGTCCTATCAACATACAACTAACCATATGGTGTGATCCACGCGCGCGATCATATGATGGGCACCAAAGGACAACAACATAACCACAAGCAAATTAAACCAATCATAACAATTCATCAATCACCGACAGGGCAACGATAATCTACTCAGACATCATAGGATAGCAACACATCATTGGATAATAATATGTAGCATAAAGCACCATGTTCAAGTAGAGGGTCTAGCGGGTTGTGGGAGAGTGAACTGCTGAATATAGATAGGGGAAGATGATGGAGATGTTGGTGAAGATGACGGAGGTGCTGGTGTAGATCGCCTTCACACGATGATCTCCCGGGCGGCGTTCCGGCGCCGCCGGGAGAGAGAGGGAGAGAGCCTCCCTCCTTATTCTTATTCCTTGACCTCCTCCCTATATGGGAGAGGAGTTTCCCCTCTGGTCCATGGTCTCCATGGCGGCGGAGGGGCGAGAGCCCCTCCGAGATTAGATCTCTCTCTGTGTGTCCTTCTGTTTCTGCGCTCCCAGATTCTGCGTTTCACCATTTCTTAAATTCCCGGAGATCTGTAACTAAGATTGGGCTGAAATTTTAACACGATTTTCTTCCGGATATTATCTTTCTTGTGGCGAATGAAGGGATCCAACCTCCTTAAGGAGTGGCCACAAGCCCCCCTGCCGCGGGCCCACCCCTGGCCGCGGCGACATGGCTTGTGGGCACTCCGTGCATCACCTCCGTTGATTCTTCTTCCCAAAAATCATAAATATTCCAAACAAAATCCCCGTAAGTTTTTATTATGTTTGGACTTCGTTTGGTATGGATATATTTTGAGGAAGCCCATCATTGAAATATACTAGTCGTGAACCCGTGCGTGCGCACGGGCTAGTTGCAAAAAAGTTATATTTAAACCCCATACCTTAAATAATAGCATTGTGTAGTGTACATTTCCAAAAAAATAAGTTCTGTACATCGAGATAGACGTGACATACCATAAAAACCTAAAAGATTTAAGACACAAGGACTAATTCTTAAAAAATGTATTTCCATGAATAAGTTCTGCCTACATATGTCTAACCGTGAACTAAATGGCACAAAAACTATACGTCTTAAGATAGCATGCTCGCATATCTTTATATTGTCTCCCTTTCCATTTATGAACAGGAGGAATTAAAAATAGAAAAGAATCATTCTATGTATGGATGTGGTCAGGTTAAGAATTTTTTGCCTCGTTTGAGAAATAGCGGTGTGGCTGAATCTTAGAACCCTTTTTATATACACAAACAATAAAATAGTAGTTAATTTTACATCATGAATGCAAGCCACGTTAGTGTACAAAACACAACTATTTGTAGTATGGAGGGAGAATTGTATTTTGTAAACATATTGTGTGTAATAAAATATTTATTTCCTTATTCCTTTTTTGGTACTCTTTTTAACAATTCATTCTAGAAAGAAAAAAACATATATATAATGTTTTACACTTAATATCATTCCGGCTAATTGAGAAGAAAAGAAGTAGCTAAAAAATTCATCTTACTCGAGCGAGTGAATCTATGTAAATTAACTGATGGTACAAAATAAGTTGGACACATAACATCCAAATTAAGGACGTGCAAAAAAACTTGTAATGAAGTAGATAGTATAGATTTTTTTTGTAGATAGTCTAGTACTACAACGTTCATACTTCTATATGACAATTTTCCCTTTATGTATACACACATATTATATCACAATATTTTAATTGTATTGGAACAACAATTGTTAAAGAGTGTTTCCTATCTTTCTAACCAACTTGCGCGAGCTGGACGCCTTTGATCAAGGGTGCTTCTAATCACGGCGAGAATATCTCGGTTATTTACTTGACAATTGCCAAATCTTCCCCACGATAATGATAAGAAGAATTTAGTTTCTTTCCTGTATTTACTTGACAGATTTTCAATGAACTTCTTCCAAATCATTAATGCTCGCGACCGACTACCAACCTACTTGGTTCACAGAGTAGCATCCATATATGCGAGCAGGAAGCCTTATTCCAAATCTGTTTGGCAACCTGGTAGAGGCAGAATTGGTGCCTCGAGGTCTCGAGCTCACACATACATAATGGACAGAATTACTCCTTGTGCCATCCTTGATGTTGAAGCCTGTTAGCACATAAAATATGATTCAAATGCAAGCAACCAAGGGCTTGCAGGCCAGAATTGGCATACCATAATAATAGAAAAAATATATTAAACCAACAATAGAGAATTTTACCTACGAAATCTGATGCATGGGCGTATGCTAAGTTGCTTAACCTCGTATCTAGCATTTAACATAAAATTGTTGCGTACTTCTTGTCTTTTTATGTATCTGAAGACTGTAGTTCGATATGTGGGTCTAGAATTTGGAGCAACATGCGAAACATCAACAGATTCTTTCTGTCAAACATGGATGTGATACGGGGACTCCAGTGATCAGCAAAAGTAGTAGCCTCACCTATGGTGCCACAATCCATGTATACTGGTGAACAATTGGAGAAAGTAATAATATGATAAACTCATGCGTACTAAATCAGCACACTAATAATTGAAATATTAGGAGCATGGGTCAAAAAGGTACAATTGATTCAATTATAAACCTGTAATAAAATAAAAATAAAAATCAGTGTAAGAAGAGAAGTCTGAGTTAGTTGAGTGGAGGAATTTTATGTGATAAGTTCCATGAGCGCACCGGATCCATGCGCCAACGGGACTGCACATGAGCGCACGTGCCCAAACTTATTTGCTTCAATTTGAGAGAACATGTATATGTTGTGGGAAGAGAGACATGAGAGTCGAAGAGAGACATAAGAGGTTGAGAGAGAGGGAGAGTCACGTGAGAGATTGAGAGAGATCAGAGAGGTCGATTCGTACAACTGATGGGTTTATTTATATTTTCCTAGATACCTTTCTAAAGAGATTAAAGTGAGGGCTTTAAAATATAGGAAAAATCATACATGCATGTAAAAAGGAATGGATCGTATATGACATGGAGTCTGTCTTTAATTTAAATGTAGTCCATAGTGCAATCTCTACAAGGTCTTATATTTAGGAACGGAGGGAGTAATATGTATTTAATCTGAACATGTATAATCTAGTCCGCTTGATCAATTGCTTGCAGTTTTTATTTGGCATGGGAAATGTTGTTGATTTTTCTAATGGGAGAAGATTTCGTGGAGCATTAGAAACATTGAGATGTTTTTTTTCCTATTGTTTCTAGAACCATAAAAAGAGACGTGGAGTTGTAGATAGATGAAGCTAGGATTTTTTTATGCGTTTATTTTACTACTAGCGACAAAGGATTTTGGGCCTTTCAAGTGTTTTTTTACTTTGGAGATTATAGAGATTATAGATTGATCTACACCGTAATAATTCGGTCCCACCAGATTAACGGCTCATAAATTCTAATTAATGTGAGAATTTATTGGGGGTCTCTAATTAGTATAAGTATAGACAAGCCAAGTTATATAATGAAAATTTCCCACTAGTATATGGAAGTGACAACATAGAAGACTCTCTGTCATGAAGATCATAGTGCTATCTGAAGCACAAGTGTGGAAAGAGGATAGTAGCAATTGTCCCTTCTCTCTTTTCTCTAATTTCTTTTTGTGGGCTCTTTGGCCTTTTTTTTGGTGGGCATCTTTGGCCTCTTTTTTGTAAATGGGCTTCGCTGGCCTCTTTTATTTCCTCATATGGGACAATGCTCTATTAATAATGATCATCACACTTACAACTCAATACTTAGAGCAATGATTACTCTATATGAAATGCCGTCGGTAGTGTACCGTGACAATGATCTAGAATAGCAATGACATCAAAAAACGGACAAGCCATGGAAACATCATGCTAGCTATCTTACGATCATGCAATGGCAATATGGAAGTGGTGGCACATGTCATGAGACGGAACGGTGGTAGTTGCATGGCAATATATCTCGGAATGGCTATGAAAATGCCATAATAGGTTGGTATGGTGGCTGTTTTGAGGAAGGCTATATGGTGGGTGTAATGCACCGACGAAAGTTGTGCGGTACTAGAGAGTCTAGCAATGGTGGAAGGGTGAGAGTGCGTATAATCCATGGACTGAACATTAGTCTTAAAGAACTCACATACTTATTGCAAAAGTCTATTAGTCATCAAAACAAGGTACTACACGTATGCTCCTAGGGGAAAGGTTGGTAGGAGTTAACCATTGCGTGATCCCGACCTCCACACAAAGGATGACAATCAATAAATAAATCATGCTCCGACTTCTTCACATAACGGTTCACCATACGTGCATGCTACGGGAATCACAAACCTTAACACAAGTATTTCTACAAATACACAATTACTCACTAGCATGACTCTAATATCACATATTCATGTCGCAAAACTATTGTAAGGAATCAAACATATCATATTCAGTGATCTACAAGTTTTATGTAGGATTTTATGACTAACCATGTGAATGAACAACTCCTGTTAACTCTCTAAATAGGTATAAGTGAAGCATGAGAGTTTAATTCTTTCTACAAAAGATATGCCCCGCTCTAACAGATATAAGTGAAGCAAAAGAGCATTCTACAAATGGCGGTTTTCTATGTGTAGGGAAATAGACAATCTAAACTTCAAAAGATATAAGTGAAGCACAAGAAGCATTCTATAAAGCCAAGTAAGGACTATATCATACCAGCATGGTGTACAAAAGAAAAAGTAAAAATAAACACAAAAGACACTCCAAGCATTTGCACATATCATGTGCCGAATTAAAATATAGCTCCGAGTAAAATTACCAATAGATTGTAGACGAAAGAGGGGATGCCTTCCGGGGCATCCCCAAGCGTAGATGCTTGAGTATTCCTTGAATATTACCTTGGGGTGCCTCGGGCATCCCCAATCTTAGGCTCTTGCCTCTCCTTATTCCTTCATCCATCGTGCTCTCACCCAAAACTTGAAAACTTCAATCACACAAAACTCAACAAAAACTTCGTGAGATCCGTTAGTATAATAAAATAAATCACCACTTCAAGTACTGTTGTGAACTCATTCTAAATTCATATTAGCATTATATCTACTGTAATCCAACTTCACCATGGTTCATACCCCCGATACTACCCATAGATTCATCAAAATAAGAGAACAATGCATAGAAAACAGAATCTGTCAAAACAGAACAGTCTGTAGTAATCTGTATATTCCCTATACTTCTGATATCTCAAAAAATCTGAAAAATTACGATCGTCTGTAAAATTTGCATATCAATCAGCAGAATAAAGAATCAACTCAAAAGCTCTTCCGGAATAAAAACTAAAATTAATTTCGTGAGCAGAAAGTTTGTGTCTTTTCTCAGCGCGATCAAACAACTATCACCCAAACTAATCGTAAATGCTTTACTTGGCACATTATTTTTAAAAACACAAAGGAATTGTACAAGGAGATAATTATTTTTGTGAGAAACTTCCATGAAAAATTCTACATTGTTTCCATGAGCATGAACACAAGTGTTCAAGGTCGACCCTCACTTCCGCAATGCATCACCTTTCAATCGCTTCTCTTTTTGAAAAAGTTTTAAGTTCCCCTCTATATTTTTTAAACTAAATAAAAGCACTCAACAGAAATAAATGACTCTCTAAAAATTCCGGGTTGTCTCCCAGGCAGCTCTTTCTTTAAAGCCATTAAGCTAGGCATAAAGTGCTCAAGTAATGGATCCACCCGGATCCCAAGGTATATCAAAGCCAATTTTAATTAGCAATGATTTGAAATTTAGTAGTGAGCACAAGGTAACATATATAAAGTAATGATGAAGTCTAACTATCTTCCTATGCATTGACATGTCATCAAAGAAAAATTCATGCACACCAAGTAAAGGCCAATACATAGCATAAGCAGTTTCTTGCAATTTTATCGTATTGGGAACATAGAGAGGTGGAGATGTAGTTCCGCTCTCATAATAATTGCAAGTAGGAGCAGCAAGCACATGCATATTATATTCTGCAAAATCATCATGTGTAACATAAGGAACTATAGCTAGCTCATCTTCATAAGCATCATTCATATTGGCATCATGGCCACAAGCATAGCAAGCATCAAGTTCATCAAAAAGGGATATTTCAAACGAATCCAAGGGATCATAGCATTCATCCTTCGGTAAGAACGAAGGGAAGTTAAATAATGTATGAGTAGAAGAGTTACTCTCATTAGAAGGTGGATACGGGTAGCTAGTCCGTTCTTCCTCCTTTTGTTCTTCGCTCTCCTCGTCATCTTTTTCATCTAATGAGCTCACAATTTCAGCATTTTCTTCTTCCATAGTTACCTGCAAAATAATAGTCTCTTCTTGGGCAGCATAGGATTTCTCCTTAAAGCGTTCAATATGGGCATTATATTCATAATTAGTATAACAATAACGAAGCATAGCCAAATTTTCAGATCGGTAAGGAGCATCATCATTATCATCACACCTTTTAAACAGAGCCTCAATTTCATAAGCACCCATAAAAGCAACAAACTCTTCTATTTGATCCACATCATAGTAATCATATATACCATTAGCATAAGAAGCCAAGGTTCTATGATCATTAAACTCACAAGAAAAGGGAAGGTGTGGAGCATTCATCCTAGAGCAACAAGTAACACCATGTCTCTTGCATAGTTCCCAAGCATACCATTTCAACAAATGGATTTGATCCCATAAAAGTTTCCATTTTTGAGTCAAGCGATAATCCCTAAAGTATTCACGTTGATCCAACGTGTATCCCATTATATAATTGAACGGGGCTTTCTCAGGATTATTATAGAAGTATATAATATTTTCCACGTAACGAGCATCGAGGGTTTTAGGAGGTTCCCCATCTCCATGAGTAGCAAGTCCACCTAATTTTTTTGGTATTTCGTGTTCCATATCCATAACTAAAGATAAAGAACAACTTAGAACAACAAATAAATCTACTTAGTGATAAAGCAAACAAGCACACACGAGAATATTCACCCCATGCTATCTCTCCCCGGCAACGGCGCCAAAAAAAGGTCTTGATAACCCACAAGTATAGGGGATCAATTGTAGACTTTCTCGAAGTAAGAGTGTCGAACCCAACGAGGAGCTAAAGGTAGGACAAATATTCCCTCAAGTTCTATCGACCACCGGTACAACTCTACGACACTTTACGTTCGCTTTACCTAGAACAAGTATGAAACTAGAAGTACTTTGTAGGAGTGATAGGATAGGCTTGCAAGAAAGTAAAGAACATAAAAAAACTAGGGGCTAGTTAGATAAAGAAACAACTATGAGTGTCTAACGAGTGTGGAAAAGTGGTGGTAGGAGTTGCGGAATTGTCCCTAAGCAATTGACTATGTTACTAGATCGATAGCAAGTATCATGTGGGAGAGGCCTCTGCTAGCATGTCATCCCTTACTTGAAATTCTATGCACTTATGATTGGAACTATTAGCAAGTGTCCGCAACTACTAACGTTCATTAAGGTAAAACCCAACCATAGCAATAAGATATATTCGTCCCCCTTCAATCCCATATGCATCAATTTCTATGCTAGGTTTGAAGCTTCTGTCACTCTAGGCTGCCAATACATAGTCCTATCAACATACAACTAACCCTATGGTGTGATCCACGCACGCGATCATACGATGGGCACCAAAGGACAACAACATAACCACAAGCAAATTAAATCAATCATAGCAATTCATCAATCACCGACAGGACAACGATAATCTACTTAGACACCATAGGATAGCAACACATCATTGGAAAATAATATGTAGCATAAAGCACCATGTTCAAGTAGAGGTTATAGCGGGTTGCGGGAGAGTGACCGCTGAATATAGATGGGGGAAGATGATGGAGATGTTGGTGAAGCTGACGGAGGTGTTGGTGTAGATCGCCGCCACACGATGATGTCCCGCGCGGCGTTCCAGCGCCGCCGGGAGAGAGGGGGAGAGAGCCCCCCTCCTTCTTCTTCTTCCTTGACCTCCTCCTTAGATGGGAGAAGGGTTTCCCCTCTGGTCCATGGTCTCCATGGCGGCAGAGGGGTGAGAGCCCCTCCGAGATTGGATCTCTCTCTGTGTGTCCTTCGGTTTCTGCGCTCCCAGATTCTGCGTTTCACCGTTTCTTTAATTTCCGGAGATTCAGAAATCTGATTGGGCTGAAATTTTAACACGATTTTATTCCGGATATTATCTTTCTTGCGGATAAAGTAGGGCTCCAACCTCCTTAAGGAGTGGACACAAGCCCCCCTGCCACGGGCCCACCCCTGGCCGCGGTGATAGGGCTTGTGGGCACTCCGTGCATCACCTCACGTTGATTCTTCTTCCCAAAAATCATAAATATTCCAAACAAAATCCCCGTAAGTTTTTATTACGTTTGGACTTCGTTTGATATGGATATTCTGCGAAACAAAAAACATGCAACAAACTGGAACTGGCACTCGACACTGGATCAATATGTTAGTCCCAAAAATAGTATAAAAAGTTGCCAAAAGTATATGAAAGTTGTAGAATATTGGCATGAAACAATCAAAAAGTATAGATACGACGGAGACGTATCATTCACTCAGCGCGAGGCTGAGGCCCACTTGGGTAGACCATTTTTTCCCTTTTCTTTTAAACAGAAACTTCCAAATTCATTAAAAATTCATAATAGCTCCAAATTCATTGATACAAATTCCAACAGATTGCTAAAATCTTGTTCTATCCAACTATGTGCATTGCACATTTTCCCAGAGATATTTTGTGTATGGATAATATTGAAATTCAAACTTGAATATTTGAAACCCCACCTTGCAAAATTCCTAGAGAGATTAAACCAACTCCAAATGGAGTGATTCCAATTTCTAGATGACTCTAAAATCATACTCTATTTTTCTAGCCGAGGTGAACATTTTTCTCATGCACTGTTTCTGCTAACCCCAAATAAACAACCCCACTTCAATTTATTTGAAATTAAATTCATAAGAAAATCATCCCAACTCCAAATCTAATGAGACCACTTCGAAAAGTCTTTTAAAATAATGCCCTATCAGATGAGTGCATCCACTCATTTTTATGAAAAACAATTGTGTAGACTTCTTGTGGGGCCAATGATGTCTCCATTTCCACCATTCAAAATTCTCCGATGGTCCAAATTCCTTAGAACAAACTTTTGGAATTTTTGGTATGACCACAAATGTCCAAGAATGAAACTCCTTTTTATAGAGAACTTAGTTTTTCTGCTTGATTGTGTGGCTTATCGTGGTTGTTTCCGATGATAGTCGTTGAAGTAGAAAAAGTGCTCGTAGTTGGACAAGAAGTGTGAGAAGACCTCGAAGACTTTGCTGAACCATGCGATCGGCCCTTTGACCATGTCTAAGAAACTATTTTCATGCATATCATATATAGCACTTCGTTTCGATGCATAAGATCATGTTGAATCGGTGACTACCTCGGTGGGATGTTTGCGATAACTCCTCGTTGACACTTGGACTTGAGCATGACCCTACCTTCCTATGAGGGTTGTGCGGGTGGGAAGTAGTTAGGTTGCTAGTAGTTGCTATGCAATGGGATGGGAACATGCGTGGTGTCGATAAAGGAAAGTGATTTCAGAGGTTTTACGAAAAGCCAATCGGGTGCCACTAATACCTGAGGGAGATGGTATGAGGTAGGTAGACACTTTAGAAAGATGTGGTGTACTGAGGCTAGCGAGTGTGTGGTTTTTGAAGTCAGATTAGTTTAAGTTGCGACCATTACTCCAACCTTACATATGTACAACCACGCTACCACTTATGGGACGAGGCTTTGCTGCTTACTATGGTTGGTGCTAGTAGAGAGTTCGCATTACTAGTGGCGGGAGTGATGTGGTCACTCTCGAGACGGGGCCGTGTCAAGAAAGGACGACCATGGGCTGTTTTCACAGACACCGGGCACACCGTTGCGTGCCCTCGTGGATGATAGATGTGATGTACATCATGAGGGGATGTCACCAACGAGTGGTCTCCATGCTAGTATCGCCATGTGAAAGGTAATGTTCGTGTACTTACCTTGGGTATGAGAAATACCGCGAGTCGCGTAATGACACAAAAGTTTCCCGAGTCTTGTGGGTAAATTGTGCAACGTCTACAGAGTGTAAAACTATTCGAATAGCCATGTCCACGATGAAGGACAGTTGGATGACTGCTCTTGGGCTACGTCCATGTTTACCAAACACTGTGTGTGTGTGAGAGAGAGGAAAATGATAGTGTGAGAAGGATGATGCTTGAGTTAAGTTGGTTGACTTGATGCGATAAATGAACATGAGATGTTAAACCCCTTGTTTATGATGATGTCTATAACTTGTTCGTATGGATATCAACAACCTGTTGATGCATGCTTTCACAAGCTGATTGATCATGCCATTGCACTCAAAATTAGCTTTCTGAAAATTACCAACTTAGTGCTATATCATCCCTCATCATTGCCTTGTTCCACACATGGGTTGCTTGCGAGTATATTCGAAGTACTCATTGGCTTGTCACAGGTTATTTTATTGGCCAGGCATGTGAGAACAAGATATGTTGAAGATAGATTGGTGATGTTCGTGTGAGCTAGGACGCTTCGTAGTGAGAGTGCTTGTAGGGTTAAGGCTGATGGCATGGGTCACACTATATTGAATATTTCTGACACAATATATATGAAGATTTGTCCATCGAGGTCATATTTGAGTGAAATGGTGTCACATCCCTAACCCTTAAGCAAGATAGCATTGTGCTCATGTCTTCTTTGCATTTGCATCTAAGAAGTTTCAACAAAAACAACAAAGTGGCAAAGGAAAAACTCAAAACCCTAGCCACCATTTCAATTAAAGGAAATCTCAAACTAGATCAAAATCAATGAACCCAAAATGGCCTCAAGAAATGTTCAAACTTTCTGATAAATCATGAAAGTAAATGAGCATTGGAGAAAACTATTTTCTTGACACTTTAAGCTTTTTGAATAAATGAAAAAGGCTACTGGTTTCAAGTTTTAAATTTGAAATCAGAAACTATAAATTTCCAAAAATGTTGAAAACTTTGGAAATGGTTGGGAATATTATAACAATATTTCAGGAGGTCTAAAATAGTTTTTACTTTTTGTTTTGGAGCTGAATTAATTAGCAAAACAATAATCAGCAAAACAGAAAAACAAAAACAGAAAAAATGGAAAAACCTTACCTGTCGCCTAAGCCTGGCCCGGCCCATCCCTGGCTCGTCCCCGGCCCATACCTGCGTGCCTGCCTGGCCGCCGCCTCGCGCTGGCGACGACGGGGATAAGCTCCCCAGGGCCTCCCCTATACATTCCCCGCCTCGGTTCTCTTCCTCCTCCCGGATCTCCTCCTCCTCCTTGCT
The DNA here is from genome assembly GCF_904849725.1 of Hordeum vulgare subsp. vulgare. Lineage (NCBI taxonomy): Eukaryota > Viridiplantae > Streptophyta > Magnoliopsida > Poales > Poaceae > Hordeum > Hordeum vulgare. The sequence goes on along the minus strand of NC_058520.1, from coordinate 147,309,355 downwards.
GCCGCCATTAGAGCCGAGCTCGAGCTCGAGCTGCCCGTGCCCCTAGCCATAGGATTCCCTTCCAGAGCACGCCATTAGCTCCGCCTCGTCGCCCTGGTCATCTCTGCAGAAGCCGAAGCTTCCTCGAGCCCTGCAACGCCCGCAACGCCGTCGTCTTCCACCTCCGGCCGCCGGACCTCTCCCGTCGATTCGTCGCCCCCAGGCCTTCCTCGAGCCGTCTAAGCTCTGCTCTGCACTCCCCGTGAGCAAGCTGTCGTTTCCCCTATGTTTTCCCCGTCGATCCCCTCCTCTAGCTCTAGTTTCACCGGAGCCTGACGAGGACCGCCGCTGCCGCTCGTCGCCGGTAGCCCTCCGATGATCAGCTCGTCCTTCCGAGGGCACCAGTAGCTCCAGGTCGACGCATAGATGCTGTAGCAGCTAAGAATCGAGCGTAGATGCCTCTGATTCAAAGACCCCGATGACGCCCGAGCCTTGGCCGCCGCCAAGCTCGTCGCCGGCGTCATCTCCGGCCAGATCAGCCCCGGCTAAGTGCAGAAATGAAGCTGCGGGAGACGTGTCGTTCCTCTGGTGCTCTCCGCACAGCATTTGGCCCCCTGTGCGCCGTTTCCGAGCCCCTCCGCCGTGCTGGTGGTCGCCGGAGGCTCCCCGCCGGCGAGGACGACCTCGCCGCCGGTGGATGTCGACGTGGCAAAGCTAACCCAGCAGCCCAGCACCTAATCACTCGCTGACAAGTGGGCCCAAGGCCAAGTCAAACCTCAGTTAGGGCTGGTCAGCGCGGGATTAATCCCAGAGAGGCTGACCAGTGGGGCCCCCCTGTCAGGTTTGACCTGAACAGGTCGGCTGACCTGCTGACGTCAGTCTGATGCAATAAATAGAATTTCCAGTATAAAACTAATTCAGGAAATTGCTAAAAATTGTAAAAATCATAGAAATTAATCTGTAACTCCAATGAAAATAATTTATATATGAAAAAGTATCAGAAAAATTCAAGGATTCTGATTATGCTATTTTCAACCATGTTTAAAAAAGTAACAGAACCCTAAATTGTGGAATAAGAAATAATTCAATTCTTATAATCACTTTTTAAATGGAATTTGCAAAAATATTCAAATTTCATTATATATACAATGTTCACCACTGTCCTAATTACAAATCAGTACCATAACATGACATTTCATGCATGTTAACATCAAGTTGATCTGAGCATCAGGTCGAATCAATTAAACCGGTATCCCAGAATACCCCGTTTGAATTGCTATTCGAATGTGATTGAAATCAACTCTAAACCTAATACATGTTGAAAATAATAACTTATCACCTTGCATTCTCATGCCATGCTCATGCATCATTTTGAGTGCATATGATTGTTATTGAATGTTGCCATTCATTTCGGTAGGCTCCGCACCCCCGGATTCCACCGAATATCCGTCTGACGGATATCGTTCCTCCTCTGAGCAACAAGGCAAGCAACCCCTTTGATCATTCCGATAACTCCCAAGTTCTTGCTCCTGCACCTAATTATTGCATTTAAGATCAAATGCTTCAACTGCTTTTGCCACGATAGTTGAACCCACTTCCTTTGCATGACTTAACCTTGTCACAGTAAATAGCCAAACCTTGCAACCTAGCATACCTGGTAGTTGCTTGAGCTATGATGTGCCTTATCCTGCTACGCATGCTATGCTTAGAGTTGTGTATGGTCTGTCATCTGGGAGATGAACAGAAATGTGGAATGTGTTCGGTGAGCAAAGGTTGTGTGTTGAACTTGATTTGGTAAAGGTACCGGTGAAAGGCTGTGTAGGAGTACATGGCGGATTGTTTCATTGGAACCGTCCTTAGGAACTGAGTTCCGTGTATGTATTCCAAGACTAGATACTACCACATGCTAGGCCCTGAAATATGACCCCGCTCGGCCTATTAATCGCGTAGTACCCAGTCCAGGAGTTGCAAGTAGTTTCTGGTGTTTATAGTAATGCTGGAGGCCGTGCATGGTGCTGACCTGAGAGGTGGGCCGTGATGCGGTAGGCAGTGGCACGGTGTACCAAGTGGCACCCGGATGGTGGGCTTGGGAACCCTGCGCACATCGTTTGAGGCCGTGGCGGAAACCTCGGCCGGACTTCCGTACGGGTTACTCTCAGATAGGCGATAAACCTGGACTAGGTACTAGTGTGGTTAACGGTCGTGGCCGACTCCCTCGCTGGGCTTCCGCTTCAAGGTTGCCGAGGTGCATGACGTGCACATAGCGATAAGTGGCGAGAGCGTGTGTGACGAAGTACCCCCCTGCAGGGTTATTATCTATTCGAATAGCCGCGTCCGCGGATATGGACTACTTGGAGACATATGTTGTTCATAGATAACTTTAATGGCTACTCATAAAATTGTCAAGATAAGCGTGAGTGTCGTGGACGGCATTTCCGTATGGAGACGGAATGATTCCACGATAGTGTATTGTTGTGGTGTTAGTGGACTTGTGTGCGAGAAATCAAGTTGTCAAAACTAATTTCAAAATGCAAGTTGTCTAGCCACGAGTCAAATGCTGGCTTCCCGCATGAAACCCCACAATACCTTTTGATACCTTGCATGAGTAGTTAGTTCTCCTAAAGTCTTGCTGAGTTCCTTCGTACTGATGTTTGCTTAATAAATGTTGCAGAGGTTGCTAATGACCCTAATGGAGGGTTCTTCGTAGACATCGACGACGACGAGTAGCTGGTGTCCCAGCTACGATCTGGCCCTAAGACGACTCTGTAGTATAGTCAGGCCATGTGCCTTCTAGTTGCCCTGTCTGTACTCAGAAAGTTTAAAACTCTTCCGCTGGCTTGTATTGTATGACTGCTATTATGGGTCGTGAGACCCTTAATGTGTAATATTATGTGTGTGGCTCTTCCGAGCCTCTTAAATAAAGGTTGTATGTTTATGGTTATGTTGTGATGCCATCGATGTATCTATACATATCGGTATGTCATGCGTACGTGTGTCGTACTTGATATGTATGGGGTTCGAATACCTAGTCGTGAACTTTAGTAGCACTCCTTACAAGGAAATGCCCCTTTGTGATCCAACGAGCCTTGGTAGTTCGCTACTGCTCCGGACACATTGGTTGACCGGCATGTGTCCTTCTTAGCTACTGTGTCTGTCCCCTTTGGGGAAATGTCACGCGATGTAATGGAGTCCTTGTAGCTTGCTACGACTCGTCTACATTCGCTGATGACCGACACCTGCTTTGTTGGGTCATGTATGCCTGTCCTTGTGCGGTACTGCCACTTTGGTTTATGACTAGACATGTCGATCCGGGTTCTTTGACATTGGATTGCTAGCGACACTATCGCATACGTGAGTCAAAAGACGCAAACGGTCCCGGCTAAGGTAAGGCTGCAGCAGTGGAGTTAACCGTGCGTGAGACCACAAAGGGATGCGATGTGTTACAGGCTGGATTCCTATGGCTTAGGATCGGGGTTCCCGACAGCGTTGGTATCAGAGCCTGACTGACTGTAGGATTACTAAGCCAAACTGGTCAAAGTTGAGTCTGGAATTTCTTAGTTATATATAAGGGAATTGTTTGTGGAAGGGAACATAAGACTCTTGTTCTCTTCTCAAGTTATTCTATTCTGGTCATCCTCGTCTCTTCTGCGGGAATTAAGGACTAGGTTACTCATCTTCTCCTAGGCTCGTATTTCTGATCGGTAGATTATAGGACTACGGGTCGAGAGATATTGGGTTTCTTCTATTCCTAGGAAAAAGGAAGTAAGTTGATGATCAGAGAGTTGAACTTGATAGTTGAGTGGTTACGCTATTCCATTTTTGGGTTGTCTCAAATTTGTTTTGAGCATTTATAGCCGTTATGCTGCCCAATTTTGCATTCAGAGCTCTAATGCTTTTGCATTACTCTCTATTTACAGATGTCTGGCCGTCCTTCTCGTCAGTTGGTACGTCTGACCAGGTGCATTGATGTACCGGGTCATACGGCCATGCTGGTCAGGGTGATGTCGGTGTGCGGTTACCACTGGTACCCCGAGTACACAGTGGAGGAATAGTACCGAGACTTCAACTAGAGCCAGTACATCTGCACTGTTAGGGTATTTCCAGACTACCCTGGAGCTGAGAAGCCAATCCATTGGTCCTATGGGTTGCGGGTCACCGTTGACATGGCAGTACAGGATGCTGCCTATTCAATGCTGACTATTAGGAGAGCGAGACATTCACTGCTGCAGAATTCAGAGTTCTGCTATGTTCCGGCCTCTCAGTCTGGTGAAGAGGGATACCTCAGTGGAGTCTATTTTGATTCTTCTATGGAGGATCCACTTCTGCAGTCCACTGTTGAGATGCTAGAGAACAGAGACAGGGATGCTCGTGCTCTCCGCATGGAGCTTTATGCTACCCGTGCCCGTCTGTGGACAACTTTGACGCAGCTGGCACCGGTAGTCCAGACAGGGTATGGAGAGATGGAGATGCTGAACCCTGTTAGAACCCATCTTCCGGCCCACGTTGACTGGCCAGCTATAGGAGGAGTCACACCTCTTCGGGGACCCCTCTTACCACCAGTCAGGGGACCAAGGCCACATCCGTGTCCTTATGGATCCCAGGGATCTCAGGCTAGAGTGTTTTCTGATCCGCAGGTTGAGCTTCCAGGTCATGGAGGTAATCTCTATGAGATGTTCTATGCGGATGCCTGAGCTGTGAGCGGAAGGATAGTATGGTAGTAGCCGTACGTTCACAGTCCTGCGTGACTTGTGAAGTATGGTAGTAATGTGAAATGAATTCCGGAGGCCTGGATAAATAATGTACAGGAAGCTTGTAAGCCTCTGATGAGTAGTTCCACCATTTCAGTAGTTTGCTCTTCGAGTAAGTTTGTACTGAACTATGTAAGGGTGTGTATGAACCATGGTGTATATATAGCAGTTGCTTGTTACCATGTTGTTCGGATATTCATTTCCGCATTCCGTGTGTTCAGTACATTCTTAATCCATAGCTAGTATTGCTATGATATTGGTCTAAGCTATGAGTTTGTTTGTCAGGATGGTGTTCACCAGGTTGAACCGTGCCCCTGCTCATGAGCAAGGTGAGGGTAGTCAAGCGTCGCAGGAAGACCTGCCTCACCCACCTTCTCTGGTAGAAGTGATGCCTGAGGCAGAAAGAAACAAAAGGGAGACCAACCGACTGCTAGAGCGTATTGAGCAGAATACGGCTCGACAGCCTAGGAATGCTGTAGTGTCCCTCAATGACTTGGTGAAGCTGAATCCTCCAAAGTTTCATCATTCCGTCGATCCCCTCGACGCTGATGACTGGCTGTGCAGCATCTCACGCAAGATTCGCTCGGCGAATGTGTCTGAGGCCGACAAGGTGACCTTTGCGGCGTATTTCCTGGAGGGACCCGCCAATTTGTGGTGGGAGAATTTTGAAGCTATGCGTCCCGCTGAACTAGTGGCCACATGGGCAGACTTCAGTGCAGCCTTTTCGTCTGCACCATATTCGAGAGGGCCTGATGGACAGAAAGAGAGAGGAGTTATGTGCCTTCACTCAGGGCAAGTTGTCTGTGGATGCCTATAGCCGCGAGTTCGGTAACCTCGCCCGCTATGCAACAGAGGAGGTGTCTACCGACGCCAAGAAGCAAGCAAGATTCCGTAAGGGTCTGAGCCCTGAGATCCGTCGTGATCTGCGCCTCCATGAGTGTGCAAGCTTTCAAGCCCTAGTCAACAAGGCGATCAGTGCCGAGACTGGTCATACTGACTTCGAAGCCACAAGGAAGCACTCCCGTGTCTTTGGCTCATCTTCTGGTTCCGCGTTTCCAAAACGCAGGTTGTGGGTTCCAAACAGTTCTCTGCCGCCAAGATACACTCCGAGGCCATCCTACGTGGCGCCTCAGACGAATCAGGCCAACCCTCCAGCAAAAGCTTATGGTGGTCCAGCTAGCAATGCTGCACCACATGCCAACCAGGTGATATGCTACAAGTGTGGAGAACTAGGGCACTATTCCCGTGAGTGTCCTCAGAATGTGCGTGCCAAGCAACCCGGAAAGTCCGTCGGGCAGGCCAAGTCGGGCAAAGCTTATTATGTGAAGCCAACTCCTGCACGTGGCCGTGTGAACTATTGTCAGCAGAAGAAGCTGTAGAGGATCCCGACGTCATGCTGGGTACGCTTCTTGTTAATCATCACCCAGCGTCCGTTCTCTTTGACACTGGGTCTTCTCATTCCTTCATTTCGGAAAGTTATGCACAGTTGCATAACATGTCATTTTGTGATATGCCAATCCCATTGGTTGTCCAAACCCCTGGTAGTAAATGGCAAACCTCTAGGATAACCTATGACAATGAAATTCTAGTAGACAGGCTAGTTTTTCTAGCCTCATTGATAGCATTGAAATCTTCGGATATTAATATCATCTTGGGCATGGACTGGATGTCAGCTCACTATGCCAAGATTGATACTCATTCTAGAAATGTCCAACTTACCCATCCCTCGGGTGAGATAGTAAATGTCTCTACTCGAATTGCCAAATGCCAACTCTATTCCCTAAATGCCAACCCTCTTCCGGAACTTGAAGACATTCCGGTAGTCCGTGACTTCCCGGATGTTTTTCCAAAGGAACTGCCAGGAATTCCACCTGACAGAGATGTAGAGTTTGTGATAGATCTTGTTCCGGGAACTGTCCCAATAACTATAAGACCTTATAAGATGGCACCCCTAGAGCTAGCCGAGCTTAAGAAGCAATTAGATGAGGCCTTGAACAAAGGTTTCATTCGTCCTAGCTCTTCTCCTTGGGCTTGTCCCATCCTCTTCGTCAAGAAGAAAGACGGAACGGATCGGATGGTTGTAGATTACCGACCAGTTAACCTGGTCACCATAAAGAACAAGTATCCACTCCCTAGGATCAACGATCTGTACGATCAGCTCGCTGGATCCTCAGTCTTCTCTAAAATGGATTTGAGGTTGGGATACCATCAAATCAAGATTAAGAACGGGGACATTCCAAAAACGGCTTTTGTTACTCGTTATGGCCAATATGAGTACACCGTTATGTCCTTCGGTTTAACCAATGCCCCAGCCACCTTCTCTCGGCTGATGAATTCAATCTTCATGGAGTATTTGGATAAATTCGTCGTAGTATACCTCGATGATATCCTCATCTACTCAAAGAATGAACAAGAACATGCCGAACATCTAAGGCTGGTATTGATGAAACTTCGAGAGCATCGCCTTTATGCCAAATTTTCAAAATGCGAATTCTGGTTACCAGAAGTGACCTACCTAGGCCACGTAATCTCTGGTAAGGGTATTGTTGTCAATCCCGAGAGAGTTCAAGCTGTCCTTGATTGGACTCAACCTGAATCGGTTAAGCAAGTTAGGAGTTTTCTTGGTCTAGTGAGCTATTGTCGCTGCTTCGTCGAGAATTTCTCCAAGGTTGCAAAGCCTCTAACTGAACTCCTCAAGAAGGATAAAAAGTTCGAGTGGACACCACAGTGTGAGCATAGTTTTCAGGAACTGAAAAGACGCGTGACTTCTGCACCTGTGTTGCTACCACCAGATTTTTCTAAGGACTTTGTTATCTATTGCGATGCCTCGCGACAAGGATTAGGTTGCATTCTCATGCAAGATCATCATGTGATCGCATACGCATATCGACAGTTGCGTCCACATGAGGATAATTATCCCACACATGACCTTGAGCTTGCAGCTGTGGTCCATGCACTAAAAACCTGGCGACATTACCTTTTGCGTAATCGTTGCGAAATATTCACTGATCACCAAAGTCTGAAATATATCTTCACCCAGCCGGATTTGAATCTCAGGAAAAGACGGTGGGTTGAGTTGATCTCGGATTACGACTTAGGGATAACTTACACCCCAGGGAAGGCCAATGTTATGGCCGATGCACTAAGTCGTAAATCTTATTGTAACAATTTGATGCTACAACAAGGTCAACCACATCTCCATGAGGACTTTCGGAAGTTGAATCTTCATATTGTTCCTCAAGGATTCCTTTCTACCCTGGTGGTGAAGCCTACTCTTAAGGATCAAATTATAGCTGGCCAAAAGCGTGACAAGGGTATATCACAGATCAAGGAGAATATCTTTAGCGGAAACACTAAAGAATTTTCCATGAACGATCAAGGTGTTGTGTTCTTCCAGAATCGTTTAGTGGTTCCTAAGAACCCACATCTAAGGCAGTTAATCCTTAAGGAGGCTCATGATTCTCCTCTCACCATTCATCCCGGTAGTACTAAGATGTATCAGGACCTACGCCAGAGGTTCTGGTGGACTAGGATGAAGAGAGAAATTGCTGAGTTCGTTGCTAACTACGACATTTGTCGTCGAGTTAAGGCAGAACATCAAAGGCCTACTGGCACCCTTCAGCCTTTAGCTATTCCTGAATGGAAATGGGATAAAGTTAGCATGGATTTCATTACCGGATTTCCCAAGACCAAGAAAGGAAATAATGCTATCTTTGTGGTCATTGACCGTCTTTCCAAAGTGGCCCATTTTCTTCCTGTTCGTGAGAGTATAACAGCTAGCCAGCTAGCAGAGTTATATATCTCTCGAATAGTGTCTCTTCATGGTGTTCCCCTGGAAATTAACTCGGACCGTGGAAGTATCTTTACTTCTCGCTTCTGGGAAAGTTTTCAGAATGCCATGGGGACTCACTTATCTTTTAGCACTGCTTTCCATCCTCAATCAAGTGGTCAAGTAGAAAGAGTGAATAAAATCCTAGAAGATATGCTCCGCGCTTGCGTTATTTTGTTCGGTATGAATTGGGAGAAGTGCCTTCCATTCGCCGAATTCGCTTATAACAACAGTTATCAATCAAGCTTGGGCAAAGCCCCTTTTGAAGTTCTCTATGGACGAAGATGTCGAACCCCTCTTAATTGGTCAGAAACCGGAGAGAGGCAACTCTTTGACCCGGATATGATCCAGGATGCAGAAGAGCAGGTTCGCATTATTCGTGAAAAGTTGAAAACAGCCCAGTCTCGTCAAAAGAGCCAATATGATCGTCATCATAAGACTGTGACCTTTGAAGTTGACGAGAAGGCTTACCTTGGGGTTACACCTTTGAAGGGTACCCATCGATTCGGTATCAAGGGCAAATTGGCTCCTCGTTACATTGGTCCTTTTCGCATTCTTGCCAAACGAGGAGAAGTTGCCTACCAGTTGGAACTTCCTCCGCATCTTTCCAAGGTTCATGATGTTTTCCACGTCTCGCAACTCAGGCGTTGCTTCTCGGATCCTATCCGTGAAGTGGACCACGAAACGCTTGATCTCCAAGATAACCTTTCATACCGAGAATACCCCGTGCGTATTCTTGATCAAGCTGAGCGTACCACTCGACGTCGAAACCTCAAGTTTCTTAAAGTTCAATGGTCAAATCATTCTGAAAAGGAGGCAACTTGGGAAAGAGAGGATCGTCTCCGACTTGAGTATCCTGCGTTACTCCCGACGACTTCTAAATCTCGGGACGAGATTCTTTTGAGTGGGGGTGAGTTGTCACATCCCTAACCCTTAAGCAAGATAGCATTGTGCTCATGTCTTATTTGCATTTGCATCTAAGAAGTTTCAACAAAAACAACAAAGTGGCAAAGGAAAAACTCAAAACCCTAGCCACCGTTTCAATTAAAGGAAATCTCAAACTAGATCAAAATCAATGAACCCAAAATGGCCTCAAGAAATGTTCAAACTTTCTGATAAATCATGAAAGTAAATGAGCATTGGAGAAAACTATTTTCTTGACACTTTGAGCTTTTTGAATAAATGAAAAAGGCTACTGGTTTCAAGTTTTAAATTTGAAATCAGAAATTATAAATTTCCAAAAATGTTGAAAACTTTGGAAATGGTTGGGAATATTATAACAATATTTCAGGAGGTCTAAAATAGTTTTTACTTTTTGTTTTGGAGCTGAATTAATTAGCAAAACAATAATCAGCAAAACAGAAAAACAAAAACAGAAAAAATGGAAAAACCTTACCTGTCGCCTAAGCCTGGCCCGGCCCATCCCTGGCTCGTCCCCTCCCTCGCGCCAGTAGGCAGCAGGAGGTGGCCGCCGCCCCCTCCGGCGCGGCCACGCACCTGCGTGCCTGCCTGGCCGCTGCCTCGCGCTCGCGACGACGGGGATAAGCTCCCCACGGCCTCCCCTATCCATTCCCCGCCTCGGTTCTCTTCCTCCTCCTGGATCTCCTCCTCCTCCTTGCTGCCGCCATTAGAGCCGAGCTCGAGCTCGAGCTGCCCGTGCCCCTAGCCATAGGATTCCCTTCCAGAGGACGCCATTAGCTCCGCCTCGTCGCCCTGGTCATCTCTGCAGAAGCCGAAGCTTCCTCGAGCCCTGCAACGCCGTCGTCTTCCACCTCCGGCCGTCGGACCTCTCCCGTCGATTCGTCGCCCCCAGGCCTTCCCCGAGCCGTCTAAGCTCTGCTCTGCATTCCCCGTGAGCATGCGGTCGTTTCCCCTAAGTTTTCCCCGTCGATCCCCTCCTCTAGCTCTAGTTTCACCGGAGCCCCACGAGGACCGCCGCTGCCGCTCGTCGCCGGTAGCCTTCCGATGATCAGCTCGTCCTTCCGAGGGCACCAGCAGCTCTAGGTCGACGCGTAGATGCTGTAGCAGCTAAGAACCGAGCGTAGATCCCTCTGATTCAAAGACCCCGATGACGCCCGAGCCTTGGCCGCCGCCAAGCTCGTCGCCGGCGTCATCTCCTGCTAGATCAGCCCCGGCTAAGTGCAGAAATGAAGCTGCGGGAGACGTGTCGTTCCTCTGGTGCTCTCCCCGCAGCATTTGGCCGCCTGTGCGCCGTTTCCGAGCCCCTCCGCCGTGCTGGTGGTCGCCGGAGGCTCCCCGCCGGCGAGGACGACCTCGCCGCCGGTGGATGTCGACGTGGCAAAGCTAACCCAGCAGCCCAGCACCTAATCACTCGCTGACAAGTGGGCCCAAGGCCAAGTCAAACCTCAGTTAGGGCTGGTCAGCGCGGGATTAATCCCAGAGAGGCTGACCAGTGGGGCCCCCCTATCAGGTTTGACCTGAACAGGTCGGCTGACCTGCTGACGTCAGTCTGATGCAATAAATAGAATTTCCAGTATAAACCTAATTCAGGAAATTGCTAAAAATTGTAAAAATCATAGAAATTAATCTGTAACTCCAATGAAAATAATTTATATATGAAAAAGTATCAGAAAAATTCAAGGATTCTGATTATGCTATTTTCAACCATGTTTAAAAAAGTTATAGAACCCTAAATTGTGGAATAAGGAATAATTCAATTCTTATAATTACTTTTTAAATGGAATTTGCAAAAATATTCAAATTTCATTATATATACAATGTTCACCACTGTCCCAATTACAAATCAGTACCATAACATGACATTTCATGCATGTTAACATCAAGTTGATCTGAGCATCAGGTCGAATCAATTAAACCGGTATCCGAGAATACCCCGTTTGAATTGCTATTCCAATGTGATTGAAATCAACTCTAAACCTAATACATGTTGAAAATAATAACTTATCACCTTGCATTCTCATGCCATGCTCATGCATCATTTTGAGTGCATATGATTGTTATTGAATGTTGCCATTCATTTCGGTAGGCTCCGCACCCCCGGATTCCACTGAATATCCATCTGACGGATATCGTTCCTCCTGTGAGCAACAAGGCAAGCAACCCCTTTGATCATTCCGATAACTCCCATATTCTTGCTCCTGCACCTAACTATTGCATTTAAGATCAAATGCTTCAACTGCTTTTGCCACGATAGTTGAACCCACTTCCTTTGCATGACTTAACCTTGTCACAGTAAATAGCCAAACCTTGCAACCTAGCATACCTGGTAGTTGCTTGAGCTATGATGTGCCTTATCCTGCTATGCATGCTATGCTTAGAGTTGTGTATGGTCTGTCATCTGGGAGATGAACAGAAATGTGGAATGTGTTCGGTGAGCAAAGGTTGTGTGTTGAACTTGATTTGGTAAAGGTACCGGTGAAAGGTTGTGTAGGAGTACATGGTGGGTTGTTTCATTGGAACCGTCCTTAGGAACTGAGTTCCGTGTATGTATTCCAAGACTAGATACTACCACATGCTGGGCCTTGAAATATGACCCCGCTCGGCCTATTAATCGCGTAGTACCCGGTCCAGGAGTTGCAAGTAGTTTCTGGTGTTTATAGTAATGCTGGAGGCCGTGCATGGTGCTGACCTGAGAGGTGGGCCGTGATGCGGTAGGCAGTGGCACGGTGTACCAAGTGGCACCCGGATGGTGGGCTTGGGAACCCTGCGCACATCGTTTGAGGCCGTGGCGGAAACCTCGGCCGGACTTCCGTACGGGTTACTCTCAGATAGGCGATAAACCTGGACTAGGTACTAGTGTGGTTAACGGTCGTGGCCGACTCCCTCGCTGGGCTTCCGCTTCAAGGTTGCCGAGGTGCATGACGTGCACATAGCGATAAGTGGCGAGAGCGTGTGTGACGAAGTACCCCCCTGCAGGGTTATGATCTATTCGAATAGCCGCGTCCGCGGATATGGACTACTTGGAGACATATGTTGTTCATAGATAACTTTAATGGCTACTCATAAAATTGTCAAGATAAGCGTGAGTGTCGTGGACGGCATTTCCGTATGGAGACGGAATGATTCCACGATAGTGTATTGTTGTGGTGTTAGTGGACTCGTGTGCGAGAAATCAAGTTGTCAAAACTAATTTCAAAATGCTAGTTGTCTTGCCACGAGTCAAATGCTGGCTTCCCGCATGAAACCCCACAATACCTTTTGATACCTTGCATGAGTAGTTAGTTCTCCTAAAGTCTTGCTGAGTACCTTCGTACTCATGTTTTCTTAATAAATGTTGCAGAGGTTGCTAATGACCCTAATGGAGGGTTCTTCGTAGACACCGACGACGACGAGTAGCTGGTGTCCCAGCTACGATCTGGCCCTAAGACGACTCTGTAGTATAGTCAGGCCATGTGCCTTCTAGTTGCCCTGTCTGTACTCAGAAAGTTTAAAACTCTTCCGCTGGCTTGTATTGTATGACTGCTATTATGGGTCGTGAGACCCTTAATGTGTAATATTATGTGTGTGGCTCTTCCGAGCCTCTTAAATAAAGGTTGTATGTTTATGGTTATGTTGTGATGCCATCGATGTATCTATACATATCGGTATGTCATGCGTACGTGTGTCGTACTTGATATGTATGGGGTTCGAATACCTAGTCGTGAACTTTAGTAGCACTCCTTACAAGGAAATGCCCCTTTGTGATCCAACGAGCCTTGGTAGTTCGCTACTGCTCCGGACACATTGGTTGACCGGCATGTGTCCTTCTTAGCTGCTGTGTCTGTCCCCTTTGGGGAAATGTCACGCGATGTAATGGAGTCCTTGTAGCTTGCTACGACTCGTCTACATTCGCTGATGACCGACACCTGCTTTGTTGGGTCATGTATGCCTGTCCTTGTGCGGTACTGCCACTTTGGTTTATGACTAGACATGTCGATCCGGGTTCTTTGACATTGGATTGCTAGCGACACTATCGCATACGTGAGTCAAAAGACGCAAACGGTCCCGGCTAAGGTAAGGCTGCAGCCGTGGAGTTAACCGTGCGTGAGACCACAAAGGGATGCGATGTGTTACAGGCTGGATTCCTATGGCTTAGGATCGGGGTTCCCGACAAATGGTACATAATGGATGTTAGACTTTTGTTATTCAGTTTCTGTGTGTTAAGTCAGCATTGATCTATGGGATCACTTTGCACGTACATTCGGTGATCATGACTTATGGGTGGGGGTCCCCACATCTTCACTATGGCTGCTTGTAGTATTTGGTAGGAAAAAGATGATAACTTTTTAGTGGACTATTGCCTTCTCACACCTCCTAGTTTGCCTCCTTTGTTAATTCTATGTAATTATTTATGATGGTCCTCAACTTTTCCCACTTTTAATTTGGAGCATGTACAGCCGGACCCCTCAAAACCTCCTCAAACGCACGGGTAGGTCGCCTAGTCACTGCTCTGTAACAAAAAATCGACCGAGACGACCCTCTCAAACCGACTTCAAATGCACGGGCTGACCAGCACCCCCGATTTCCAGCCCAAATTTGTGGCGGGTATGGGGGAGCCCGGGTGTCTCTAGGCACGCCCGCCACGTCGGACCCGACAACCCGACCCTACTCCAAATGGCACCAAATACACCCCGCAGAATTGCCGAATCCACTTCTTGTTTTCCTCTCTTCTTCATCCGTGTGCCATCCGTCTCGCAGCTCCGTCGCCAGGCGTGCTCCGTCGCCTAGTAGCTGATACGTCCCAAACGTATCTATAATTTCTACTTGTTCCATGATCTTCTGGGTACATTGTTATATGTTTTGACACACTTTTATATCATTTTACACATATTTGGACTAGCCTACTAACTCAGTGCACCCAGTGCCAGTTTCTGTCTGCTCATGTCTATTTTGCAGGGGCTTTTACCCAATTTTCCGAAGCCCGAAAAATTCCAGAAAAAATATATAAAAAATCAGCGAAACAAAAGCTTTTGGATCACCAAAGATGGGACAGAGGGGGGCCAGGGGCCTCCCAGGCGACCTGCTGGCGCGGCCAGGCCCTAGGCCGCGCCAGGAGGCCGCCCGGGTGGGTCCCACCTCCTTCGGTGCTCTCCTTTGGCCTATATTTAGAGTCCCGAGAGGAAACCCTTGCAGACTTTCTAGAATCGCGAATTTCCCCATCGTTCCGCTGCCGCAGCGCTTCCGAGATCGGGAGCGTCAGGATACCTCTTCCGCGAGTCCATGACTAGTAGCTATGTGATGTCTTCTCTCCAATCTTGTGCTTCAATGGTTAGTCCTTGTGAGCTGCCCTACATGATCAAGGCATCTATCTAATTCTCTTGCTATTGCTATGCTCGGTTTGTTGGGATCCGATGGATTATGAGATTATGTTCAGATTGTTATGAGTTATATATTTGATTATCCTTTTATATTATATTCCTTAGTGATTCATGCATGTTCTCTGTTGCTATTTATTGCTTTGGCCAAGTAGTAGATTGTAACTCCAAGAGGAAGCGCTATGCATGATTGTGGGTTCATGCCCCTCGATGTCTAGCTTGAGTGACAAAAACATGAGACTAGGGGATGTGCTTGTTGCCACCAAGGAGAAAACAACGGTGCTTGTGACTACGGTTGCAAGGATTGTTTACCTTATGCATAATTCGTTGATGCAGCTGTCTGTTGCTTTGAGTTTACACTTTGGGTGGGGCTCGTAACTCAATACCGGAGAGACGTTCTGGATAGATATCTCAAGGTGGATGATTAGTAAGTAGATGCTAATGAATAAATAGTCTACTTGTCTTGGCGTACTGCCCATTACTATTGAACCTTTAACTAGCTAGTAGCATATTTAGCATTGCGGTGCGATCATAATTTTGTCAATTGCCCAACTGTGATTCGTTTACCCAAGCATAGTTGTCTATCTTCGTTTGGGAGAGAGACATCACTAGTGAACATCATGTGACTCCGGTCCATATCAACATCATTGTTTACACCTCCATCATTTACCGCTTTCATTTACTTTTCCGTTGCAATCATTATTACTTTCCCGCTTGTGTTTTGATCCTTTGCAAACTACAAGGCCAGAGAGATTGACAACCTCTCTGTACTTGTTGGGAGCAAAGTTATTTGTTGTTTGTGCACGTCCATGTGTTCTGCTAGCGCCAGGGTGGGAGACACTTACTTGTTGAGCCTAGGAGTCCTCTTGGTTCGATAAACCTTACAGTCTCCGTCAAATCTGCTGCCGACTACATCTCCACCTTCCATTTGGGGTAACCAACGAGGGGCGAGAAGTATATCCATCAACTCGTCATCAAGAAAATTTCTAGCGCCGTTATCGGGGACTCCAGTCTTCAAGGGGAGTTGCACGCTATCCTTTACCTTTTTCTTTTTAGTCTTGTTAGTATTCTTTTTAGTTTTTGCTTGAGAGTCTTATACCAAAAACCACAAAAAAATTAGTTGCTTTGTTCTTGCTTGTAATCAGTGCTGCTATGGGTTCCACTAAAAACACTAAGTTGTGTGATTTCACTAGTTAGGCTTATGGAAAACTGCACTCTTAGTTCGCTGCTTGGGAAGGCCGCTTTACCACACCCGTGGTAGCGAAGTCTCCTCCACCTACTGAATGTATCCCATTCAAAATACCACTTGGGATAATTAAAATAATGAGGAATGATTGTTATGGAGAAGATGGAACAGTCAATCCTAGTATTCATTTGTTGAAACTTACATAACTTTTTGAGTTGTTTAAGATTTCAGTTTTGACAAGAGATGTAGTCATGAGGAAATTATTTGCCTTTTCATTGAAAGGAAAAGCATTGGAATGGTATAGGCTATTAGATGATTCTCACCTATGGGATTGGGAAGAGATTCAATCTCTCTTTTACTCCAAGTTTTATCCTCTTCATAAAGTCCATGTGGATCATGGTAACAATGCTTTATGTGATACTTATATTGTTGAGTTTATTCATGATCCCAGTGAAAATTATTATGAGAAGGGAACATATGCTTATAGATATTTCAATAATATCAAGTTCCCTCTCTTTATGTTGAAGGTTTTGAAGTTGCACTTGTTTTGCCTTCCTATGCTTATTGCTTTGTGCTTCGGTGAATTATTCTATTGCAACATTCCTATGCATAGGAAGCATGTTAGACTTAAATGTGTTTGGTATATGCTTCTTGGTGCTCTCTTTTTTTCTACAACTCTTGTTCCTACGAGAGCATCATTAAAATCTTAAGCCTATCTTTATGGCTATAAAGAAAGATCTCTAGGTAGACAACCCTTGTTATCTTTACTTTGAGTTTTTACTTTCAGTTTTTAGTGGTCTTGATGTGTGTTACTACTGTATCAACATCATTGTATATTTATTTTTAAGTCTTGTGCCAAGTTATAGCCTCCGATTGCAAGAAAGTTCAAAAATTGTGACGTGCTGTCCAGAAACAGATTTTGTCTGCTTGACAAAAAAATTCACCAAAAATCACCAGATCATCTTTTTGATCTGAATTGTGTTGACATCATGCTCTATATAATTGCCTTTTTGGCATATATTCTGAGTTTTTGAATTTGAGTTGCAGAAGTGCCCTGAATAGATTATTTACTACGTGATGTTCTATTTTTCACAGATTCTGCCATGTTTTGCGTTTTCATTGTTTTGCAAATCCTAAGCTTACTTTTTATTTGCAAAAACTTTTTGGTATTCATAAGAAGCAGTAGATTTCCATGAAAATATTTATTTCCAGCAGGTAATGAATTATTTTATTAAGGGTACTAACCACTCTAATCAGCTTATGACGAGTTTCGTATGAAGGGAGTTTTCAAGTATGCGATGTGAGATGATGAAAGAAGATACAAGAGTGTCAAGCACCCAAGCTTGGGGATGCCCCCATGCACCCCAAGAAATATCCAAGGAGACTCAAGCCTCTAAGCTTGGGGATGCCCCCGTGCATCCCCTTCTCTATCAACAATCATCACTTCGTCCATCTCCAAGCTATATTATTATCACTTGATATGTTATGTGCTATGCTTGGAGCGTCCCTCTATTTGCTTTTTAGTTTGTTTTAGTTTTGTTCGATGTTCATAACAAGTCGGAACCTATCCTACCTTGTTTGGGAGACACACACTCCATTCCACTCTAGAACACAACATAGGTTTTCATGCTTATCCTTTTTTGTGTGTTCTTCATCTTCCATAGCTACTATCATGCTTATCCTTTTTTGTGTGTTCTTCATCTTTCCATAGCTACTGTCATGCTTAGTTCTTAGTTTGCATGCTTATCTTTTTAAGAGCTTTTATTTAGGTTGATTTTGGAACTCTCTTGAGTTATCATGCTTATCTTGTTTAGAGAGTTGGCTTGTTGCACTGAGTTGTGTGTCTTGCATGAGTAGGTAATTAAGATTGCTATTTAAGTATAGTAGTAACCTGCAATAGTTTTGAGGTATTGATTTGAGTAATGTTTGGACTATTGGTGCCAAGAGCTTGAGCCTATTAGTGATAGGTGTCGTATTTTGGGAAATCCTTGTGTTTTTCAAAAACTAAAAATTAGGTGAGAACTCTAGCTACTAAATTGATCGCTAACCTCTGAAGGGGTTGGAATATATAGAGTACCCTCACGTTACCATGAGTCGAGGATGAGCAAGGATAACCAAACCCCCAAACACTCCTCCTCGGGGTACTTGTCTCTTTGTGAACCTCCTAACTAGATAGAGAGTTACCGATAATAAGTGTATGAGTTCTTCAGACTAATGTGAGTATTCGATTATTGGCACTTCCACCATCCATATTTTGCTAGCCTCTTCAGTGTCGTGCATTGCCCTTTCTCACATTGAGATTTGGTGCAAACTCCGCCGGTGCATCCAAACCCATGACATGATACGCTCTGTTATATATAAGCCTAATTATATCTTTCCTCAAAACAGCCACGATACCTACCTATTAAGGCATTTCCATAGCCTTTTCGAGATACATTGCCATGCAACATCACCATCTCATGACTTGATCTTCATGCCATACATGCTTTTGCTTGATCATAGAGCCGCATGCTAGTTGGGCCTTGCCCTTATTACTGCAACATGACGCGCTAGTATCATTGCATATCCTGCTACACTGGCAAAGGCATACATTTGCATACATCATGATAGTTTTCACTTATCTTTATGTTGAGTACTTCTTATAACGTGTGATGATTTTTCTTTTTATTAATGTAAAACATAGAGTGTTTCCCTTAAGTGAGGAAAAGATCCCAAAGAGGACAAATGAGAGATAAAAAGAAAGAGCCAAAAAGGCCACAAAAAAATTAAAAAAAAGAGAAAAAGAAATAAAAAGAGAGAAGGGGGCAACACTACTATTCCTTTTGAACGATCCACACTCGTACTCCATTGCTATATTGGTACTACATAGAAATTATCATTCATGCATAACAATGTGGGTACCCTTACACTATAGAACTTGGTTTGCATATTCCAATGATGAGCCTCCTCAAATGAGCTATAGGTCTTCATGAGCAAACAAGTTGGATGCACCCCCACTAGTTCCATTGGAGAGCTTACCTTAGCTCATATCTGCATCTGTTACATGGCAATCCCTACTCCTCACATCATATCTATCATTTGATTTTCTCTCGCCTATGATTGTCCTCATTATGTGAGCCTTTCACACCTTTTTTTGTCTTCCTTCCCCATCATTATTCTATTTGCCATCCTAAGTGCCAACATATCTTGCTTACGCTCATCCATTGCATGAGTGCTCAATGTCGAAAGGGAGAGGATCATTTTGACTTGTGTGCCTCACTAGTGGTCTGGGGATGAGTCAAAATAAGATTCCGAAGGAGACCAAGTGTGAAATATTAGTAGATTGAGTTCTCAATTTAAAAAATAATTTATGATCTCAACCCATCTCCCACTTCTAGCACGCAAACACCATTTGGAGACATTCGAGTCACGAACAACGAGAACTCTTGCACCTTTATGTTCTTACTTTGCTAAACTCAGTACTAGATTTAGACTCTTGCTTGTTATTGTCTTGACTTGAATTGCATATCTTACTCGCTTTAATTTGAAGTTCTTACATGTGTGTTAGCATGTCACCACAGAAATTATTGTGTTATCATTTATCTACTCGAGGACGAGCAGGAATTAAGCTTGGGGATGTTGATACGTCCCAAACGTATCTATAATTTCTGCTTGTTCCATGATCTTTTGGGTGACATTGTTATATGTTTGCCACACTTTTATATCATGTTACACATATTTGTACTAACCTACTAACTCAGTGCACCTAGTGTCAGTTTCTGTCTGTTGATGTCTATTTTGTAGGGGCTTTTACCCAATTTTCCGAAGCCCGAAAAATTCGAGAAAAATATATAAAAAATCAGCGAAACAGAAGCTTCCGGATCACCGATGATGGGATAGAGGGGGGGGGGGGGCAGGGGCTTCCCAGGCAACCTGCTGGCGCGGCCAGGCCCTAGGTCACGCCAGGAGGCCGCCTGGGTGGGTCCCACCTCCTTCGGTGCCCTCCGTTGGTCTATATTTAGAGTCCCGAGAGGAAACCCTTGTAGACTTTCTGGAATCGCGAATTTCTCAATCGTTCCGCCACCGCAGCGCTTCCGAGATCGGGAGCGTTAGGAGACCTCTTCCCGGCACCATGCCGGAGAGAGGGTTGACCTCGGGGAGCTTCTCCACCGCCATGGACGCTTCCCGGACATGTCGTGAGTAGTCCTCCTTGGACCATGAGTCCATGACCAGTAGCTATGTGATGCCTTCTCTCCAATCTTGTGCTTCAATGGTTAGTCCTTGTGAGCTGCCCTACATGATCAAGGCATCTATGTAGTTCTCTTGCTATTGCTATGCTCGGTTTGTTGGGATCCGATGGATTATGAGATTATGTTCAGATTGTTATGAGTTATATATTTGACTATCCTTTTATATTATGTTCCTTAGTGATCCATGCATGTTCTCCATTGCTATTTATTGCTTTGGCCAAGTAGTAGATTGTAACTCCAAGAGGGAGCGTTATGCATGATTGTGGGTTCATTCCCCTTTATGTATAGCTTGAGTGAAAGAAACATGAGACTAGGGGAGGTGTTTGTTGCCACCAGGGAGAAAACAACGGTGCTTGTGACCACAGTTGCAAGGATTGTTTACCTTATGCATAGTTCGTTAATGCAGTTGTCTGTTGCTTTAAGTTTACACTTTGGGTGGGGCTCGCAACTTAATACCAGAGAGATGTTATGGACAGATATATCAAGGTGGATGATTAGTAAGTAGATTCTAATGAATAAACGGTCTACTTGTCTTGGCGTACTTCCCATTACTATTGAACCTCTAACTATCAAGTAGCATAATTAGCATTGCGGTGCGATCATAATTCTGTCAATTGCCCAACTGTGATTCGTTTACCCAAGCATAGTTGTCTATCGTCTTTTGGGAGAGACACATCACTAGTGAACATCATGTGACTCCAGTTCATATCACCATCGTTGTTTACACATCCTTCATTTACCGCTTTCATTTAATTTTTCGTTGCAATCACTATTACTTTCGCGATTGTGTTTTGATCCTTTGAAAACTACACGGCCGGAGAGATTGACAACCTCTCTGTACTCATTGGGAGCAAAGTTATTTGTTGTGTGTGCATGTCCACGTCTTCTGCTAGTGCCAGGGTGGGAGACACCTACTTGTTGAGCCTAGGAGTCCTCTTGGTTCGATAAACCTTACAGTCTCCGTGTAAGGGAAATCTGCTTCTGACTACATCTCCACATTCCACTTGGGGTAACCAACGAGGGGCGATAAGTATATCCATCAACTCGTCATCAGTAGCCTCTGCCACCCCATCCACTCGGTGAAAGGGATCATCTCTCCCGGTCTCTTTGTGCAAGACGTCGTCGCCGGCTCAGAGGAAAACGAGGTGCGTCCGACAACTCTCTAACTGTGTCTTACGTCGGATGTGTTCGACAGAATGTCCGACCGGATTTGTTGTTCAAATTTTTAGGAGAAACGATGGATTCTAATGCTTTGTCTGGCGAGGAGTATGGACGGACAGAGCTTGATCGACTGATTCAAGATGAGTTCTTCGATACATCGGATTCAGACGAAGAAGTGGACGTGATGATGCTCATGAGCATGTGCTGCCTCTTGAGCTTGCGTTGGTTTTTCCCTTGAAGAGGAAAGGGTGATGCAGCACAGGAGCATTAAGTATCTCCCTCAGTTTGAGAACCAAGGTATCAATACAGTAGGAGAATCAAGCCAAGTGTCGAGAGTACCTGCGCAAACACAAACAAGCTTGCACCCCACGCTATAAAGGGGTTGTCAATCCCTTCAAGATTGATTGCAAAGTGAGATGTGAAGGCGGAAAGTGCAACGAAGTAAAAGTGTAAGGCTGAAAGTATGGTGTGAAGTAGACCCGGGGGTCATAGTGTTCACTAGAGGCTTCTCTCAAAATAGCAAATATTACGGTGGGTGAACAAATTACTGTCGAGCAATTGATAGAACTGCGCAAAGTCATGACGATATCTAAGGCAATGATCATACATATAGGCATCACGTCCGAGACAAGTAGACCGATACTTTCTACATCTACTACTATTACTCCACACATCGACCGCTATCCAGCATGCATCTAGTGTATTGAGTTCATGACGAACAGAGTAACGCCTTAAGCAAGATGACATGATGTAGAGGGATAAACTCAAACCAATGATGTAAACCCCACCTTTTTACCCTCGATGGCAACAACACGATGCGTGCCTCGTTACCCCTTCTGTCACTGGGTGAGGCCACCGCACGGTATGAACCCAAAACCAAGCACTTCTCCCATTGCAAGAATCATAGATCAAGTTGGCCAAACAAAACCCACAACTTGAAGAGAATTACAAGGATATGAAACCATGCATATAAGAGATCAGAAGAAACTCAAATAATATTCATAGATAATCTGATCATAAATCCATAATTCATCGGATCTCGACAAACACACCGCAAAAGAAGATTACATCGGATAGATCTCCATGAAGATCATGGAGAACTTTGTATTGAAGATCCAAGAGAGAGAATAAGCCATCTAGCTACTAGCTATGGACCCGAAGGTTTATGGTGAACTACTCACGCATCATCGGAGAGGTCATGGTGTTGATGAAGAAGCCCTCCGTATCTGAATCCCCCCTCCGGCAGGGCACCAGAACGTGACCCAGATGGGATCTTGCGGAGACAGAAGCTTGCGGCGGCGGAAAAGTATTTTTGTGGATCTCTCCCACAGTTTCGGATTTTTCGGTAATTTATAGGTGGAAGAGGTAGGGAAGACGAGCCACAGGGGGCCCACAAGCCTGCTAGGCGTGCCTCGTGGCCATGCCTAGGGGGCTTGTGGACTCCCCTTGTGGCTTCTGCCTTGGTTCACACGTCCCCTGCGTATCTTTTATTCCGGAAAAATCTTTTTGGAAGTTTTATTCCGTTTGGACACCGTTTAAAATCCTCCTCTGAAAAGGGTCAAAAACACGGAAAAAACAGGAACTGGCACTTGGCGCTGAGTTAATATGTTAGTCCCAAAAAAGATATAAAAGGCATACAAAACTTGCAAAGTTTGACAAGATAATATCATGGAACCATCAAAAATTATAGATACGTTGGAGACATATCAAGCATCCCCAAGCTTAACTCGTGCTCGTCCTCGAGTAGGGAAGTGATAAAGACTGAATTTTTTATGTAGAATGCTACCTAGCATAGTTGTCCTCTGAAACTTCTTTCATGTGACATGAATGTTCAGATCCGTAAGATTCAAAACAATAGTTTGCTATTGACATGAAAACAATAATACTTCAAGCAAACTAGCAAGGTAATCATGAACCTTCGAAATAACAAGGCGAAAGAAAGTTATCCCTACAAAATCATATAGTCTGGCTATGCTCCATCATCCCCACACAACTAATTTAAATCATGTACAACCCCGGTATTGGCCAAGTAATTGTTTTCGCACTCTTACTTTCTCAAACCTTTTTCAACTCTCACGCAATACATGAGCGTGAGCCATGGATATAGCACTATGGTGGAATAGAGTGTGGTGGAGGTTGTGAGACAAAAAGGAGGAGATGGTCACATCGACTCGGCGTATCAAAGTACTAAGGAGATGCCCATTAATAGATATCAATGTGAATGAGTAGGGATGGCCATACAAAGGATGCACTAGAGCTATAAGTATGTGGAAGCTCAAAAGGAGAACTAGTGGGTGTGCATCCAACTTGCTTGCTCACGAAGACCTAGGGCAATTTTGAGGAAGCCCATCATTGGAATATAGAAGCCAAGTTATATAATAAATATTCCCACTAGTATATGGTGGTGACAAAACGAGAGGCCCTCAAACATGAAGAACATGGTGCTTATTATGAAGCATAAGTGTGGAAAAAGATAGTAGCATTGTCCCTTCTCTCTTTTTCTCTCTTTTTTTTGTTTGGGCTCTTTGGCCTCTTTCCATATCTATTTTTTTGTGGGAAACTTTGGCCTCTTTTTTTTTATTTCCTCACATGGGACAATGCTCTAATAATGATGATCATCACACTTTTATTTACTCATAGCTCAAAGCTTAGAACGATGATGACTCTATAGGAAATGCCTCCGGCAGTGTACGGGGATGTGCAATGATCTAGCTTGGTGTATGACGTTGAAACATCTCGCTAGCTATCTTACGATCATGCAATGGAAATATGAGAGTCACGACACAAGTCATGAGACGGAACGGTGGGAGTTGCATGGCAATATATCTCGGAATGGCTATGAAAATGCCATAGTAGGTAGGTATGGTGGCTGTTTTGAGGAAGGCATATGGTGGTTATGTGCACCAGCGAAAGTTGCGCGACACTAGAGAGGCTAGCAATGGTGGAAGGTGAAAGTGCATCTATACCAAGGACTCACATTAGTCATGAAGAACTCACATACTTATTGTGAAAGTTTTTATTAGTAATCGAAACAAAGTGCTAAACGCATACTCCTAGGGGAAGGTTTGGTAGGTGTTAACCATCGCGCGATCCCGACCGCAATACAAAGGATGACAATCAATAGATGAAATATGCTCCGACTTCCTAACATAGCGGTTCACCATACGTGCATGTTACGGGAATCACTAAGTTCAACACAAGTATTTCTAGATTCACAACACCCTACTAACATAACTCTTAATATTACCAAATCCATGTCTCAAAACTAATTGAGACGAATCAAACTTCTCTTCTACTCAATGCACATGAAGATGCAAGTTTTAATGTATCCTCTTTGGGTACCTATCACCTTTCGGACTAATTTCATAGCACAAGCCAACCACCAAGTCATGCACCGCCATGCTCTAAAAGATCTAAGTGAAGCACATAGAGCAAAATGGTCTAGCTCAAAAGATATAAGTGAAGCTCAATGACTATTCTAGCAAATTCACGATGAGTCCATGTCTCTCTCAAAAGGTGTGCAGCAAGTATGATTGTGACACAACAAAAATAAAAGACTCCTACGATACAAGACGCTCCAAGCAAAACATATATCATGTGGTGAATAAAAATATAGCTCCAGGTAATGTTACCGATGGATTGAAGACGAAAGAGGGGATGCCTTCCCGGGGCATCCCCAAGCTTAGGCTTTTTGGTGTCCTTGAATTTGTCTTGGGATGCCTTGGGAATCCCCAAGCTTGAGCTCTTTCCACTCTTTATCCCTTTGTCCATGAGAACATCACCCAAAACTTGAAAACTTCACAACACAAAACATAAACAGAAACTCGTGATATCATTAGCACAAGAAAACAAACTACCACCTCTCTAGGTACTGTAGCAATCTTTATTTCTATTTATATTGGTGTTAGGTTACTGTATTCTCACTTTTCCATGGTTAGTACCCCCGATACTATTCATAGTTTCATCAAAACAAGCACCAACACAACAGAAACAGAATCTGTCGAAAACAGACCACTCTGTAGCAATCTGTATACTTCGTATTCTTCTAGTACCTCAAAAATTCTGAAAAATTACGACAGCCTGGGAAAAAGGAATATCAACCAGAAACAAAAAAATCAAGTCAAAAGCTCTTTCTGAATAAAAATGAAAAATAAATTTGTGAGCGAAAAGTTTCTGTCTTTTTCCAGCAGGATCAAACAACCAACACCAAACTAGTCATAAAGGTTTTGCTTGGCCCAAACACTAAAAGAAACACAAAAAACACAATCATAACAAAATTATGATGGCTTGGACGCAACAAAACATAAAGAAAAAGATAAATTCATTGGGTTGCCTCCCAACAAGCGCTATTGTTTAACGCCCTTAGCTAGGCATTGATAATTCAATGATGCTCACACAAAAGACAATAATTGAAGCACAAAGAGAGCATCATAAAGCATGTGAAAATCATATCTAAGTCTAACATACTTCCTATGCATAGGCATTTATAGGAAAACAACTTATCAAGGCAAGCAATAACGACCATATGCAAGGAAGAATAAAGAGACAATAGCAATCTCAACATAACGAGAGGTAATTTGGTAACATGAAAGTTTCTACCACAATATTTTCCTCTCTCATAGCAATTACATGTGTGATCATAATCAAATTCAACAAAATAGCTATCACAAAGGATATTCTTTTCATGATCCACATGCATGCAAAGTTGATGCTCTTCAAAAATAGTGGGATTATCATCAACTAAACTCATGACTTCTCCAAACCCACTTTCAATATTATTGCAAATATCAAATTCATCATGAGGCTTAAACAAATTTTCAAGATCATAAGAAAAATCATTACCCCAATCATGATCATTGCAACAAGTAGTGGACATAGCAAAACTAGCATCCCCAAGCTTAGGGTTTTGCATATTTTTAGCATGATTGACACTAATAGGATTTATAGTGAAACCATTGCAATCATGCTTTTCAATCAAGGAGCCCTCGTGAATCACTTCATAAATTTCTTCATCGCGATTTTCAGATTCATGCATCTCAAGCAAAACCCCATAGAGAAAGTCAAGTGCACTCAACTCACTAGAAATTGGATCAACATAATTGGATCTCTTAAAGAGATTAGGAAGTGGATGAGGATCCATATCAATAGATTTTCAGCAAGCGGAGATGCGAGCAAATTGAAGGCACATGGAAACACAAGCAAACAGAAAGAAAGCGAAAGAAAGGGCAAACAAAAAAGGAAATTTAAAAAAAAATTGTTTTCCGGAAGTGGGGGAGAGGAAAACGAGAGGCAAACAAGTAAATGCAAGAGATGAGTTTGCGACACTTACTTGGATGAGCTTCACCTAGAATAATCCCCGGTGCCAGAAATTGACACATTGACGGGAGACTATTCTTGACTTGATCCTCCCCGGCAACAGCGCTAGAAATCCCCGACAACGGCACGAGAAATCCTTCTGCTGCCTCTTGAGCTTGCGTTGGTTTTTCCCTTGAAGAGGAAAGGGTGATGCAGCACAGGAGCAGTAAGTATTTCCCTCAGTTTGAGAACCAAGGTATCAATCCAGTAGAAGAATCAAACCAAGTGTCTAGAGTACCTGCGCAAACACAAACAACCTTGCACCCAATGCTATAAAGGGGTTGTCAATCCCTTCAAGATTGATTGCAAAGTGAGATCTGAAGGCGGAAAGTGCAACGAAGTAAAAGTGTAAGGCTGAAAATATGGTGTGAAGTAGACCCCGGGGCAATAGTGTTCACTAGAGGCTTCTCTCAAAATAGCAAATATTACGGTGGGTGAACAAATTACTGTCGAGCAATTGATAGAACCGTGCAAAGTCATGATGATATCTAAGGCAATGATCATACATATAGGCATCACGTCCGAGACAAGAAGACCGGTACTTTCTGCATCTACTACTATTACTCCACACATCGACTGCTATCCAGCATGGATCTGTTGTATTGAGTTCATGACGAACAGAGTAACGCCTTAAGCAAGATGACATGATGTAGAGGGATAAACTCAAACCAATGATGTAAACCCCATCTTTTTACCCTTGATGGCAACAACATGATGCGTGCCTCGCTACCCCTTCTGTCACACTGTGAGGTCACCGCATGGTATGAACCCAAAACCAAGCACTTCTCCCATTGCAAGAATCATAGATCAAGTTGGCCAAACAAGACCCACAACTCGAAGAGAATTACAAGGATATGAAATCATGCATATAAGAGATCAGAAGAAACTCAAATAAGATTCATAGATAATCTGATCATAAATCCACAATTCATCGGATCTCAACAAACACATCACAAAAGAATATTACATCGGTTAGATCTCCATGAAGATCATGGAGCACTTTGTATTGAAGATCCAAGAGAGAGAATAAGTCATCTAGCTACTAGATATGGACCCGAAGGTCTATGGTGAACTACTCGCGCATCATCGGAGAGGTCATGGTGTTGATGAAGAAGCCCTCTGTATCCGAATCCCCCCTCCGACACGGCACCAGAACGTACCCCAGATGGGATCTTGCGGAGATAGAAGCTTGCGGCGGCGGAAAAGTATTTTCGTGGATATCTCCCGCAGTTTTGGATTTTTCGGGAATGTATAGGTGGAAGAGGTAGGGCAGACGAGCCATAGGGGGCCCACAAGCCTGCTAGGCGCGGGGCCCCCTGGCCGTGCCTAGGGGGCTTGTGGCCTCCCTTGGTGGCCTCTGCCTTGGTTCTCACGTCCCCTGCGTATCTTCTGTTCCGGAAAAAATCTTTTCGGAAGTTTTATTCCATTTGGACACTGTTTAAAATCCTCCTCTGAAAAGGGTCATAAACACGGAAAAAACAGGAACCGCACTTGGCACTGAGTTAATAAGTTAGTCCCAAAAAAGATATAAAAGGCATACAAAACATCCAAAGTTTGACAAAATAATAGCATGGAACCATAAAAAATTATAGATACGTTGGAGACGTATCAGCATGCAAGGGAAAATGGACTGGGAAGTGGAGCACATTCTCAATGTCAAGGGCTCAATCAAAGGGAGAAGATTCATCAATCCGGATAGGGCGTCCGGAGCAAAGCTACTGCAGAAGGATTACTTTAATATGGATTCAATTTTCCCGGTTGTGACATTTTTTTGTCGTCGTTTTCGCATGCGAAAACCATTGTTCTTGCGCATTGTGGAGGCAGTGGAGGCACACGATGACTACTTCAAGCTCACAAGGAATTGTTGCGGTCAACTCTCTTTCTCTGCCAAGTAGAAGTGCACGACTGCTATGAGGATGCTTGCACTTGGTACTGCGGTTGATGACGTTGGTGAGATGGTCACAATGGGGGAGAGCACATCCTGAAAACTACTATCAAGTTTGCCCGTGCTGTGGTGGAGGTGTTTGGAGCAGTGTATCTAGAGAGCCAAATGCAAAGGACACGGAGAAGTTGTTTGCAATTGGAGATGCCAAAGGGTTTTCAGGAATGCTCGGATCAATCGATTGCATGCATTGGCAATGGAAAAACCGCCCGAAAGGTTTGCGTGGAATGTACCAAGGTTACACAAAATGGGCCACCATCATACTAGAGGTAGTGGCATCACATGACTTATGGATTCGTTATGCTTTCTTTGGAATGCCAGGTTCTCACAACGACATCAACGTGTTTCAATGATCTTCGGTGTTCAGGAGGCTTTGCAACGAGAATCACCTCCGTGCAACTACAACGTCAAGAGCCGAGACTACAACATGGGATACTATCTTGTCGATGGCATATATCCTCAATGGGCTGCATTTCTGATGACCATATTCGACCACATGGCAGAAAGCAAAAGCTCTTCACAACAATGCAGGAATCAACTATGAAGGATGTGGAGAGGGCTTTTGGAGTGCTGCAAGCGCATTGGGTAATTGTTTGTGGGGCTCCAATGATGTGGGAACAAGAAACTTTGTGGCAGGTGATGACATGTTGTGTTATTTGGCACAATATGTTCGTCGAGGATGAGGATGACTGTGTAGCCGAAACCGAAACCAACGATTTTGAAACACCTGGAATACAAGTTGAAATCCCTGAAGATCAAGATGCAATGCACCTTATGAATTTTCTGCAGATGCATCACAATCTCCAAGATCATCACGTGCACACGCAACTACTCAATGATTTGGTGGACCATATGTGGACCCACTATGGAAATCAAAGAGTAGATGATTGATTGTGCACATCAATAAAATTGATTAAAACCCTTTTTATGTTCGGTACCAACATTTATTTTACATGCGACGTTTATTATCGGATGATCTACGTGCATGGCTTTGTATGAATTTGAGAGTCCGGATATGAGGTATGTGGATGCACGGAGCGAAATATGAAGGACCGTCCGGATGCGTCCGCGGTCGTTTGAGGAGTCGGATTTGAGTGGTCCGGTTGTAGATGCTCTTACTACTCTCTAACACTCCATCCATCTCCACCCCCCACTCACTAGTAGCAATAATGAAATTACACTTTAACTTCTCATGAGCTAATATATGTAAGTAGGAGCCTCTCCTACTGTCTTGAAGGTTCAAAACAAAATTGTGTCTAAACTTCCAGGTTAGTAATTTGTGAGATGGTACTTGTCCATTCAAGTCATATTAAATTTCGGAACTTCTTACACATCAAGTGAGTGATGCCGTCGCGAACTGAACATAACCCAGATTAGGTTCCTTGTGGTGAAACAAGCCCATTCAATTCAATTTTGGAATCATTAGTAATAGGAACTTTGTCAGTTGTGTTTTCTACGTATATATCTGGACTTAACACAAGTGCTTGCATTTTTTTTTTAGATTTATGTAAGCATTTTTTATGATATTTATTCGTGAAAGACCATGGTTCTGTCGACTAAGAGATGTGACATTGTCAATCTCAGGTTCAGACTTTCAACGTTGTAAGTACGTGTATGCGTATGGGAGCGTGATCAGGGGTGCACCATAACGACCGGTGCACAATACAAGTTCTCTGTTTGTATGACTGGGGTGGAGTACGGAATATGCTACATGCTTCTGCAAAAGAGTTACATGATCGTGGCAGGCTGGCCGTAAAAGTCATGTATTATTGTTCCTTTTGAGTTTTAACCGTCAATGATCGGCAGCTTGGTCCTACTAGCTAGTAGCTTCGTGCAGAGTGTAGGGTGCGAGCATCCATGTGCCATTGTACCCCGAGGAGTACTCTACCCCGAGTGAGCGCTGGCGTGCGCTCGATCGTCACGTGCAGTGTTCAGTACCGCGGCTAAGGAGCTGCAATCCCAAGCAGCAAACGTACGTACCGTGCCATTTGGCGGTGCCAATATGCCACCGGCTTTTGCAAAAGAGCTACTGCATGATCGTGGCGCAAGGATTTATATATGATTGCGCAATATGATCTAGATTCACCGTCGCTGCCTAAACGCTGCTCTCCTCGTATAAGTCTTTCACGAAAGTAAAGGGCTATAGGTAACGAGCGGAACTTGATCCAGTACTACCTCCTTTTTGATTTATAGGATTTATCTTAAAATTTTAGTTTTTATAAGTTTTTATTTTGTTTATTTTTGATAATATATTCAAATTTCAATGTGTATTAAATTGTTGAATGGCACGATTAAGGCTCACTAGTAGAAAAATGGTCTTTAGTTCCGGTTTGGTTGGACCATTAGTCTCGGTTCACGAACCGGGACTAATCAACCGGGACTAATGTTGGCCCCGGTTCGGTCCAGGTGGAACCGGGGCTAATGGCCTTTCATGTGGCGGGGCTGGGAGCGAGGGGGAGGGGTATTAGTCCCGGTTAGTATTATGAACCGGGGCTATTTCTTCGCTGTTTTTTTTAACAATTTTTGGGTTTAGGGTTCTGCATTAAATTGGATAGGGTATTTTGCTGCCCCCTATTTTCCCATTTATTTGTTTTGGGGATTTTTTATTTTTTATTTTTTACTAAATTGGATGGTACATACACAATAATAAAGGAACAACTATATTGCACATCGTCACAAATATATTACATCATCTCATCCGTCGTGCTTTGTCGAACATATTTACAAAATGTAGACACGAGTTACACGCATATATATGCATTTTTTTTACACTATATCATTTCATATCATTTTCGTCGAATCACAATAGTATTCTCCCTTGACATCTAGGACCTCTGCATCTAAGAATCCGGCAATTTCCTCTTGAATTGCTCGTACACGTTCGTGTGGTAGAAGACCTACCCGCAACCGTTCCATATGGGTCGATATATATACTCATCTAACAACACATCATCATCTTAATCATATACCAAGTTATCATATGATACACATAAAGTAAAACCGAAAACATCATAATAGTCATCATATGCATGCATCCTAATCGATCACGTCAAGTTAATATAAACCAGAATAACTTGTCTCTCATAAGACCTAGTCCTCGCTCCTAGGTATAATGTCATAAAACAAAATAACACCTATGTCTCCATGATGAAGCACAGAGATCCAACGGTCTCCAACTTGTGGCTTGCGATCCTTCTTTATTTTAGTCCATGCTTCAATTTGGAGCCTTTTTTATTTTGATTTGCGGTTAGTCGAGTATGGAGCATCGAACTCAGCCCTCAGCGGGCTTTTAATTTTCATATGACCTTCTGGGTGCATTAACAGAGGCACTACATCATGTGGTAGTTGCTGTTGAAGAACATAATAATAACCTAGTTAGAAATGTAATCAACACCATTTATGTAATAGTAGAGTGTACTTAATTAGGAAACTCTTACCAAGATATTTCGGCGAATGCCATCCGGCCTCAAACTATGCACTAGTGGCATGTAAAATGTATAATTTTGACCAGTTCAAAAATTATACGGGAATGTATCCCTAGAAACCAAAACACCAACAAGAAATTAAAGAAAAACATCCTTCTCCTCCCAAGTTGGATTAGTGTGTCGTGTCAATTAATTTTCGTAATTCACTCGAAGAAATGAAATAAGCTGTAAATTATAATTTAACAAATTTAGTATATGGATGAACACCAACTATTTCTCAATATAAATGCAAATTACTAAATAAATATGGTTGAAAAACTCACATGGAGGTAAAACATGAAGCATATTGACAACCACCTAAATGTCGATGTTGCCTCGCATATTATCTTCAGGACGAAGATCGAAGGTTATTTCCATACCCTCCTGAAATCCATATTCCTTGCAAATATCTTCCCAATTTGGGCACCCAAATTCTGTTTGAAAAAACTGAATTAAATACCTTGATAACAAATGTGTGACCATGTATAGTCCTAATGTTAGTGCTCCTCGTCTCCATTCTCTCGTGGTCTTCGAAACCGAGCCTCTTCAACACATATCTTCTTGCATGGCAAGGGAGGAACATATCTCCATTCTCGTCAAGCTTCATGCTGAAGAACCTATCGTCTCGCAGGTGAGGCTTGTCGCACATACCCCGATAGTCGCCGCAATATTCACACTCCCAATATTCATCGTGAGACATTTCCTGTTTTAATGTTGTAAATGTGTAAACAACAATCGTGACACTATATGGAAAGAAGTGAACATCTACATATAAACATAGCTAGGCCACTCGGACATTCCGACAAAACTTAGCACAACTTAGAAGGCAAAAGTGAGTAACTCACTACTGTTTTATGCATTAACATCAACAAAAAAATGATATTTCTAGGTTGGTGAAATATGTATGAGCCCTTTTTCCTATCCAAAGTTTAAATAAGTTGTTTGAAACCATTGGTTGTCTAATTCAAACCTAATGCGCCTACTTACATGAAATTTACAAACATGATTTTTCCCCTTCTTTCTAGTTAGCCCATCAAAAGATCTTCAACAAACATATCTTGATTTTCTTATTAACATGCATCTCAAGATGACATCTTGAACCGATGGCCCTAAAATCAAAATGACAGCGGCCTTGGGGTGCCTAGAGCGGGAGGGGAGGGGGGCGGCGGCGCCTGGAAGGGGGTGGGCTTACCGGAGCGAGATGGGGAGGGGGCTTACCGGAGCGGGCCGGAGAGGGGAATGTTGGAATTATGCCCTAGAGGCAATAATAAATGTATAGTTATTATTATAATTCCTGTATCAAGATAATAGTTTATTATCCATGCTATAATTGTATTGAATGAAGACTCATTTACATGTGTGGATACATAGACAAAACACCGTCCCTAGCATGCCTCTAGTTGGCTAGCCAGTTGATCGATGATAGTCAGTGTCTTCTGATTATGAACAAGGTGTTGTTGCTTGATAACTGGATCACGTCATTTGGGAGAATCACGTGATGGACTAGACCCAAACTAATAGACGTAGCATGTTCATCGTGTCATTTTGTTGCTACTGTTTTCTGCGTGTCAAGTATTTATTCCTATGACCATGAGATCATATAACTCACTGACACCGGAGGAATGCTTTGTGTGTATCAAACGTCGCAACGTAACTGGGTGACTATAAAGATGCTCTACAGGTATCTCCGAAGGTGTTAGTTGAGTTAGTATGGATCAAGACTGGGATTTGTCACTCCATATGACGGAGAGGTATCTCGGGGCCCACTCGGTAATACAACATCACACACAAGCCTTGCAAGCAATGTAACTTAGTGTAAGTTGCGGGATCTTGTATTACGGAACGAGTAAAGAGACTTGCCGGTAAACGAGATTAAAATAGGTATGCGGATACTGACGACCGAATCTCGGGCAAGTAACATACCAAAGGACAAAGGGAATGACATACGGGATTATACGAATCCTTGGCACTGAGGTTCAAACGATAAAGATCTTCGTAGAATATGTAGGATCCAATATGGGCATCCAGGTCCCGCTATTGGATATTGACCGAGGAGTCTCTCGAGTCATGTCTACATAGTTCTCGAACCCGCAGGGTCTGCACACTTAAGGTTCGACGTTGTTTTATGCGTATTTGAGTTATATGGTTGGTTACCGAATGTTGTTCGGAGTCCCGGATGAGATCACGGACGTCACGAGGGTTTCCGGAATGGTCCGGAAACAAAGATTGATATATAGGATGACCTCATTTGATTACCGGAAGGTTTTCGGAGTTACCGGAAATGTACCGGGAATGACGAATGGGTTCCGGGAGTTCACCGGGGGGGGGGGCAACCCACCCCGGGGAAGCCCATAGGCTTTGGGGAGACACACCAGCCCTTAGTGGGCTGGTGGGACAGCCTCAAGGGGGCCTATGCGCCAAGAATAAGAAATCAAAGAAAAAGAAAAAAAAGAGGGAGGAAGTGGGAAGGGAGGGGGACTCCTCCCACCAAACCAAGTCCAACTCGGTTTGGGGGGGAGTCCTCCCCCCCTTGGCTCGGCCGACTCCTTGGGGGTCCTTGGACCCCAAGGCAAGGCCCCCCTCCCTCCTCCTATATATATGGAGCAATTAGGGCTGATTTGAGACGACTTTCTCACGGCTGCCCGACCACATACCTCCATAGTTTTTCCTCTAGATCGCGTTTCTGCGGAGCTCGGGCAGAGCCCTGCTGAGACAAGATCATCACCAACCTCCGGAGCGCCGTCACGCTGTCGGAGAACTCTTCTACCTCTCCGTCTCTCTTGCTGGATCAAGAAGGCCGAGATCATCGTTGAGCTGTACGTGTGCTGAACGCGGAGGTGCCGTCCGTTCGGTACTAGATCGTGGGACTGATCGCGGGATTGTTCGCGGGGCGGATCGAGGGACGTGAGGATGTTCCACTACATCAACCGCGTTCTCTAACACTTCTGCTGTACGATCTACAAGGGTACGTAGATCACTCATCCCCTCTCGTAGATGGACATCACCATGATAGGTCTTCGTGCGCGTAGGGAAATTTTTGTTTCCCATGCGACGTTCCCCAACAGTGGCATCATGAGCTAGGTTCATGCGTAGATGTCTTCTCGAGTAGAACACAAAAGTTTTTGTGGGCGGTGATGTGCGTTTTGCTGCCCTCCTTAGTCTTTTCTTGATTCCGCGGTATTGTTGGATTGAAGCGGCTTGGACCGACATTACTCGTACGCTTACGAGAGACTGGTTTCATCGTTACGAGTAACCCCCTTTCCTCAAAGATGACTGGCAAGTGACGGTTTCTCCAACTTTAGTTGAATCGGATTTGACCAAGGAGGTCCTTGGATGAGGTTAAATAGCAACTCATATATCTCCGTTGTGGTGTTTGCGTAAGTAAGATGCGATCCTACTAGATACCCTTGGTCACCACGTAAAACATGCAACAACAAAATTAGAGGACGTCTAACTCGTTTTTGCAGGGTATGATTGTG
This sequence comes from Hordeum vulgare subsp. vulgare, assembly GCF_904849725.1. NCBI lineage: Eukaryota > Viridiplantae > Streptophyta > Magnoliopsida > Poales > Poaceae > Hordeum > Hordeum vulgare. The sequence goes on along the minus strand of NC_058520.1, from coordinate 147,273,708 downwards.
ATGTGATATGGCCAATGATGTGATGTGATATATTGGATGTATGAGATGATCATGTTGTAATAGAAATATCGACTTGCACGTCGATGGCACGGCAACCGGCAGGAGCCATAGGGTTGTCTTTATACTAACGTTTGTGCTTGCAGATGCGTTTACTATTTTGCTAGGATGTAGCTTTAGTAGTAATAGCATAAGTAGCACGACAACCCCGATGGCAACACGTTGATGGATGATCATGGTGTGGCGCCGGTGACAAGAAGATCGTGTCGGTGCTTTGGTTATGGAGATCAAGAAGCACGTGATGATGGCCATATCATGTCACTTATGAATTGCATGTGATGTTAATCCTTTTATGCACCTTATTTTGCTTAGAACGACGGTAGCATTATGAGGTGATCTCTCACTAAAATTTCAAGACGAAATTGTGTTCTCCCCGACTGTGCACCGTTGCTACAGTTCGTCGTTTCGAGACACCACGTGATGATCGGGTGTGATAGACTCAACGTTCACATACAACGGGTGCAAAACAGTTGCGCACGCGGAACACTCGGGTTAAGCTTGACGAGCCTAGCATGTGCAGACATGGCCTCGGAACACATGAGACCGAAAGGTCGATCATGAATCATATAGTTGATATGATTAGCATAGGGATGCTTACCACTGAAACTATACTCAACTCACGTGATGATCGGACTTGGGATAGTGTAAGTGGATCATGAACCACTCAAATGACTAGAGAGATGTACTTTTTGAGTGGGAGTTTGGCATATAATTTGATTAAGTTGAACTCTAATTATCTCGAACATAGTCTAAGTCCACTTTGAATATATTTGTGTTGTAGATCATGGCTCACGCGAGTGTCATCCTGAATTTTAATACGTTCCTAGAGAAAGCTAAGTTGAAAGATGATGGAAGCAACTTTGTAGACTGGGCTCGTAATCTTAAGCTAATCTTACAAGCTGGGAAGAAGGATTATGTCTTTAATGCTGCGCTAGGAGATGAACCACCCGCTACGGCTGATCAGGATGTTAAGAACGCTTGGTTAGCGCGTAAGGAGGACTACTCAATAGTTCAATGTGCAGTCTTGTATGGCTTAGAACCGGGACTTCAACGTCGCTTTGAGCGTCATGGAGCATTTGAGATGTTCCAGGAGTTGAAGTTTATCTTTCAGAAGAACGCCCGGATCGAGAGGTATGAGACCTCCGATAAATTCTATGCTTGCAAGATGGAGGAAAACTCGTCTGTCAGTGAACATGTGCTCAAAATGTCTGGGTACTCAAACCGTCTAGCTGAACTGGGGATCGAACTCCCGCAAGAAGCTATCACTGACAGAATCCTTCAATCACTGCCGCCAAGCTATAAAGGCTTTGTGTTGAACTACAACATGCAAGGGATGAACAAGTCTCCCGGCGAGTTGTTTGCGATGCTGAAAGTCGCAGAGTCTGAACTCCGTAAAGAGCATCAAGTGTTGATGGTGAGCAAGACCACTAGTTTCAAGAGAAACGACAAAGTCAAGAAGGGCAATTCGAAGAAGAGCGGCAAGCCTGTTGCCAATCCGCCGAAGAAACCCAAGGCTGGACCTAAGCCTGAAACAGAGTGCTTCTATTGCAAGGGTATGGGTCACTGGAAGGGCAATTGCCCCAAGTATCTGGCAGATAAGAAGGCGGGCAAAGAAAAATCAGGTATATTTGATATACATGTTATTGATGTGTACTTAAGCGGCTCTCGTAGTAGTGCCTGGGTATTCGATACCGGTTCTGTTGCTCACATTTGCAACTCGAAACAGGAACTGCGGAATAGACGAAGGCTGGCGAAAGACGAAGTGACGATGCGCGTAGGAAATGGTTCCAAGGTTGATGCAATCGCCGTCGGCACAGTGTCACTTCAGCTACCATCGGGATTAGTGATGAACTTAAATCATTGTTATTTAGTGCCTGCGTTGAGCATGAACATTATATCTGGATCTTGTTTATTGCGAGACGGTTACTCTTTCAAGTCTGAGAATAATGGTTGTTCTATTTCTATGAGTAACATCTTTTATGGTCATGCACCGAATGTGAGAGGATTGTTCATATTGAATCTTGATAGCAATACGCATATACATAACATTGAGACCAAAAGAGTTAGAGTAAACAATGATAGCGCCATATTTTTGTGGCACTGCCGCTTGGGTCATATTGGTGTAAAGCGCATGAAGAAACTCCATGCTGATGGACTTTTGGAGTCACTTGACTTTGATTCACTTGACACGTGCGAACCATGCCTCATGGGCAAGATGACTAAGACTCCGTTCTCCGGAACAATGGAGCGTGCAAGTGACTTGTTGGAAATCATACATACCGATGTATGTGGTCCAATGAGCGTAGAGGCACGCGGCGGATATCATTATTTCCTCACCTTCACTGACGATTTAAGTAGATATGGTTATGTCTACTTGATGAAACACAAGTCTGAAACATTTGAAAAGTTCAAGCAATTTCAGAGTGAAGTGGAAAATCATCATAACAAGAAGATCAAGTTCCTACGGTCTGATCGTGGGGGTGAATATCTGAGTTTCGAGTTTGGTGCTCACTTAAGACAATGTGGAATTGTTTCACAGTTAACACCGCCTGGAACACCACAGCGTAATGGTGTGTCCGAACGTCGTAATCGTACTTTGTTAGAGATGGTGCGATCTATGATGTCTCTTACTGATTTGCCGTTATCATTTTGGGGTTATGCATTAGAAACAGCTGCATTCAGTTTAAATAGGGCACCATCAAAGTTCGTTGAGACGACACCATACGAACTGTGGTATGGCAAAAGGCCAAAGTTGTCGTTTCTTAAAATTTGGGGATGTGATGCTTATGTCAAAAAGCTTCAGCCTGAAAAGCTGGAACCCAAAGCGGAAAAATGCGTCTTCATAGGTTACCCAAAAGAGACAGTTGGGTACACCTTCTATCTCAAATCCGAGGGCAAAGTGTTTGTTGCTAAGAACGGAACTTTTCTCGAGAAGGAGTTTCTCTCGAGAGAATTGAGTGGGAGGAAGATAGAACTTGACGAGGTTGTCGAACCTTTCATCCCTCTGGATGGTGGCGCAGGGCAAGGGGAAACCTCTGTCGTTGCGACGCCGGTTGAGGAGGAAGTTAATGATGATGATCATGAAACTCCAGTTCAAGTTTCTGTTGAACCACGCAGGTCGACGAGATCACGCGCTGCTCCAGAGTGGTACGGTAATCCCGTCTTATCAATCATGTTGTTAGACAACAATGAACCTGCAAATTATGAAGAAGCAATGGTGGGCCCAGATTCCAACAAATGGCTAGAAGCCATGAAATCCGAGATAGGATCCATGTATGAGAACAAAGTGTGGACTTTGGAGACACTACCTGAGGGCCGCAAGGCTATTCAGAACAAATGGATCTTTAAGAAGAAGACGAACGCTGACGGTAATGTGACCGTTTATAAAGCTCGACTTGTGGCAAAGGGTTTTTCACAAGTTCCAGGAGTTGACTACGATGAGACCTTCTCACCCGTAGCGATGCTTAAGTCCGTCAGAATCATGTTAGCAATAGCTGCATTTTTCGATTATGAAATCTGGCGGATGGATGTTAAAACGGCGTTCCTTAACGGTTTCCTTAAGGAACAGTTGTATATGATGCAACCCGAAGGTTTTGTCGATCCTAAAAATGCTGACAAGGTGTGCAAGCTCCAGCGATCCATTTATGGACTGGTGCAAGCATCTCGGAGTTGGAACAAACGCTTTGATGAGGTGATCAAAGCATTTGGGTTTATACAAGTGGTTGGAGAATCTTGTATTTACAAGAAAGTGAGTGGGAGCTCTGTGGCGTTTCTAATATTATATGTGGATGACATATTGCTGATTGGAAACAACGTAGAGCTTTTGGAGAGCATAAAAGGTTACTTGAATAAAAGTTTCTCTATGAAGGACCTAGGAGAAGCTGCTTACATTCTAGGCATTAAGATCTATAGGGATAGATCAAAACGCCTGATAGGACTTTCACAAAGGACATACCTTGATAAAGTTTTGAAGAGGTTCAAAATGGAACAGTGCAAGAAAGGGTTCTTGCCAGTTTTACAAGGTACGAGATTGAGTAAGACTCAGTGCCCAGCAACTGATGAAGATAGAGAGCATATGCGCTCCATCCCCTATGCTTCAGCCATAGGTTCTATCATGTAGGCGATGTTGTGCACTAGACCGGATGTTAGCCTGGCCATAAGTATGGCAGGTAGGTTCCAGAGTAATCCAGGAGTGGATCACTGGACAGCGGTCAAGAATATCCTGAAGTACCTGAAAAGGACTAAGGAGATGTTTCTCGTGTATGGAGGTGACGAAGAGCTCGCCGTAAAAGGTTATGTCGATGCAAGCTTTGACACCAATCCGGACGACTCTAAGTCGCAAACCGGATACGTATTTATTCTTAATGGGGGTGCAGTAAGCTGGTGCAGTTCCAAGCAAAGCGTCGTAGCAGATTCTACATGTGAAGCAGAGTACATGGCTGCCTCGGAGGCGGCTAAGGAGGGTGTCTGGATGAAGCAGTTCATGACGGATCTTGGAGTGGTGCCAAGTGCACTGGATCCAATAACCTTGTTTTGTGACAACACTGGTGCCATTGCCCTGGCAAAGGAACCAAGGTTTCACAAGAAGACCAGACACATCAAACGACGCTTCAACCTCATCCGCGACTACGTCGAGGAGGAGGACGTAAATATATGCAAGGTGCACAAGGATCTGAATGTAGCAGACCCGCTGACTAAACCTCTTCCACGGCCAAAACATGATCGACACCAGAACTGTATGGGTGTTAGATTTATTACAATGTAATTCACATGGTGATGTGAAGGCTAGATTATTGACTCTAGTGCAAGTGGGAGACTGTTGGAATTATGCCCTAGAGGCAATAATAAATGTATAGTTATTATTATAATTCCTGTATCAAGATAATAGTTTATTATCCATGCTATAATTGTATTGAATGAAGACTCATTTACATGTGTGGATACATAGACAAAACACCGTCCCTAGCATGCCTCTAGTTGGCTAGCCAGTTGATCGATGATAGTCAGTGTCTTCTGATTATGAACAAGGTGTTGTTGCTTGATAACTGGATCACGTCATTTGGGAGAATCACGTGATGGACTAGACCCAAACTAATAGACGTAGCATGTTGATCGTGTCATTTTGTTGCTACTGTTTTCTGCGTGTCAAGTATTTATTCCTATGACCATGAGATCATATAACTCACTGACACCGGAGGAATGCTTTGTGTGTATCAAACGTCGCAACGTAACTGGGTGACTATAAAGATGCTCTACAGGTATCTCCGAAGGTGTTAGTTGAGTTAGTATGGATCAAGACTGGGATTTGTCACTCCGTATGACGGAGAGGTATCTCGGGGCCCACTCGGTAATACAACATCACACACAAGCCTTGCAAGCAATGTAACTTAGTGTAAGTTGCGGGATCTTGTATTACGGAACGAGTAAAGAGACTTGCCGGTAAACGAGATTGAAATAGGTATGCGGATACTGACGATCGAATCTCGGGCAAGTAACATACCAAAGGACAAAGGGAATGACATACGGGATTATACGAATCCTTGGCCCTGAGGTTCAAACGATAAAGATCTTCGTAGAATATGTAGGATCCAATATGGGCATCCAGGTCCCGCTATTGGATATTGACCGAGGAGTCTCTCGGGTCATGTCTACATAGTTCTCGAACCCGCAGGGTCTGCACACTTAAGGTTCGACGTTGTTTTATGCGTATTTGAGTTATATGGTTGGTTACCGAATGTTGTTCGGTGTCCCGGATGAGATCACGGACGTCACGAGGGTTTCCGAATGGTCCGGAAACGAAGATTGATATATAGGATGACCTCATTTGATTACCGGAAGGTTTTCGGAGTTACCGGAAATGTACCGGGAATGACGAATGGGTTCCGGGAGTTCCCCGGGGGGGCAACCCACCCCGGGGAAGCCCATAGGCTTTGGGGAGACACACCAGCCCTTAGTGGGCTGGTGGGACAGCCCCAAGGGGGCCTATGCGCCAAGAATAAGAAATCAAAGAAAAAGAAAAAAAAAGAGGGAGGAAGTGGGAAGGGAGGGGGACTCCTCCCACCAAACCAAGTCCAACTCGGTTTGGGGGGGGAGTCTTCCCCCCTTGGCTCGGCCGACTCCTTGGGGGTCCTTAGACCCCAAGGCAAGGCCCCCCTTCCTCCTCCTATATATATGGAGCAATTAGGGCTGATTTGAGACGACTTTCTCATGGCTGCCCGACCACATACCTCCATAGTTTTTCCTCTAGATCGCGTTTCTGCGGAGCTCGGGCGGAGCCCTGCTGAGACAAGATCATCACCGACCTCCGGAGCGCCGTCACGCTGCCGGAGAACTCTTCTACCTCTCCGTCTCTCTTGCTGGATCAAGAAGGCCGAGATCATCGTCGAGCTGTACGTGTGCTGAACGCGGAGGTGCCGTCCGTTCGGTACTAGATCGTGGGACTGATCGCGGGATTGTTCGCGGGGCGGATCGAGGGACGTGAAGACGTTCCACTACATCAACCGCGTTCTCTAACGCTTCTGCTGTACGATCTACAAGGGTACGTAGATCACTCATCCCCTCTCGTAGATGGACATCACCATGATAGGTCTTCGTGCGCGTAGGAAATTTTTTGTTTCCCATGCGACGTTCCCCAACAGGGAAGGGGGTTACCGGGAGGGGAGGGGGCGGCGGCGATGGCGAGGGTGGTGGCGGCGACGACGAAGACGGCGAGTGAGGCGGCGACGGGGAGGAGCGCGGAGACGGCGACGAGATCGGGGAAGAGTTGCGTAGCCTCACGGCGTCGAGGGTTCGTCCGCGTCGTGAGGAGGAAGAAGATAGAAACCGCGATTTGGACATCACAAATTTCCAACTCCCGCTTATATAGGCGGAGCTTTAGTCCCGGGTCGTGGCTCGAACCAGGACTAAAGACCCGCTTTAGTCCCGGGTCGAGCCACCACCCGGGACTAAAGACCCCTTTTTAGCAGGCGGAGTGGCGGGAAACGAGGGTCTTTAGTACCGGGTCATCTTTAGTCCCGGTCCGAGCCACGACCCGGGACTAAAGACCTTGGGCTAGCGGCATTAAAGACAAAATTCAACCTAATTTCAAAGTGGTTATTCACTTTGAATTTAGGTTGAATTTTCTCTATAAATTCTCATTTGTTTCAATTTTTTTTCATTATTATTATTTTGTTCTTTGCTTTATTTATTTTGTTTTTTTCTACTTACACCTAAATATTTAGTTTTGAAATTTGAATTCTTTGAAATTTGTGAATAACTTTACTTTCATTTTTTGTTATTAAAGATTTTTTTCCCTCTTCTATTTTAGTTTTCTATTAAATATTTTAACCAAAAAACATTATGAAAATTCTTTTGAGTTGATCTTTTTTTTGTTTCTTTTTAGTTAATGTTTTACTTGATTCTTGTTAACAAATAAGCACTTTGATAATTTTAGCTGATTATTTCTAATTTATTCATTTTAGTTGATTCTTTTTATTTGACTCTTTTTTTGTTTTCTATTAAATATTTTAACAAATTTTCAACAATTTCTGACTTTATTTCGTATTTTTCGTGCATTTACTTATTATTTTTAAGCTAGTTGACCCTGAAATTGAAAAGAACTACAAATGAACTCTGAAAATGTTGAAAGTTGGCATGGTAACATCATTTTATCCACATAGCATGTGCTAAAAAGTTAAGAGGGTTACGACAAAAACTGAATGCACTTCGTGTACAAAACGGACAATCTCTCTCAAAATATCAGAGTTTCGAACGAGAACTCATCTGTTACAAAGGGATTTCATTTTTTTGAATTTATTTGAACTCCATACTTTTTGTGTGTTTGACATGCACCATTCAAAGGCACATCACAAATTTTCAACAATTTCTGACTTTATTTGGTATTTTTCGTGCATTTACTTATTTTTTTGACCTAGTTGACCCTAAAATTGAAAACACTACAGATAAACTCTAAAAATGTTGAAAGTTGGTATGGTATCGTCATTGCACACACATAGCATGTGCTAAAAAGTTGAGAGGGTTACGATAAAAACTGGATGCACTTCGTGTACAAAACGGACAATCTCTCTCGAAGTATCACGGTTTCGAACGAAAACTCATCTGTTACAAAGGGATTTCATTTTTTTGAACTTATTTGAACTCCATACTTTTTGTGTGTTCAAAATGCACCATTAAAAGGCACATCGCAAATTTTCAACAATTCCTGACTTCATTTGGTATTTTTCGTGCATTTACTTTTTTTTTGAGCTAGTTGACCCTGAAATTAAAAAGCACTACGAATGAACTCTCAAAATGTTTACAGTTGACGTGGTATCATCGCTTCACCCATATAGCATGTGCTAAAAAGTTGAGAGGGTTACGAGAAAAACTGGATGCACTTCGTGTACAAAACGAACAATCTCTCTCAAAATATCAGGGTTTCGAACGAGAACTCATCTGTTATAAAGAGATTTCATTTTTTAAATTTATTTGAACTCTACAATTTGTGTATGTTCAAAATGCACCATTCAAAGGCACATCACAAATTTTCAACAATTGCTGACTTCATTTGTTACTTTTCGTGCATTTACTTATTTTTTTAGCTTGTTGACCCTGAAATTGAAAAGCACTATAAATAAACTATGAAAATGTTGAAAGTTGGCATGCTATCATCATTTCACCCACATAGCATGTGCTAAAAAGTTGAGAGGGTTACGACAAAAACTGGATGCACTTCGTGTATAAAACGGACAATCTCTCTCGAAGTATGAGGGTTTCGAACGAAAACTCATCTGTTACAAAGAGATTCATTTTTTTGAAATTATTTGAACTCCATACTTTTTGTGTGTTCAAAATGTACCATTCAAAGGCACATCACAAAATTTCAACAATTCCTGATTTCATTTGGTATTTTTCGTGCATTTACTTATTATTTTTGAGCTAGTTGACCCTGAAATTGAAAAGCACTACAAATGAAGTATAAAAATGTTGAAAGTTGGCATGGTATCATCATTTCACCCACATAGCATGTGCTAAAAAGTTGAGAGGATTACGACAAAAACTGGATGCACTTTGTGTACAAAACGGACAATCTCTCTCGAAATATAAGAGTTTCGAACGAGAACTCATCTGTTACAAAGGGATTTCATTTTTTTGAACTTATTCGAACTCCATACTTTTTGTGTGTTCAAAATGCACCACTCAAAGGCACATCACAAAATTTCAACAATTTCTGACTTCATTTGGTATTTTTCGTGCATTTACTTTTTTGAGCTAGTTGACCCTGAAATTGAAAAGCACTACAAATGAACTCTGAAATGTTGAAAGTTGGGATGGTATCATCATTTCACCCACGTAGCATGTGCTGAAAAGTTGAGAGGGTTACGATAAAAACTGGATGCACTTCGTGTACAAAACGGACAATCTCTCTAGAAATATCAGGGTCTCGAACAAGAACTCATCTGTGGTGGATATTCCCTCACCTCATTTTTCGACTGCCGATGATGGTCGCTACTCCTACCTCCCCTAGTGCATAACGAATATCTAGCACAAGGAGAAGAAGGAGAAGCGACCCCACAATAACGGTCGACATTCTTCTTCTCACATATATGGTGGACACTCCCTCACCTGATTTTTTGACCGTCGATGATAGTCACTACTCCTTCTTCCCCTAGTGCATAAGAAATATCTAGCACAAGGAGAAGAAGGAGAAATGACCCCCACAAAAACAGTCGGCATTCTTCTTCTCTCATATATGGTGGACGCTCCCTCAGCTGATTTTTCGACCGTCGATGATGGTCGCTACTCCTACTTCCCCTAGTGCATAACAAATATCTAGCACAAGGAGAAGAAGGAGAAGCGACCCCCACAACAACAGTCAACATTCTTCTTCTCTCATATATGCTGGAAACTCCCCTCACTGATTTTTCGACCATCGATGATGGTCGCTAATCCTACTTCCCCTAGTGCATAACAAATATATAACACAAGGAGAAGAAGGATCAGCGACCCCCACAACAACAGTCAGCATTCTTCTTCTCTCATATATGGTGGACACTCCCTCACTGATATTTCGACCGTCGATGATGGTCGCTACTCCTACTTCCCTTAGTGTATAACAAATATCTAGCACAAGGAGAAGAAGGAGAAACAACCCCCACAATAACAGTCGGCATTCTTCTTCTCTCATAGATGGTGGACACTCCCTCACCTTATTTTTCGACCGTCGATGATGGTCACTACTCCTACTTCCCCTAGTGCATACCAAAAATCTGGCACAAGGAAAAGAAGGAGAAGCGACCCCCACAACAACGACATTCTTCTTCTCTCATATATGGTGAACACTCCCTCACCTGATTTTTGACCGTCGATGATGGTCGCTACTGCTACTTCCCCTAGTGCATAACAAATATCTAGCACACTGAGAAGAAGGAGAAGCGACCCCCACAACAATAGTCGGCATTCTTCTTCTCTCAAATATGGTGTACACTCCCTCACCGATTTTTCGACCGTCGATGATGGTCGCTACTCCTATTTCCCCTAGTGCATAACAAATATCTAGCACAAGGAGAAGAAGGACAAGCGAACCCCACAACAAAGTCGGCATTCTTCTTCTCTCATATATGGTGGACACTCCGTCACCTGATTTTTCGACCGTCGTTTATGGTCGCTACTCCTACTTCCCCTAGTGCATAACAAATATCTAGCACAAGGAGAACAAGGAGAAGCGACCCCTACAACAACAGTCGGCATTCTTCTTCTCCATATATGGTGGACACTCCCTCACCGATTTTTCGACCGTCGATGATGGTCGCTACTCCTACTTCCCCTAGTGCATAAAAAATATCTAGCACCAGGAGAAAAAGGAGAAGCAACCCCTACAACAAGAGTCGGCATTCTTCTTCTCTCATATATGGTGGACACTCCCCTCACCGATTTTTAGAACGTCGATGATGGTCGCTAATCCTACTTCCCCTAGTGCATAACAAATATCTAGCACAAGGAGAAGAAGGAGAAGCGACCCCCACAACAACAGTCGGCATTCTTATTCTCTCATATATCGTGGACACTCCCCTCGCCGATTTTTCGACCGTCGATGATGGTCGCTACTCCTACTTCCCCTAGTGCATAACAAATATCTAGCACAAGGAGAAGGAGGAGAAGCGACCCCCACAACAACAGTCGACATTCTTCTTCTCTCATATATGGTGGAGACTCCCTCACCGATTTTTTGACCGTCGATGATGGTCGGTACTCCTACTTCCCCTAGTGCATAAGAACTATGTAGCATAAGGAGAAGAAGGAGAAATGACACCCACAACAACAGTCGGCATTCTTCTTCTCTCATATATGGTGGACACTCCCTCATCTGATTTTTCGACCGTCGACGATGGTCGCTACTCCTACTTCCCCTAGTGCATAACAAATATCTAGCACAAGGAGAAGAAGGAGAAGCGACCCCCACAACAAGAGTCGACATTCTTCTTCTCTCATATATGGTTAACACTCCCTCACCTAATTTTTCCACCGTCTATGATGGTCGCTACTCCTACTTCCCCTAGTGCATAACAATATCAAGCACAAGGAGAAGGAGAAGCGACCCCCACAACAATAGTCGGCATTCTTATTCTCTCATATATGGTGGACACTCCTCACCGATTTTTCGACCGTCGATGATGGTCGCTACTCCTACTTCCCCTAGTGCATAACAAATATCCAGCACAAGGAGAAGAAGGAGAAGCGACCCAAAACAACAGTCGTCATTCTTCTTCTCTCATGTATGGTGGACACTCCCCTCACGATTTTTCGACCGTCGATGGTGGTCGCTACTCCTACTTCCCCTAGTGCATAAAAAATAAGTAGCACAAGGAGAAGAAGGTGAAGCGACCCCCACAACAACAGTCAGCATTCTTCTTCTCTCATATATGGTGGACACTCCCTCATCGATTTTTCAATTGTCGATGATGATCGCTACTCCTACTTCCCCTAGTGCATAACAAATATCTAGCACAAGGAGAAGAAGGAGAAACGACCCCCACAACAACAGTCGGCATTCTTCTACTCTCATATATGGTGGACACTCCCTCACCTGATTTTTCGACCGTCCATGATGGTCGCTACTCCTACTTCGCCTAGTGCATAACAAATATCTAGCAAAAGGAGAAGAAGGATAAGCGACCCCCACAACAACAGTCGGCATTCTTATTCTCTCATATATGGTGGACATTCCCTCTCCGATTTTTCGACCATCGATGATGGTCGCTACTTCTACTTCCCCTAGTGCATAACAAATATCTAGCACAAGGAGAAGAATGAGAAGCAACCCCCACAACAACAGTTGGCATTCTTCTTCCCTCATATATGGTGGACACTCCCCTCACTGATTTTTCAACTGTCGATGATGGTCGCTACTCCGACTTCCCCTAGTGCATAACAAATATCTAGCACATGGAGAAGAAGGAGAAGCGACCCCCACAACAATAGTCGGCAGTCATCTTCTCTCATATATGGTGGACACTCCCTCACCTGATTTTTCTACCGTCGATGATGGTCGCTACTCCTACTTCCCCTAGTGCATAACAAATATCTAGCACATGGAGAAGAAGGAGAAGCGACCCCCACAACAACAGTCAGCATTCTTCTTCTTTCATATATGGTGGACACTCCCTCACCGATTTTTTGACCGTCGATGATGGTCGCTACTCCTATTTACCCTAGTGCATAAAAAATATCTAGCACAAGGAGAAGAAGGAGAAGCGGCCCCCACAACAACAGTCGGCATTCTTCTTCTCTCATATATGGTGGACACTCCCTCATCGATTTTTCGACCGTCGATGATTGTCGCTACTCCTACTTCCCCTAGTGCATAACAAATATCTAGCACAAGGAGAAGAAGGAGAAACGGCCCCCACAACAACAGTTGGCATTCTTCTTCTCTCATGTATGGTGGACACTCCCTTACCTGATTTTTCGACCGTCGATGATGGTCGCTACTCCTACTTCACCTAGTTCATAACAAATATCTAGGACAAGGAGAAGAAGGAGAAGCGACCCCCACAACAACAGTCGACATTCTTCTTCTCTGATATATGGTGGACACTCCCTCACCCGATTTTTCGACCGTCGTTGATGGTCGCTACTCCTACTTCCCCTAGTGCATAACAAATATCTAGCACAAGGAGAAGAAGGAGAAGCGACCCCGACAACAACAGTCGGCTTTCTTCTCTCATATATGTTGGATACTCCCTCACAAATCACTCTACTTCTAGAGCATTTGAAATGAGCTAAACTAGAAGTGACAGAAGAAAGGATGAAGTAGCAACCTTTTAAAACACTTGTGAAGTTGGTGCACGGCCAAACCTAGACAAACATTGAGGAAAATGGAGCTTAGAGGTCGAGCTTGGAGTGGAGAAAGCTTATGTAGTGTGGCTCGGGCATTTCATCGACCATCTCATGTGCATGTACTAGAGTGGCAAGAGCATGGCATGGTCACACCTCAACACCCAAAAAACAGAGGAGAGGGTGTGCAGGGGCAAGCGTTTATATAGTCAACACTTTACTCCCGGCTTTTGTCTAAAACCGGGACTAATAGCCTACCCTTTAGTCCCGGTTCATCCCACTAACTGGGACTAAAACTCCGCGGCATGCCATCTCGCAGTCGCTGGATCTTTAGTCCCGGGTTTTGCCCGGAACCGGGACTAATGAGGTGAATCGAACCGGGACCTATGCCCCGACAAACCGAATCGGGACCAATGTGTGGCATTGGTCCCGGTTTTCATTTGAACCGGGACTAATGGTCTTTCGGCCCTCGGCCGAAAGATCCTTTTTCTACTAGTGGCTGGTCATAATGAGAGTATCATAGTTATTCCATCCGTCTCAGTTTAAAGGACATGCGCATGGTTGTAGGTCATTGATTTGAGTAACTAAATATCCATTATATGTCATAAAAATATCATTAGATTCTTAATCACATGTAGTTTCTAAGATATACTATTTTTCGTCGCATATGGTGTATATTTACAAGACATGCATGTAAGTTTAGGTTGATAATTTAACTAGTTAAATATACATCATATGTGATGAAATATATATATATTTAGAAACTACATGCAATTAAGAATGTAATGATATATTTTCTGTGACATATAATAAATATTTAGTTAGTCAAATCAATGATCCAGAAGCCCACACATGCCTTGTAAACTAAGATGGAGGGCTATCTAGACGTTATTATTTTATGCGACACACAATTAAATGAGGACAGAGTAGATTGAATATCTTAATACGATACTATATCATATTAAATGATGTATTGGTATGTGTCATGTATGAAAATAAATGATGATAATATATTATTAAAATATGACACTATGCATTGTGGAGGTATTATCATATAGTAGTAGCAGTATGTGATACTCTCCATTGTGACCAGCCTAAAAGAAACCCACCAATGCATGTAAAAGTTTTTGGTCATTTATTGGTTAAGCGTGCATGCATTACAATTAATTAATTGGTAAGCAAAAAGTTTTGAGAAAACGAGTGCATTAATAGAATACCTTTGCAAACTACATAAATTATTGCACCACTCGTTATCTACCTTGGTTGGTGAAAATTTTGAATTGAGCCTTATAAACCAAAAGGGAGGGAGTATTATTCTTGTTTGTGATCGTGCTTAACCGATGTTGTGGTAAGAGCATCTACCACTGGACTTGGCAAATCCGCCCTCATATACGCCCGCCGGTGTTTCCGCGAACAGCGCGTGCCGGCCCCTCATATATTGCGCCGAACATCCACATACCTCAAATGCAATCCTCAAATCCATGCAATCCATGCACGCCGATCATTCGATACAAATTGTTCGAATTGACACAGTTCGAAACAAAGCCATGTTCGAGTGAGAAGGGGTGCTTGTCGGATCAATGGCCGGACGCGGCAATCAATGCCTCTTGCTCGTCCATCTTGTTCTGCTCGGCCTGCATCCGGGCCGTGTGCTCCGCGTGCATCCTAGCCACATGATCCACTGCCGCAGTCGCCCTCGCCACCTCCTGCGCCATATGGTCGTTGATCTCCTTCTTCTTCTCCGCAAACCACTTCTTCGCATGCTCATTCAAGAGGGTTTCGTCCGCCAACATGATCTTCGCATTCTCCACATCCCGTACAAGTTGCAACCTCTCCTTCTCCAGCTCAATCTCTCAAAATGTCTTGGCCTTCTCGAGTTGTACCTCTCCTCTTGCTTCTCCACGTCCCGTACGAGTTGATGGCCGCCTCTTGCTTCTCGAATTCGATCTTCTCCCTGTTAATTTCAAGCCTCCTCTCCGATCTCATCTGATCCCACTCCATTTTCTCCTTTTGCACATCCAACATTAACTTGTACCTCTCCTCTTTCTTGTTCTCCCTTGCAGAAAAAGTGCCCATCCATGTAATCGTGGCGTCACATTACATCCTTACCTTCTCCCACTTGTTTCCCATGACTTGTTGGTTGTCCTTTGCCTCGGTAGCTCTTCCATTGGTGAAGACAACCTTGTCATCCTCATCGTCCAACCCAATGGATTGGTCTGAGCTTGAGCCATCATTCCTCTTCTTGCCGGCTTTGAGATCGACCACAACTTGTGTCAACTTTGGCTTGCCATTAAATATGATCCAACAATGGTTAAAAGCAAATGGCTTCTTCTTGACCTCGTGATACAAAGTGGCTGCCACCGCCGCCTGGCAAACAACATACGTATCAGGACATGAATGCAAACACAAGAATCATATTCAGATGACAATAATATGAGGCAATTGAGCTTACGTGAGTTGCCACTCCCATCCTGCTTTGAGGGTGTTTGCTGACTTGTGAGTAGTAGACGATGTACTTGTTCACTTCACCTTGAATGACCCCATCGATGTTGGAGAGATGCCACATTGTGGGTGGTCATGATAGGATGCGGCTTCACATACTCCTTTCGTTCGTGATAGTCCTTCCAAAACTTCTCCCAATACGTGTTCCCTTTTTTCTTAGTGCAGTATATTGGATCCATAGTTGTGGACAATCAGGATTTGACCAACAAGATGTCCTCAAATCTTGAGAAAGCCGACCCTCTTGTCTTAGCCGTTTGCTCTTCTTCTTCTTCTTGCCCAGATTAGGATCGGATGTTGTCTCAACTTCAAATGTGGTGGTTGCCTCCAATTCATAATACATTTCGGTCTAACCTTCATTGTCATTGATCATGCTTGACAAGTATGCCACCTAGATGATAATGGTTTGCAAGCATTCATCATGTGTGGACTAGTGGTCTATGCAAAACAATGAACATTTGATCGGACAAGAGCAAATAAAACATACTCAATCTTCTTCTGTCATTCCGTCGAGTATGTCGAGTGCAGCCCGTGCGGTGGTCGTGCCCGTGCTCATCCGCTCCCGAACGGGTGGTGGCGACTCACATTCGTCGAACGTCAGCTTTTGTGTGGGAGGAATGCTATCCGGAATGGCCCAGCCGGCCGTCGAATCGTCCTCCGTCCGAAGGGTGTCGCATGACATAATTCACGCCGGTGCTTGGATGGATGGGGTGCGGGGAGCCACGCATGGCAGGGGAGGCATCTCCTAGACCATGTCTGCACCTACCAATGATGGCACCACAACCTCCCTCTCGTTGTCAGCGACGCCGCAGCTTTCAGACGGCATTCTCCGCCTTGCAAGACGCAGTGGAGGAAGGGATGCCGACAGAAGAGGCGGACTATGTCTTCGCCCCGGTGGTGAGGGACGGGCTGGAAAACATCACGACGGTGGGTCGGGACCGGTGGTGAGGATGGGAATCCAGGGTGACGGACGACGAGGGCTCGGGTGCAAGAAATGTTGTAGGGCGGCGACAGGAGGAGGAAGGGTTTGGAGGATTTGGTGCAATTTGTTGTCGGGTCGGGCTGTCGGGTCCAATGTGGAGGGCGTGCCCGGACCCCACCATATCCAATTTTATATTTAGCCTTGATATGATGGGTGTCTGCGAGTCCGAACATTTGAGTCCCATTTGAGAAGCTTGTGTGGGTCAAAATTTCATGACCAGTTCGTTACCGGGCAGCCTATTCGAGCATATGAGGCACCCTGCTATAGATGCTCTAAGACTCTTCTTTCTCTTCTTGTCGTTTATGCAACGGAGGCCCCATTATTCATATGAACATACATTAAAAATAAATTAGAAAATCAACAAAATCTATAACAATTATGCAGCGAAGATGCTAATGTCTTTTAACTTCATGCAAATTTTAGTTTTTGAATTATATTACTATTTCTTTTGAATTTACTATTCATCTGAGTTAGGGTGCACAAAGACATTAAACTTTTGTATCTCCAAAGAAAGAAGCCAATAATCTAGCAGAGGTGTGGCGCTCACGTAGACGAAGCTCAATCGGATAAGCATGTCAACGATAATGGTATGACACGGTCGGTAGGCGGATGATTGATTGAGCATCAGTATGTATTAGTTCGCATGACAATGAACGCAGATCTATGCAGATAATATTCTGCGTCGGGGCGTCGGTCCAATATTTCGATTGGTTAGTCCGGATTTGTCCAATTTACACGCGCGTAGCCGTCAGATCTACCCCTTTTCTTTCGCATCCCATCTTCAACCTCCCACATGAAAGAAAGATAGAAAAAGGAGGGCGTCGCCCCTGCACACGTCGCACCCCACGCCTTGCCTCCTCATCTTCTCTCATCGCCGGTCATCCCTCGTCACCGACCCCTCGCCGCCGGTCGCGGCCCTCACCGTCGGTCCCAGCTCTGCCATGATGCATGTAGCAAAATACCGTTGAAGCTTTTTTCTGTTGAAACATTTTTCATATACCGTTGAAGCTTTTTCTATCAACGGTTGCAACAAACACGAGCATGGTTCCGCCGTCATGGGTCGCAGCTCAGCCGTGATGGATGTAGCAAAACATCATGCCGGTTTTAGCAAAATGAAACATCGATTGTAGGAAAAATCGCGACGCCATGCGTGATGTAGCAAAATGCAACACCGGTGGTAGCAAAATGCGTTGCCGGTTGTAGCAAATTTCGATGGTGGTTGAAGCATTTAGTAAACTACGCCTTCGGCCATGGATGCAACTTCGACAGCCATGCCCGTTGCAGCTCCGGTCACCTTGGAGCAGTTGAGAGAGGGGAAATCGAGGGAAGGACACTGGTTCGGTGGTAGGCTTCGAGGGTGCTTGCCAGAGAAGAAGACGGGGCTCGTTGGAGGAGATCGCCGGGTAGGATTTTCGATGGCAATCGAGAGGTTGGGAAAAAGGAAGGAGAAGGACGCGGGGATGAGGAAAGAGATAACATGGTGAGTCCTCCCGATTTGATTTGCTGTAGCTGCGAGCGAGTGGTCGAGACCGGCCGAAGCGTTCAGCAAGCCTGCTGGCAGAAAACGTTTACATCTTTGAGACATCGGGTCAATGCATGCACTCGAAATAAAAAAACAATTTTAAAAGAATCAAAATGAGTAAAAAGTTTCTGAAACTTTTTGTAATGTGCAAAAAAATTCACTGAAGATAATTACCATGTTATTCTCGACATTTTTTTCCAAGTCCAGAAAATTCCAAATAATAACTTCTATATAGTATCGATTTTGTTTTGTCGTCCATAATACCATGGATGTCACCCCTTCGTCAAACTTTCCATGCGGGTATTACGCTAAGTCATGTCGTTTACAATAAAAATCATAATTGTGAGTATTTTTTGTTAGTATTTTTTATATTTGGGTGCAATGGGACCCGAGACCCATTGGCTATTTCCGGCATGATAATCCCATGAAGAACCATGCTATGGAGTCATACCTATCACGTACCCTTGAACTGAATTGTGTATGATGCACACATTACAAACAGTACAGAAAACCACTTGCGAGAAAAAAAATGTGTGTGATAATCGATCCATCGAGCAAGGTTTACAAAGATATACGTGTGGGATACAGGGCACACAATTCTATCGGAAAAACTGTTTGCAAAAATTCAAAGTAACATGGATTCCGTTGCACGAGCAGTGTGTGTTGACTGGGAAACAGTTACCAGGAACCAAATCCGTCCATAGCGTGGTAAGTTTTGTAGACGATTTAATTTTATGAACTATGTATGATGATGGTGAATTGTTCGCGATGTGACTTGCTCTCTCTGCATGACAACCACATGCTACGTGTGCAAAATACAAACTTATAAAACATCGTTGTATAACTGAACTAAGCATCCATTACATAAGTAGTTAAATACCGCATTTCACTTCTCATTGCATAATACATAAACTAGTAAATGGTCATCATCTGCTTCTTGGATCGCTTGCCACTGTTGCGGCTGTTGTTGCGCAAAACCTCGGCGGCAAGGGGAAGGATGTACAACCTCATGTCAATGATCCGCATGTACATGTCATAGCGTGTATCCTTGGCGTGTAGGTGACATGGTCTACGATCACACTTGTTCTTTATGTCATAATTTATGCCATTTAGAAAGGGTCGATGATGGCTGTGACGAGGTCAGCAAGGGTGTTATGCGCCTTCCCGTTGTCCATGATCTTGCATTGCTTACGCATGTCGACGTGATTCAAACGGGAGATGCCAAATTACTGAGCATCTTTGCATCGTTGACAGTGTTCACTATAGCACATTTGTAACCAGAGCCGTTGATAAACCTAACAAAACTTTCACAAGTGCTTGTGACCCTGAAGCGGTGGTAGGTGGTGGACATGTTGGCGTAGGCACAACTGAGCGTCAGCGACCGGCATATCATACTCGACATGCGGCGTACTTGAGCTCGAATCGGACCACCATGTTTTGTGCTCCCTTAGGAACTACTCGAACATGGCGATGCAACTATCTACCTAGTGCGGCTTTCTGGTGTACACCATAATGAGGCCAGTCTTGCCATGGGAAATCACGATAAACTTCTGAGGTGAATTGCTCGTAAGTGTTTGCTCCTGGGTTCACATTGTAGAAGACTCGGTTCTATGTGTATGCACAGCGTTTACATGTGTGGTTTTTAGGATTTTGTGAAGGTCGAAAGGTTGAATCGATAAAATTCGTGGTGAAAATAAATAGGGCCAGATGGTTGGGAATACAAACACGTCCTCATGACGATTTGTTTTACTGATGTGTATGTAACTTCATGATGGCGTCGCGCACGATACAATCGCATGCATGGCATCCCAACCGCGATTGTAAGTCGGCCCCAACCGCGAGTAGAACACACATCAGCTCGAGGCTGCCCCAACCGTGACTCCGTGAGCATCCACATGCATATTGCACTTGAATGGCATAATACACTTGTTAGTTCACACGATCAACTGTCGGAATTACATTTATGTAAAATGGTAATATTTAAAACTAAAATACTCCATCCGTCCCATAATTCTTGTCTTAGATTTGTCTCATATGAATGTATTTAGTCACGTTTTAGTATTTTGATACATCCATTTCTAGACAAATCGAAGACAAGAATTTTAAGACGGAGGGAGTATTTAGCAAGGCATGATCGTCTTTTGATTTGAGGCTGTTTAAGAAGGTATGGAGTGGTGTCCATGTGGCTGACAGCCACAAGTACCGCTTCGATCGACCGCGCCATGTCAGCTCCATGCCCTGCGGCAGCCTCGATCACTACAATGAAATAGCGTGCATCGGGAACATGGTTTGGTCCAAAAGTTGCTTCTGTTCTATGCGCTCATCGTGATGACGGGCGGTGTCAACCAACTAGACGAGCTCCCTCACGCGCTTCCCCTCCGCTACTTTATCCACGCAGGCATCAAAGTCGCCCAAGAACTTCCCTAAAAGCATCTATAAACCGATCCTTCATACACCCTCAAACGCTCGAACAAACTCTTTATCATTGACCAGTCATAAAATTTCAAGCCAATCGGGTCTTTTAAATTTTCCTCAAAGGCCCGGGCTGACCTGCACCCCTCATATCTTGTCTAAATATGAAGCGGATATTAGAATGTTCAGACACGCCCTGGCCTGCATCGAGCTCACATATATGCGTCCCCATCCGCTTTCAAAACCAAACCCTAGTCACTTCATTCCACTTCCATCCGCCATTCTAGCTCACCTCCGGCGATGTCGGACCTTCTCCGGCATGGAGGGCAGCGGATCTAACTCCGACTAGTCCGGATCCATCGACTGAGGGTGTGTGGGGGGGGGGGGGGGTCGACCCCCGTGTACAACGACTGAAGGTGGCAATGGCGGTCCATATTGCACTCTAGCGCTCCCACGAGTACAACGCCCGACCAACGGTAGGATCTGTCTGCCACGACTCAATAGCGTCCATTCAATGGGTGCTCGGTTCCTTTGGGACGGGATCATCGAGGACCCATTGGGCGGAAATTCTCTCCCTCTCCTTCACCAGTCCGACCGATTTCGAGTCCCACCAGGAACGGACTGTCCTCCGAGGGAAGGTGATGATAAGGACCACTGAGGTCTGTCTCGCGGAGGAGATGGTGGAGGCCGAGGGGATTGATGCGGCGGCACGGGCGACCACAGAGAAGGAAGCCATATGTGCTCGCATTTTAAAGAAATGGCAGCGGAAGAACACGCGGGCCCTCGCCCAAGAGAAGAATCATGCAATCTGTGAAATGGTCGGACTACTATCAAAGGACGAGGAGGAGGTAAGCGACGGCGAGAGCAGCTCTGACGAAAATCAGATCAGGCTCAATCCATACTACGTCTTCGACTCGTACTTCGACGAGAAGGACGACAAGGGCTCCGGGAAGGGCATGTAGTAGTGATGGTGTAGACCGACGATGTGTGTAATGCACCGACGTAGTAGTTCCATGATTTTTTCAGATTTGAGATATGACATTTGAGGAGTCCGGTTGTAAAATGCATTATTTGAGGCGTGACCCATCAACCTCCGCAGACGCACCTGGGTGCGTCCGCGCGCGTATGAGGGCCCATATTAGCAAGTTTTGGTTGTAGATGCTCTAAGTTCGTCGTCCGTGGATGAAGGCTCGTCGACCTCAGTCTCATCCCGCGACTCATATCCGATGACCGAGGGCTCCAACATTGGCTTCGGGGCGACATTGCTGGGCAGCGCAGGCTCCGTGCCGACGGGGCGGCGCCAAGTTTCATGTATTTTAGAGCAGATTTCAATTTTGTGGAGTTTAAAAACCAAGTTTATTTATGTTTGTGACCGAGCCCTAACACCAAGATGTTTGAAATTCCTTCACATTTTTTGAATGAGGACTCATGCACTTTCATGTACCCGTAGCTCAAATTTTACATTAGTGATACAAATAAGATTTTTCAACGCATTATGGTGCACTGTTCCATGTACCCATAGCTCAACTTTAAATTGTGCCCATCAAATACCTAGAAACTCATGTAATGTATGAAAAATTCATACTTACCGTGAAAAATTCCAAAGATTGACAAGACACATGTATTGGTGCATCTTAAATGCACAAAAGGTTTTAAGGCAATAAGGGGTAGCGACTTCCGTTTCGTCTCACAATCCTTAGTATTCATGTGAGATGCTCCGTTTCTAATAAAAAAACTTATCTCAAACTACATTTTTTCTGTCACGGCCTAATTGTGCCATAACATGAAAAGTTCAAAAAGTTCAAACTTCCCCTAGGGGCACAAGGCTGTCCAACCTAAATAGTCATATGCGCTCCATTGCCCCACTGCGATGACCGATGTTTTCGTTCCTCGGGTACACAACTTTGTGTTGAAAATCCAATAGGAGACGATAGAGTGCAACATAACGAGGACACGTATCATGTAAGCTAACATGAACTCTCGGGAGTCAATCCGAGCCTTGCTCAAATAACATAGGGAGCCCGATAGGGGGCTCGCTTACATCGGCCTCTAAGCCAAAGTCGGTAAACCTCTGTCAATTTCGTTCTTTAAATCGATCGTCATCTCGTGTGTATTCAGGAACCGACAGGTCTCCCTATTGGCAGAAATATATTTCATTGCGTTAGATGATGTCTCGTTCTTTAACAACACGAAGGATGTGCGTCATAAACGCAAGCAAGAACGTCAAGCACATCACCGGACAACTTGCTACAACGACCTCCTTGCCCATATTTTATGATTTAAATTTATATCTTTAATGTTCTTATTCAAATCAATTTGATCATTTTTAATAAAGAGATGGCATGATATTACATCTAATAGCTTGTAAGTGTACTAGGTTTAGTTATAGCCTTTTTGAAGTAAGAGTGTCGATCCCATATGAACTAGAGGAATCAGAATTTTGCCTCTTGTAGTAAATTATGTATTTTTGTGTTTGTAAATAATTATATACTTAAAGCAATGCGAGGGCGGTGATAAATATTAATTGAGTAGTAACTCAAAATAACTAACATAAAAGTAAACAGAGAGGAGCTATTAAATGGTTGTTGACAAGCAAAGGAGTAAGGCGTTCTAAGGGGGTTCGGAATCCCCATTGGTATGTTTGTAGCGCACCTACACTTAGTTAAAATATGGTATGGATACTTGAGCCACTATTGACGATTATGCTAGGAGGAGCCGGGTATAGAACACGTTATACTCGAAGTAGACTTCGTGCCACGCACGCCACGATCATAGTCTCCCCGAGAGTGTTACAACTCATGAAAATTAAGGTTTACCTCGTGTACAGGGCCTCTCGAAGGGTTCTCTATAATTACTCGGTCTATTGCAAAGATTAGGGACAAGAGGCTTTTACTATCACCTCAAATTACCCCTACATCTCTGTGACATCCTCGACTTTTGCTACAGTGGTAATTGTAATAAAGCTACAGTGATCAACCGCTAACGATGCCACGTCATCGGATTTCCATCTCAGACCCGCGTGGATTCGCGTCTGTCCGGATCGATGATTTGAAAGCAAAGGGAAGCACTTTATCGATTCATTACAAGTATTAAAAGGATATATATATAAAAGGAAAGTAATAAAGAAATAATAATGATAAAAGAAAGAAAGAAAACTGAAAGAAAGGATTAATAAAAAGAAAAGGGAAAAGAGAAAACAAAATAAAACAAATCAAAAAAAAGGGGAAACAACCCCCCCGTGGCCCAACTGGGCCTAGTGGCCCAGCCGGCCAGGCCACCCACCAGCCCCGTTGGAACCCTAGCCCACCCCCCTCGCAAGACCCTCCCTCCCTCGTCAGCCCCCCCTGGGCGCCGCCACTCCCCACCTCTCGCCCCCCCACCCCCACGAGGGCCCCACCCCACCGACACTCCCTCTCCTCCCCACGACCCCCTCTCCCTCCCGCAGATCCCTCTCTCTCCTCCCGTGACTCCCTCCTCTCCCAACTCCCGTCGCCCCTTCCCCTCAGATCCGCCCCTCCCTGGCCGGCTCCTTCCATCCCGCCGGCGAGCCCCTCCCCGCCGGCAGCCCTCTCCCCCGCCGGCCCCCTCCCTCCATCCTCTCCACGGCCTCCTCCCTCCCCCGGTGGCCCCTCCCCTCGCCCCGCCGGCCGAGCCCCTCCTCCCCGCCGGCCAAGCCCCTCCTTCCCGCCGGCGAGCCACCCCCTCCACCCCGCCGGCAGGGGGCCCCGGTTGCCTCGGCCTCCACCTCGCCGGCCACCTCGGCCCCCCCCATCTCGGCGGCCGGCCCCTTCCGGGAGGTCCCTCTCCGGCGGCCCTCTCTACGGTGGCCGCCCCTCACCGCCGGCGGCTCCATCTCCGGGGGGCCCTCCTCACCGGCTCCTCCTCGCCGGCACACCCGTCTCCACCGTCATCTACGTGCGAACTCCGGCTTCACCGGGCCGTCACGTCACCGTCGGTGAGCCCCTCTTCGGGCTCCTCCCACCGTGTCGATCTCCTCGCCGTCCCGGTTCCGTTCCGGCAAACGGGGCCTCGATCCGTCGACGGTGGACTCCGGTAGAAGGATTCGAAGTTTGTGTTCTTCTAGGTGGAGTCAGAGAGAGTTCTCTGTGTGTGTTAAGTTAACAGAGAGAGAGAGATGAGTGTTTTGAGAGAAAAAGAAATAAAAACAATCGATGTATTAGATGCCGTATGTATGTATGTATGTATTCGATACCCGTATTATGTATGTATTTGTGTATTTGGATATTTAGAGGAATACGGTATTTGCACGGTTAGGTATCTAATAAAAATAGATGGGTAAATAACCCTAAGTCACTTACCGGTGGGGCCAATGCACCGCTGTCAATGACAGGGAGGCCCCACGCGATATTTAAAAATAATGTTTTCTTAAAATAAATAAATAAATAGATATATTAGTTAAAATAATTAATTAACATAATTAGAGTATGACACGTGGGTCCCTCGTTGAATTAATCTGATTAATAAATAATTAATCTTAAATAAAACTTGTGCCTATGACGTTCGGGACCCGCTGGTCAGTTGACCAGTCAAATATGATGTCAGCATGACATCGCGATGATGTCATAATAGGATTTTACTAAATCTTTTAAATCTGTTTTTAATTCCTAAATAATTAATAAAACTTTGAAAATTAATATTAAATAATCCGTAAGTCAGATCGAAATAATTTCAACATGAAAGTTGATCAGCAGAGCGAGACGAACCCGGATACACGGTCCATTCGTCTGTCACGCGCCCCTAGCATAGCAAACATGGAACTTTTCCATCGTTTCCAGTGCAACCGGTAGTAGCCCGAGACCCAGAAAATATCGTCAGATATTCTTCCGACCCGTCTATGACGGATGTTGCTGCGTTAGCTCATGTCTAGCCTGCATATTTCCTTGTCATGCTTTGGTTGCTCGGTGCTATTATTTATTGTTTCTTCCCCCTCTTCTTACCGGTAGACCCCGAGGCTGACGCTGCTGCCGGGTACATCTACGACCCTGCCGATCAGTCCTTTGCCGCAGAGCAGCAAGGCAAGCAAACTCCCCTTGATCATTCCTATATCGTCTATGTCTTTCTTCCTACTGCTTGCATTAGTATTTTGCTACTGTTGTAGTTAGCTCCTATATCTGATGCATAGCCTGTTTTTGATGAACTGCTACTTTCAGTCCTGTACCTTTAACCTGCTTAGTATAGGTGGAGCAGTCATCCCCTCTGACCCCGTACATCAGTTGCCCCGCTTGTTTCCAAATCTCGATCTCTGATCGACGAGCCAGACCCGACACAACACATTCACCCCCCCCCCTTGTTGTACGACGCTACAGAGATACTATCGGGTACCGAGGGTGACACCTCGCTAAGTACTCCTGATGATATCTCTGTAGTATAGCTAGTCGGTCGTGGTTATCGAGGGTGATTCCTCTTTCACCATTCCCGATGACGTCTCTGTCGTGCCACCCCGCGAGCGTGGGACCCCCGAGGGTGATTCCTCTAAGCCCACCTTGACGGGTACATCGTTCGGAATCCAACGAGGGTGATTCCTCGGATTCCCCCCCGATGTTGCGACCACACAGTTACTCGACTATGTTACTGGGATCATTGGTGTTTAGTTGTAAGACGGGTGGATTCCCGCGAGACTGTGTTGTTGGCCTATTTAAAATGCTAATGGATTTGGGTATTTGATCTGGGTTGGTCGGAGACCTTTTCGCACTATCCGGCTACGCGGGAAGAATTATGGGTACTCGACGTCGCGGTATCAGCCGAAGCTTTTCAGATGCCAGCAGTGTAGCGGCGCGCGCCCGAGTGGTCCCGAGATGCATCGCGCTTGTGATTAAGGGATGCTAGGACTGACGTCGGCCGCCCACGCCACATGCAGGAGCGTGAAGGGGAACTGGGCCCATGAACCCTTTGTGCTTAGGAATTAGACCGGCGGGCTGGCCTCTCTGATTAGTCTTAGGTGGGGCTGCGACGTGTCGATATTCCGAGGCCGGGCAGGACCCAGAAAAGTATGTCCGGCCAGAGTGTTATCGAGCGTGACGGGACATGTGGTGCACCCCTGCAGGGATGAAAATTAACTATTCGGATAGCCGTGTCCACGGTTACAGGACGACTTGGAGTTGTGCCCCGATCTTATACAACTACAATTGTTACTTAACTGGAATTAGTTTGCCTCGGGATTGCTTCCTCGCAGGGAGTCGAGGGAGGATCCTTAGGCGTGACCTCACTTTAATATTGCTGCAACAATATGACTATTAATGTTTTACCCGTGTTCTACTCTCGTCTATTGCTGCAAGACCCTGAAGATGCTAGTCTTCGATAGGACTAGGCCTTCTCCCTCTATTCTCGCATTGCTGCAGTCAGTCCACATATAACCCCCCCTTCTTTGATACTGATGCATAATTAGAATAGTTCTGATGTAAGACTTGCGAGTACTTTGGATGAGTACTCACCGCTGCTTTGCTCCCCCCTTGTTCCCTTGATCCGTTTGCTGCGACCAGATGATGAAGCCCAGGAGATGGAGGTCCCCGCCGCCGACGACTGCTACCCCGACGGTGCCTACTACTACGTGGAGGCCGCTGATGATCAGGAGTAGTTAGGAGGTTCCCAGGCAGGAGGCCTCGCCTCGTTCGATCGTTGTATCTTTTGTGCTAGCCTTCTCTAAGGCACCCCATGTTTTATGTCTGTACTCAGATATTTGTTGCTTCTGCTGACTCGTGTGCTTATCGAGCTTTCGTATTCTAGCCCTCGAGGCCCCTGGCTTGTAATATGAAGCTGATGTTATTTTATTTGTGTCTAGAGTTGTGTTGTGATATCTCCCCGTGAGTCCTTGGGTTTGATCGTACGCATTTGCGTGTATGATTAGCGTACGATTAAGCCGAGGGCGTCACAAGTTGGTATCAGAGCCAACTGCCTGTAGGTAGCCCCCTTTCCAACTCCTTGGCCGAAGTTGAGTCTAGTGTTTGAAAAACTTACTAACACTGATGTTGTGGCTTACGGGCCCACATCTCAATTGGGTGGTATTAGTATCTTTTACTCCTTTCCTATACTCTGGGCTCTACTTTCTCTTCTCTTTCGGGTCAAAGATTTTACTAACTCTAACATTAGGTTCTCGAATCACATCAATCCGGAGCGCTGGACTATCTACTCTTTTTCTCGTGAATATGTATTACACACAGTGTCATTGACATCCGTCAATCTTATTTTCAGATGCGTCCCGCAAGGCAGCACGTGCGCCTGACACAGGCCACCGAGACGACTGGGTTCCCGGCCATTTTGGTCGATCTCCTGACCAGGCTGGGATATCGCTGGTACCCCGAGTACACTGTGTTCGAGGATTTCCGCGAGTACAACCAGTACCAGTACCAGGCTGAGGTTCGCATCTTCGACCAGAGGGGCGGTGAGACCCTCGAGCGCCACGTGTTCTGTGGTATTGGAGTGTCGGTCGAGATGGCCGTCCATGATGCGGCCTACATCACCATCACCCGTCTCCGTGGAGCGTACCCTCACCTGGAGGAGAGCCCTTTCAGATACATCCTGCATGCTCCTGCTGGGGATGAGACTGGGTCTGATCTCACTGCCTACGCTTGTGACGTTTGGGAGCGCAGTGACCGTTCCTACGTCGCTGTCTGCGCCCCCTACGTGACGCATCGCTACGACGCGCGGACTCTGGTGCAGTACACTGAGGCAATGGATCGTGCTTTCCGAGCTCTGACTGTGGAGTTGTATGCTACGCGCGCTCGTCTTTACGACGCGTTGACAGAGCTGCAGCCATCACACTGTCCGAGGGTTCCACCTATGCGCATCCGCGAGCCGAGCAGGACAGAGCTACCATCAGCTCTCGAGTGGACTGATGTTGGGGGTAGAACCCCTGCACTTGGACCTCAGCTCCTCGACTGGATGCGGCACCGTCACCAGAGTCACAACGGGACACAGGGTCCTGTCCCTACCTTCTATCATCGCCAGCTACCAGGATTCGATCGTCCTCTCCGACGTTGATGTAGCCTTATCGCTACATCTCGTTGTGGTACTCTTCCACCGCGTGCCTGCGCGCCGCCTAGTGAGTCCAGGGTATCGTCAAATGCGTCCGGGCTATCGCCAAATTTCGAGTTTTTAATCGTTAGACTGTAATCGAACTTGTGTATGGGTCTGTATGTCGAACTCAACTACTATGGAGTATCTATCGCATTTCCCTTTCATTATGCTTGATTGCTTCATGAATGCGTGCGATGCCTTTCAATTACTTTAAGCTAAACTACCCCTGCTAAATATTTAATAGGATGGTTAGACCAGCTGGCCGCCCGCGTGGCCGTGCCAACGATGCACCACCCCCGCCTCCTAAGTATATGGCGGGGATGATCCAACAGTTTGAGCTGAACCGTCAGTTTATGCAAGGGCTCATGGATCAGTTCCAAAGGCCGAACATGAACCAACCACAAGGCGTGACACTGCAAGACTTCTGCCGTCTCAACCCTGCGATCTACCGCAGCTCAACTCAGCCTCTTGATGCTGATGACTGGCTCCGTGACATTTCTTATGAGCTAGAGTCTGCCAATGTGCCCCTGGCGAGCTATGTCAACTTTGCCGCCTACTTTCTGAAGGGTCCCGCTGCTCAATGGTGGGACAGCCACAGGCGCTCTCAGCCCGATGGAACTATCATCACTTGGGCAGAGTTCAAGGCTGCTTTCCGTGCTCGATACATTCCCCAGGGAATCATGGATCGGAAGAAGCGTGAGTTCCGCAACTTAGTCCAGGGCAACAAGACTGTGGATGCTTATCAGCGGGAATTTCTGGAATTATCTCGCTATGCTGAAGAAGACATTGCGACTGATGCACGCAGACAGGAGAAGTTCCGTGAAGGCCTCCACCCTGATATCAAGCTGACACTCCTCGTTCAGGACTATGCTGATTTCGCCACCCTCGTGAACAAGGCTATTCAGGTTGAGACTGGTCTGCAGGAATACAAAGATAGCAGCAAGCGCAACCGTGACATGGGCTTATCTTCGGGCTCATCTGCACATAAGCGGAAGATCTGGATCCCCAACAACATGTACCATGCACCTGCTCCTACTCCGAGGCCGTCCTATGCTGCACCTCGCCTGCCTCCTCCACCACCTAGGCAGCCGAGGCTCCCAGCTCCACCGCCTCGAGTTCCTCCTTCCCGTCCTGAGGATGGGCTGTGCTTCAAGTGTGGCCGTCCAGGTCACCGTGCTAGAGACGGCAGGCAGAATCAGAATCAGCTGGCACTTCCCGCAACTGGCCGTGGCAACAACCAGAACCGCAACTTCAACACTAAGCCTGCTTATGTTCGTGGTCAGGCCAACAACATTGATATGGGTCAAGCTCAAGACCAGCCTGCTACCGTGATGGGTACACTTCTCGTTAACTCAGTACCTGCTTCTGTATTGTTTGATACAGGAGCATCGCATTCCTTTATGTCGGAAAATTTTGCATACATGCATGACATTAGAAGCGAAGAGATGAACATCCCGATAGTGGTAAACACCCCTGGGGGCGAATGCCGAACCTCTGTGGTTTGCCCCCATGTTCCAGTTGAAATTGAAGGATTAGAATTCCTTGCCAACCCCATCCTACTAAAGTCATCCAACATTGATCTCATATTGGGGATGGACTGGTTGAAAGCTCATACGGCATCGATCGTTTGTGCCACCAAAACCGTCCACCTCCTACACCCTTCAGATGAACTAGTAAGCTACCATGCTCATCTCGTCCGTAATGCTGAGGCACGGCTGTATGCCTTGAATGCATTAAATGCGTCGCCTCTTGAAGGGATTGAAAACATTCCAGTGGTCCGAGAGTTCCAAGATGTCTTTCCAGAAGAACTTCCGGGGATTCCCCCTGCTCGAGCTGTCGAGTTTGTCATTGACTTGGTACCCGGTACCACTCCTATTGCCAAGCGTCCTTATAAAATGCCACCACATGAACTCCTTGAACTTAAGCAAGAAATTGACAACTCGCTCCGTCTGGGTTTCATCCGTCCGAGTTCCTCTGCTTGGGGAGCACCTTCTCTCTTTGTTAAGAAGAAGGATGGGACAAATCGATTGGTTCAAGACTATCGTCCTATCAACCAGGCCACTATTCAAAACAAATATCCTCTCCCGCGGATAAATGATTTGTATGATCAACTTGCTGGTTCCACCGTTTTCTCTAAGCTCGACTTGAGATTGGGATACCACCAGATCCGTGTTCGCAAGGAGGATATTCCAAAGACCGCCTTTGTTACTCGATATGGATCATACGAGTACACCGTCATGTCTTTCGGCTTAACCAATGCACCGGCAACTTTCTCTCGATTGATGAATTATATATTCATGGACTACCTCGACAAATTTGTCGTGGTATATCTGGATGATATTCTGGTGTTTTCAAAGAACAAAGAAGAGCATGCTGAACATCTTCGTCTTGTGCTGGATAAGCTTCGGGAGCATAAACTCTATGCGAAGTATTCCAAATGTGAGTTTTGGCTAGACGAAGTGACTTACCTTGGACATGTGATTTCCAAGGATGGTATTGCGGTCAACCCCGAACGAATTCAAGCTATTCTTGACTGGACTCCCCCGAAGAATGTCAAGCAAGTCAGAAGTTTTCTCGGACTCGCCAGCTATTGCCGTCGATTCGTCGAGAACTTCTCCAAGATTGCGAAGCCCTTAACCAACCTGCTTCACAAAGGTGTTAAGTATGAATGGACTGATAAATGTCAGGAAAGTTTCCAGGCACTCAAGGACAAACTAACGTCCGCTCCAGTACTTGCTCCTCCAGATACGAAAAGGGATTTCGTCATATACTGTGATGCTTCTCGTCAAGGAATAGGTTGTGTCCTAATGCAGGATCGCAAGGTGATCGCTTATGCTTCACGTCAACTGCGTGCTCATGAAGAGAACTACCCAGTTCATGATCTCGAGCTTGCTGCAGTCATTCATGCATTGAAGGAATGGCGACAATACCTTGTCGGTAATCGCTGTGAAATCTACACCGACCATCAAAGTCTGAAGTACTTGTTCACTCAACCGGAGCTGAACCTGCGTCAACAAAGATGGATGGAGCGTATAGCAGATTTTGACTGTAGTATATCATATACCCCTGGCAAGGCTAACGTAATGGCTGATGCCTTAAGTCGCAAGTCATACTGCAACCACCTCCAGGTTCATCAGGTTCACGATCGTCTGCAAGAGGAATTCCGTAAGCTGAACCTCCACATTGTTCCTCAGGGTTACCTTGTTCCGCCTCCTGAAGAGTATCAAAAGATGAACCTTCGTGTTGTTAATCAGGGTTCCCTCAGTAACCTAGTGGTTGAACCAGATCTTGTGAGCTCCATAAAGAATATACAGAACTTTGACGATGATGTCGACAGGATTAAGAGCTATATTGCAAAGGGTAAACCCTCCTTTTTCACTGTTGATGAAGGTGGCGCCTTGTATTTCAAGGGTCGCCTATTCGTCCCAAATAAGAAGGAAAATCTCAGGATGACTGGGAAGGTGATGGAAGAAGCTCATGACACACCATTGTCTATTCACCCGGGTAGTACCAAGATGTACCAAGACATCCGGCAAAGATTCTGGTGGCCCAATATGAAACAAGACATTGCACGCTATGTGGCAGAATGTGATATATGCCGGCGTATCAAAGCAGAACACCAAAAGCCTGCTGGAACTCTGCAACCTATCTCTATTCCCGAGTGGAAATGGGATCACGTTGAAATGGACTTTGTCACTGGTTTTCCCAGATCTCAGAAAGGTAATGATGCTATCCTTGTCGTCATTGATCGACTGTCCAAAGTTGCACATTTCCTAGCCGTCAAAGAAACGATTAATGCTAGTCAACTGGCAGATCTTTATATGTCAAGAGTTGTTTCACTTCACGGTATTCCGCTGGTGATCAGTTCGGACCGTGGCAGCTTGTTTACTTCAAAATTCTGGGAAAGTTTTCAGAAGGCTATGGGGACTCATCTGTCCTTCAGCACTGCATTTCATCCTCAATCCCAGGGACAAGTTGAACGAGTCAATCAAATTCTCGAGGACATGCTTCGAGCTTGTGTCATTTCTTTCGGTAAGAAATGGGAGGAATCTCTCCCGTATGCCGAGTTCTCGTACAACAATAGCTATCAAGCTAGTCTGAAGATGGCCCCTTTCGAAGTATTGTATGGGCGAAGGTGTCGAACTCCTCTGAATTGGTCAGAAACTGGGGAACGATCACTCTTCGGTCCGGATATTATCCAACATGCCGAAGATCAAGTCCGCATTATTCATGAGAATCTGAAGGCTGCTCAGTCTCGTCAGAAAAGTCAGTATGACCGTCATCATCAAGATATGGTCTATCAACCTGGCGAAAAGGCTTATCTTCGTGTCACACCAATGAGAGGTGCACACCGTTTCAGAATCAAGGGCAAGTTAGCTCCTCGTTATATTGGTCCTTTCACTGTTCTCGAAAGGCGTGGAAGAGTGGCTTATCAATTGGAACTGCCGGCGAACCTTTCTCAGGTTCACGATGTCTTCCATGTTTCTCAGTCCGTCGCTGCTTCAAGGACCCTATTCGAGCAGTGGATCACGATATGCTTGAGCTACAACAAGACCTCTCTTATAAAGAGCATCCGGTCCGCATTCTCGATCAAGCTGAACGTAAGACTCGTCGCAAGGTCACTAAGTTCCTTAAGGTGCAGTGGTCAAATCACTCTGAGGATGAAGCCACTTGGGAACGCGAGGATCATCTTCGTGATGAATACCCCGGGCTCTTTCCCTCTACCTCTTAATTCTCGGGACGAGAATTCTTGTTAGTAGGGGAGAATTGTGACATCCTCGACTTTTGCTACAGTAGTAATTGTAATAAAGCTACAGTGATCAACCGCTAACGATGCCACGTCATCGGATTTCCATCTCACACCCGCGTGGATTCGCGTCTGTCCGGATCGATGATTTGAAAGCAAAGGGAAGCACTTTATCGGTTCATTACAAGTATTAAAAGGATATATATATAAAAGGAAAGTAATAAAGAAATAATAATAATAAAAGAAAGAAAGAAAACTGAAAGAAAGGATTAATAAAAAGAAAAGGGAAAAGAGAAAACAAAATAAAACAAATCAAAAAAAAAGGGGAAACAACCCCCCGTGGCCCAACTGGGCCTAGTGGCCCAGCCGGCCAGGCCACCCACCAGCCCCGCTGGAACCCTAGCCCACCCCTCTCGCAAGACCCTCCCTCCCTCGTCAACCCCCCCTGGGCGCCGCCACTCCCCACCTCTCGCCCCCCCACCCCCACGAGGGCCCCACCCCACCGACACTCCCTCTCCTCCCCACGACCCCCTCTCCCTCCCGCAGATCCCTCTCTCTGCTCCCGTGACTCCCTCCTCTCCCAACTCCCGTCGCCCCTTCCCCTCAGATCCGCCCCTCCCTGGCCGGCTCCTTCCATCCTGCCGGCGAGCCCCTCCCCGCCGGCAGCCCTCTCCCCCGCCGGCCCCCTCCCTCCATCCTCTCCACGGCCTCCTCCCTCCCCCGGTGGCCCCTCCCCTCGCCCCGCCGGCCGAGCCCCTCCTCCCCGCCGGCCAAGCCCCTCCTTCCCGCCGGCGAGCCACCCCCTCCACCCCGCCGGCAGGGGGCCCCGGTTGCCTCGGCCTCCACCTCGCCGGCCACCTCGGCCCCCCCATCTCGGCGGCCGGCCCCTTCCGGGAGGTCCCTCTCCGGCGGCCCTCTCTACGGTGGCCGCCCCTCACCACCGGCGGCTCCATCTCCGGGGGGCCCTCCTCACCGGCTCCTCCTCGCCGGCACACCCGTCTCCACCGTCATCTACGTGCGAACTCCGGCTTCACCGGGCCGTCACGTCACCGTCGGTGAGCCCCTCTTCGGGCTCCTCCCACCGTGTCGATCTCCTCGCCGTCCCGGTTCCGTTCCGGCAAACGGGGCCTCGATCCGTCGACGGTGGACTCCGGTAGAAGGATTCGAAGTTTGTGTTCTTCTAGGTGGAGTTAGAGAGAGTTCTCTGTGTGTGTTAAGTTAACAGAGAGAGAGAGAGATGAGTGTTTTGAGAGAAAAAGAAATAAAAACAATCGATGTATTAGATGCCGTATGTATGTATGTATGTATGTATTCGATACCCGTATTATGTATGTATTTGTGTATTTGGATATTTAGAGGAATACGGTATTTGCACGGTTAGGTATCTAATAAAAATAGATGGGTAAATAACCCTAAGTCACTTACCAGTGGGGCCAATGCACCGCTGTCAATGACAGGGAGGCCCCACGCGATATTTAAAAATAATGTTTTCTTAAAATAAATAAATAAATAGATATATTAGTTAAAATAATTAATTAACATAATTAGAGTATGACACGTGGGTCCCTCGTTGAATTAATCTGATTAATAAATAATTAATCTTAAATAAAACTTGTGCCTATGACGTTCGGGACCCGCTGGTGAGTTGACCAGTCAAATGTGATGTCAGCATGACATCGCGATGATGTCATAATAGGATTTTACTAAATCTTTTAAATCTGTTTTTAATTCCTAAATAATTAATAAAACTTTGAAAATTAATATTAAATAATCCGTAAGTCAGATCGAAATAATTTCAACATGAAAGTTGATCAGCAGAGCGAGACGAACCCGGATACACGGTCCATTCGTCTGTCACGCGCCCCTAGCATAGCAAACATGGAACTTTTCCATCGTTTCCAGTGTAACCGGTAGTAGCCCGAGACCCGGAAAATATCGTCAGATATTCTTCCGACCCGTCTATGACGGATGTTGCTGCGTTAGCTCATGTCTAGCCTGCATATTTCCATGTCATGCTTTGGTTGCATCGGTGCTATTATTTATTGTTTCTTCCCCCTCTTCTTACCGGTAGACCCCGAGGCTGACGCTGCTGCCGGGTACATCTACGACCCTGCCGATCAGTCCTTTGCCGCAGAGCAGCAAGGCAAGCAAACTCCCCTTGATCATTCCTATATCGTCTATGTCTTTCTTCCTACTGCTTGCATTAGTATTTTGCTACTGTTGTAGTTAGCTCCTATATCTGATGCATAGCCTGTTTTTGATGAACTGCTACTTTCAGTCCTGTACCTTTAACCTGCTTAGTATAGGTGGAGCAGTCATCCCCTCTGACCCCGTAGATCAGTTGCCCCGCTTGTTTCCAAATCTCGATCTCTGATCGACGAGCCAGACCCGACACAACACATTCACCCCCCCCCCTTGTTGTACGACGCTACAGAGATACTATCGGGTACCGAGGGTGACACCTCGCTAAGTACTCCTGATGATATCTCTGTAGTATAGCTAGTCGGTCGTGGTTATCGAGGGTGATTCCTCTTTCACCATTCCCGATGACGTCTCTGTCGTGCCACCCCGCGAGCGTGGGACCCCCGAGGGTGATTCCTCTAAGCCCACCTTGACGGGTACATCGTTCGGAATCCAACAAGGGTGATTCCTCGGATTCCCCCCCGATGTTGCGACCACACAGTTACTCGACTATGTTACTGGGATCATTGGTGTTTAGTTGTAAGACGGGTGGATTCCCGCGAGACTGTGTTGTTGGCCTATTTAAAATGCTAATGGATTTGGGTATTTGATCTGGGTTGGTCGGAGACCTTTTCGCACTATCCGGCTACGCGGGAAGAATTATGGGTACTCGACGTCGCGGTATCAGCCGAAGCTTTTCAGATGCCAGCAGTGTAGCGGCGCGCGCCCGAGTGGTCCCGAGATGCATCGCGCTTGTGATTAAGGGATGCTAGGACTGACGTCGGCCGCCCACGCCACATGCAGGAGCGTGAAGGGGAACTGGGCCCATGAACCCTTTGTGCTTAGGAATTAGACCGGCGGGCTGGCCTCTCTGATTAGTCTTAGGTGGGGCTGCGACGTGTCGATATTCCGAGGCCGGGCAGGACCCAGAAAAGTATGTCCGGCCAGAGTGTTATCGAGCGTGACGGGACATGTGGTGCACCCCTGCAGGGATGAAAATTAACTATTCGGATAGCCGTGTCCACGGTTACAGGACGACTTGGAGTTGTGCCCCGATCTTATACAACTACAATTGTTACTTAACTGGAATTAGTTTGCCTCGGGATTGCTTCCTCGCAGGGAGTCGAGGGAGGATCCTTAGGCGTGACCTCACTTTAATATTGCTGCAACAATATGACTATTAATGTTTTACCCGTGTTCTACTCTCGTCTATTGCTGCAAGACCCTGAAGATGCTAGTCTTCGATAGGACTAGGCCTTCTCCCTCTATTCTCGCATTGCTGCAGTCAGTCCACATATAACCCCCCCTTCTTTGATACTGATGCATAATTAGAATAGTTCTGATGTAAGACTTGCGAGTACTTTGGATGAGTACTCACCGCTGCTTTGCTCCCCCCTTGTTCCCTTGATCCGTTTGCTGCGACCAGATGATGAAGCCCAGGAGATGGAGGTCCCCGCCGCCGACGACTGCTACCCCGACGGTGCCTACTACTACGTGGAGGCCGCTGATGATCAGGAGTAGTTAGGAGGTTCCCAGGCAGGAGGCCTCGCCTCGTTCGATCGTTGTATCTTTTGTGCTAGCCTTCTCTAAGGCACCCCATGTTTTATGTCTGTACTCAGATATTTGTTGCTTCCGCTGACTCGTGTGCTTATCGAGCTTTCGTATTCTAGCCCTCGAGGCCCCTGGCTTGTAATATGAAGCTGACGTTATTTTATTTGTGTCTAGAGTTGTGTTGTGATATCTCCCCGTGAGTCCTTGGGTTTG
The DNA here is from genome assembly GCF_904849725.1 of Hordeum vulgare subsp. vulgare. Lineage (NCBI taxonomy): Eukaryota > Viridiplantae > Streptophyta > Magnoliopsida > Poales > Poaceae > Hordeum > Hordeum vulgare. The sequence goes on along the minus strand of NC_058520.1, from coordinate 147,236,196 downwards.
ATCGTACGCATTTGCGTGTATGATTAGCGTACGATTAAGCCGAGGGCGTCACAATCTCAGCCCTTTACAACGACAATGATATACTTCGTGGCCATATGACACAAATGCTAAGTGGAGCCCCTTCACAACACTTACAAAGTTATTAGACTAATCCTTCAACAAGTAAGCTCATATCCCAAGATAATGTTTTAGATATTACACATACCAAGGTTCATCCATAGCCTTGAGAACGAGGGTTCTACTCACACATGGTAAATACAAACATCATAACGATAGCGCTAGAATAGATGGATGCATGATTCCTATAACACAAAAGATGATCAACTAGAGTTCTTTATTTTACAACGAGATGGATGGGGATGATGATGATGATGATGATAAGGGTGATGCCGATGACGATGATGTTGAAGCCCTCGTGCACGCGGTGAGAAAGATGGCCCTCTTCTCCTTTTGAATCCATTCTCTGGATGAACTCCGGACGCGAGGGTTCTGCCTTTTGGACCAGTTACTTGTGTCTATGGGCATCTTATCGACGATCCGATTTCACAGAGTGGAAATAGTCGATCAGTTGGTGGCATAGGCACTCCATACAACCGCCCGTACGAGCGGTCACGGTCACATGCAACACCGTCTTGTGGGCTAGAGCTTCCGTGACGTTTTCTTCTTTGGCCTCTTTGCTTGATTATTTTATGGTAGGTCATTACCACTTTAAATACGTGATTTCACTATCATTTCTTGCGATATGCTTACCTAAAGGATTATCAAAAAAATAGGTGCATGAACGCTGTAAAAGAGGTGAGTAAATGACAAGTAGTTTTCAGGAAGGTATTCTATGCAAGTACTGAAAGTAGCGGTAACAGATAGTTTGTAGAACGGTAATTCGTTACAACGAATAAGTGACAATAGTAGCAAAGGTGCGGGAAGGTGGACCAATCATTTTTATAGCAAATGACAAGCCGAAAAGTTCTCTTATAGCAAGCAAAGAGTTCTCGAGGATACATGGGAATTCTCGTCTAGTCTTGTTCATCATATTTTGTTGATTCACGTTCGCTACTTTGATAATTTGTTATGTGGGTGGACCGGTGCTAGGATGTTGTTCTTACTTGAATAAACAACCCTCTCATGATTAACCCCACTCGCAAGCATCCGTAACTATGAAAGAAGATTAAGATAAATCTAACCATAGCATGAAACATGTGGATCCAAATCATTCCTTTACGGAATAACAAATAAACCAGGGTTTAAGCTTCTGTCACTCTCGTAACCCATCATCTACTTATTACTCCCCAACGCTTTCCCTTAGGCTCAAGTATGGTGAAGTGTCATGTAGTCGACGTACACATGACACCACTAAGAGAAGAACATCATACATATCATCAAAATATCAAACGGATGTCAACATTACATGATTACTTATAACAAGACTTTTCCATGTCCTCAAGAACGAAAGTAACTACAAAAAAATCATATTAATGTTCAAGATTAGAGGTGTATTGAATATGTTTAAGGATCTGAACATGTAATCTAGCATCAACTACGAGATGTAATCAACACTACTAGCAACCTACGGGTACCAATCTAAGGTTTTGAGGCAGATTGAATACAAGAGATGAACTAGGATCTGAGATGAGATGCTTCTAGTGAAGATGTTGATGAATAATGGTACTCCCATGAAGGAGGGAACATTGGTGATGAATATGGCTTTGACTTCCCGAGAGGGAAGTTTCCCTAGCGGAATAGCTCCAACGGAGAGCAAAAGTGCCCCTACCCAGGTTCCGCCTCGAGACGGCGATGCTTCATCCCAAAAGTATTCTTCTATTTTTTTCGAGGGAAAATAGTATCTAATAGGAGAATAGGATCCCTAGGGGTTGGCCATGTGAGCCATGATCCTGCATGGCGCGCCCTGGGGTAGGGCGCGCCATGTGGGCTCGTGACTCCCTCGTGGGGCCCCTCTAGTAATTCCTTCGTCAATATTTTTTATATATTCCAAAATAATTATCCATAAATTTTTAGGTCATTTAGATTACCATAGAATATCCAACTCTTCTATAGACTTTTCCAATCGAGAATACTAACTGCCAGTAATCTTCATGTTTGTATGAAACTTGCAAAAGAAGAGAGAAGAAGCATTAGGCTTGCATTATAAAGTGAAATAATGATACAAAATATAATAAATATAAGTAGGAAAACATGTTGGAAAAAATACGTATCAACTACCCCAAGCCTACACCTCGCTTGTGCTCAAGCGGAAGCCGAACTCGATAATCATGACCACATGTTTAGAGAAGGAGGTGTCAATGAAATAAAATACGGACATGAAATCATCATGATCATAATCATAGCAGCGATATTTTATAACAAAAATACTCATGAACAAGTGATAATTCATTTAGAAACTAAATTATGAACCATAAAAGTTTATTGAAAACTAACAAACTACGATATTGGTCATTGAAACAATTACAATCCATCATATTGTAAGGAAGAGTTGATGTAAGAGCTTTGTTCAACATGTCACCTACTCAACTATCATTTAGTCTTCCATGATTGCTAACACTAAAGTCATATTTATTGAGCGAAAACTTCCAGTTGAGAACATAGGAATATGGGGGTTTATAGTTTTCACCTCCAGACTTATTTATCTCAAGGATTATGTCAACAATAATATATAACTCATGATTACCTACATCCAACTAGATGTATATGCCTGGTTCTTTCTCTACCATATGATGCTTGCCAAGTGAGGAATAGATGAGAGTGGAATAAGGATGAACATAATTGACTCTTGCATAAAAGTAAGTACAAAAAGTAAAAGATAGGCCATTCATAGAGGGAAGAAGAGGTTGTCATGCATTTTTTGTTTGGACGTGCAAGCCCTTAATGGAAATGAATGCCACTTTGTATTTCCCCTTGTGGTAGAAACATTTATTATGCATTTTATCGCTTTTATTTATTTACCATCACAAGTTCGTACATAGTTTATTTTCCTTTTCAATAAAAGGTCATACATATTTAGGAGCAATTCTTATTGCTTTTTTGCACCGTTCACAATTTACTTGAAGGATCTTATTCAATCCATAGTCAGGTATATATGGTGGACTCTCATGGCAAGGAACTAGGTTTAAGGATTTAGGGGTGCACTAGTTAGTCTGAAGTTTTGGCTAGCAAAAGATTATGATAAAGCACCACATCACTACTAGGAAAAACCTTATAGGCAGGACCTCAGTAGTAGCGCTAGAAAAAAGAAAACACTGCTGCTAATTAGCAGTAGCGATGATCCAGTTAAGCGCTAGTACTAACACCTTAGCAGTAGCGCTGCTTATTAAAAATGCGCTACTACTATGTGGGACCACACTACTAGGAAAAACCTTATAGGTAGGAGCCTATTAGTAGCGCTGGAAAGTAGAAAGCGCTGCTGCTACTTAGAAGTAGCGCTGGAAAATACTACACGCCATTGCTAATGTCCTTAGCAGTAGCGCTGGCCTTATATTCTGCGCTACTGATAAACATGGCCCAACGAGGCCACCCGCAGTAGCTATAGTAGCAGCGTCATTCCTAATCCAGCGCTACCGCTAAGGTCCATAGAAGAAGCGCTGCGTTGCATCCAGCGCTACTGCTAAAAGGGGTCCAACGAGGTAACGGACAGTAGCTGTAGTAGCAGCGCCGACATGGTAAAAGCGCTACTGCTAAGTACAATAGCAGTAGCGCTCCTCGAGAACCAGCGCTACTACTATGTTGAGTTAACACCCCACCGCGTGCTAAAAAATTCCTAACTCTCCCCCACTCCCCGACCCCTCTCTCTCCTCGATCTCAAGCCGTCGCCGCTTCCCTCGCCGTTGTCATCGTCATCGCCGCCGCCGCCTCCCTCGCTGTCGCCACCGCCCCCTCCCCTCCCACTCTGGTAAGCCCCTTTCCCCTCCCGCTCTGGTAAGCCCCCTTCCCCTCCCACTCCGGTAAGCCTCCTCCCCATCCCGTTCCGGTAAGCCCCCCACGCCCTCCAGGCGCCGCCGTGCCCCCTTCCGCTTTAGGCACCCCAAGGCTGCTGCCATTTTGATTTTAGGGCCATCGGTTTGGTGAGATGGACAGTTTTAATTCCATGGTTGGCGTTGATGATTTTTTTATGTTACCCTAATGTTCAAATGGTGTTTACGGTTCCAGTGGTATTTTTGGTTACACTAATGATTTTTTGATGTTTAGGACAGTGGTGTTTAGGATAGTTTTGATTGTTACACTAATGATTTTTTTATGTTACACTAGTAAAATAAAATGAGCACGAACCACGTGAACCTGGAATGATGGGCTAATGAGTAGGAGCTATAGTTCCAGCGGTGTTTATGGCTCAATATGTCATCTTGAGATACATGTTAATAAGAAAATCAAGATATGTTTGTTGAAGATCTTTTGATGGGCTAACTAGAAAGAAGGAAAAAATCCTATGGTTCACACTTAAATAAATCATTCTTGGTTGTAAATTTCATGTAAGTAGGCACATTAGTGAGTTTCTCACTTTTTCTTGCTAAGTTGTGCATAATTAACTAATTAACTAATTAGTTAATTAAACAATTAATGAAGACTAAAATATCATCCTTTTGTTGGTGTTAATGCATAAAACAGTAGTGAGTTTCTCACTTTTGCTTGCTAAGTTGTGCTAAGTTTTGCCGGAATGTTCGAGTGGCCTATGTTTTGCCGCAATGTTGATTCATTTCTGTTCTGGCAAATTTCAGGCGCTCCATATGTCCACTATTTAGCAAAGGTCATGCCGAAACTTTTCATGAATTTCGACATGACTAATGGTAGAAACTAGGACATATGGAGTGCTTGGGAATTGCCGGAAAGGGTAGTGAATCAACATTCCGACAAAATATAGGTCCCTTTTTATTATTCATGCTTCTGTTTACATATAGATGTTCAATTTTTCGATATAGTGTCACGGTTGTTGTTTACACATTTACAAACATGTTCCATGGATTATAAGTTAAATTACCACATTAAAACAGGAAATGTCCGACGATGAATATTGGGAGTGTGAATATTGCGGCGACTGTCGGGGTATGTGCGACGCGCCTCACCTGCGAGACGATAATTTCTTCAGCATGAAGCTTGACGAGAATGGAGATATGTTCCTCCCTTGCCATGCAATAAGATATGTGCTGGAGAGGCTTGGTTCCGAAGACCACGAAAGAATGGAGACGAGGAGCGATAACCTGAGGACTATACATGGTCACACATTTGTTATCAAAGTATTTAATTCAGTTTTTCACACAGAAATAGGGTGCCTAAATTGGGAAGATCTTTTCAAGGCATATGGATTTCAGGAGGGTATGGAAATAACCTTCGATCTTCGTCCTGAAGATAATATGCCAGGTAACATCGACATTTGGGTGGTTGTCGATATGCTTCCTGTTTCCTCCATGTGAGTTCCTCAACCATATTTATCAAGTAATTTGTATTTATATTTAGAAATAGTTGGTGTTCATCCATATACTAAATTTGTTAAATTATAATTTACAGCTTATTTCGTTTCTTCGAGTGAATTACGGAAATTAATTGACACGACACATTACACGTATGGATCACATCTAACATGGGAGGAGAAGGATGTTCTTCTCTACTTTCTTGTTGGCGTTCTCGTTTCTAGGGATAACTTTCCGTATAATTTGGGAATTGGCCAAAATTATACATTTTACATGCCACTAGTGCATAGGTTGAGGCCGGATGACATTGGCCGAAATATCTTGGTAAGAGTTTCCTCATTAAGTACGCTCTACTATTACATAAATGGTGTTGATTACATTGCTAACTAGGTTATTATTATGTTCTTCAACAACAACTGCCACATGATGTAGTGCCTCTGTTGATGCACCCAGAAGGTCATATGAAAATTAAAAGCCCGCTGAGGGGTGAGTTCGATGCTCCATACTCGACTAACCGCAAATCAAAATAAAAAAGGCTCCAAATTGAAGCATGGACTGAAATAAAGAAGGATCGCAAGCCACAAGTTGGAGACCGTTGGATCTCTGTGCTTCATCATGGAGACATAGGTGTTATTTTGTTTTATGACATTATACCTAGGAGCGAGGACTAGGTCTTATGAGAGACAAGTTATTCTGGTTTATATTAACTTGACGTGATCGATTAGGATGCATGCTTATGATGACTATTATGATGTTTTCGGTTTTACTTTATGTGTATCATATGATAACTTGGTATATGATTAAGATGATGATGAGTTGTTAGATGAGTACGTAAGCTGATGATGAGTTATATGACATGATACTTTATGTGTATGATGTGATGCAAATTATGCATGTTTATTATGATATGATGAAACCACTGTATAGAGCATGCACAAATACGTAGGGGGGCATAAATACGATGCAAATTAAATATTAAAAGCAGGAATATTAGCAGTAGTGCTGGAATATTAATAGTAGCGCTGGCTTAGCAGTAGCGCTTTATTTATTCGAGCGCTACTGCTAACGTAGATACCAGTAGTGCTTTCAATAACGCGCTACTGCTAACAGTTAGCTATAGCGCGATAGCAGTAGCATTGGCCCCAATGCTACTAGTAAGGGTAAAATCAGCGCTACTTGTAGCCTTTCTCCTACTAGTGCCAGACGATGCCACCGATGGTAGCTGTAGTAGCAGCGTTCCCAAAACCCAACGCTAATGCTAAGTGTTTAGCGGTAGCGCTTTGTTTTGCAGCACCACTGCTGCTAGTTGGCCCCACTTAGTAGTAGCGATTGCTGGTATGCAGCGCTACTACTAATAGCATAGCAGCAGTGCTCTCTGGTATCCAACGCTACTGCTAGTTGCGGCTGCCACCTTTTTACCCCCCTCCCCCTCCTATCACTACTGGAATTTGTTAGTTTGCCGACAGCTTTAAGCTTTGCCGTCAGCAATTTTACGGGGCTGAGGGCAAAGAGACTTTGCCCTCAGCCAAAATAAATGCTGACGGCAAATAAAATCTATGCCGTCCGCTTTATCTAAGCCGGTAGCCAGCTGACGGCAAAGGACAAAAAAGCTGTCGGCATAGCAAGGCTGACGGCATAGGGGCTAACCCAGTCGCCACCTCGGCCAGGAAAAAAAAACGGGGGCCTTCTTTGCCTACAGCCAGCTGAGGGCAAAGACTAACGGCTGTCTTTGCCGACAGCTGGCTGAGGGCAAAGAGGCCCCCGTTTTTTTTGCCTTATCCCCCCGTGACCTGTCTTTGCCGTGCACGCGCTGCAGCTCTCTGCTTCATCTCCCGTGCACGCGCTGCGCGCAGCTCTCGCACGCCGCCCCTCGCGCCGCCCCTCGCGCCGCCCCGCCCTCGCGCCGCCCCTCGCGCCGCCCCTCGCGCCGCCCAGCGTTGCGCCGCCCCGCCCCTCGCGCCGCCCCTCGCGCCGCCCAGCGCTGCGCCGCCCCGCCCCTCGCGCCGCCCCGCGCTGCGCCGCCCCCTCCGCCCGACGCCGGACCCGGCCCCCGCCGCCCCCCCGCCAGGCGCCGCCGGCCCCGGCCCCCGCCGCCCCCCGCCCGACGCCGCCGGCCCCGGCCCCCCCTCCTCCCCTCCTCCGCGGCCCCCGCCTCTCCCTCCCGCCGGTCGTCCGCGCCAGAGGTTCGGCCTCCCAACTTCTTCCTCCAGCTCTCCACTTGACCCTCCGTTGCAGATTTTTCTATGTGTTGTAAAGCTGCCAGAGTATACTACCAACAAGATTTCATTGCTGTGGTTCATTGCTGTGGAAGCAATATTTCATTGATGTGGAAGCATATCCCATAAAGGAAACAATGAGAACTGCATAATAATGAAAATTTATTTCGAAGGGGTATCTACTTACAACACAATCAGACGCAAATCATTCAACACAAATGATGAAAATAATTTATGTTATTGTCGAAGGAAATTGAGTCGATGAAAACTTGTAATGTAGTTAAAAAACTAATTGTATTAGAAGCAAATTTCACTTTTGTGCTCCAACATTTCAAGCATCAGGGGTATATTGTAGGAGCAACTAAAAAGAAAATGGCATCTCATATCATTCTTATTAGAAAATTATACATATTTTGAGGAAAAAATGGCTACGAAGCTTACAACTATAACATTGGAAGAACCCTACTGAATCCAACTTTTAAGTGTTTAGTCGAGAGGAACCTAGAAATCATGAAGCATGCAATTTCAGTAAATCAATAATCTGGGAAGCATGAACCTATGAAGCAAATCTCAGTAGCAATTGAGATAATTTTTCGTTTCCACGAAACATTGTTTTGCTGTGTTGAAAATAAACCATTGCACTAAAATAATTTTCAGATTGAAGCAAATTTAAATCGCAATGGAAGCAAATTTCATATCCTTGGAAAAACAGTTCGTTGTCTCGGAAACAAACTGTTATATTTCAAAAAACAAATCCTATCCAGTTTCGAAGCACAAAGTCTATAGCAGATTGTATATGTTTAAAAAAATATTGTACGCGCTTCATGGAAGTTTTTACAACAAACAAAATCTCAATTAGTGGAGCCCCTTGCACGTAGCTAACAATCCTAGGACTCGACCACGTTGTGTGCATACGTGATTTTAGGGACATAAGATATATGGAAGGAATTGACAATAAAGGATTCGTTTCAACAATTACCAAGGCAGGTGCCGGCGCTGTTACACGAATGCATCCAACGCTCCAGATGTTTTGATCCAATGGCCTGGTTTGATGGGAAGCTATGCATTGGTAGTCTGATGCCTAGCGGTTCCCCTTATATAATGAGAGGATAGACACGCGATGTAAATTATGCCAATATAAATGCATTGGTAGTCTGATGCCTAGAGAGAGAGAGAGATACGTTAGAGATATTATTTTTTGAGATAGAGATACGTGAGGGATGCGTAACTGACAAAAACGGATATGTGAGAGATTGAATTGGAAATATCTGGTATTTCCATAGTATAAAAATAACATAATATATATTGCAAACTTCATATTATATAGAGTAATCTACACCGTAATAACTTGGTCCCACCAGATTAACGGCTCCTAATTTCTAATTAATGTAGGAATTTCTTGTGTTGATTGAGTGCATTTAAATGTGCAGTAGCTTCTCCGCGAGGGATTGGTTTTCGACGACCTCCCCTGCATTCGAAAGTGAGCACATTTGTTAACTCCTCCTCCACCCCCTTTATTTTGCTCTGTTCCGGCCTTCGTGCTGATGACACTATCTAGCTAGGTATTTTTAGTATTAAAATGCAAAGGTGTTGCGTAACCAATATGCGTCTCCCGTTCGAAAGGGTTCCTGTCATAAATATGCATGCATTTGCATATTCATAACGGTGATTCTTTCGAATTGTCCAACGTTATCCATGGACAGCCCGAGTATGTGTAGATTGGGTCGTTTCCCACGCTTTGTTCCGGATCCCATGTAGAGTTTCGACAGCTCCTCCTTGTTGTTCTCCGGGTACACATCCTCTCGATTAGTTGCCGAGACGTGTATCAGGAGAACAGCGGGGAGGTGCTGCCGAAATTTTGCGTTGGGTCGGGAGCAGAGCAGTGGGAAATGACCCAATCTACACATACTCGGGTGGGATTAGGACCCATCTTTACCTAGTAGCTGGTAGGTGTGCATGCCGTGCATCCCAATGTATTAACCATGATTAAAAAATGGCCATAATTAATTTAACATACTTGATGAATTGATATTTTATATTGTTTTATATGTGGATACTATGTAGCTAGCTTGCCAGAATGACTGATCGTGAATGGATGTACACCGGTCACCATAGTCAGAGAGATATGACCGATGAATGGTTGAGCAAAACCTATGAATTCGTGGAAACGGCGTTTTCTAAAGGCCAGCCAAAAACATGGTGCCCCTGCACTAAGTGCAAGAATTATTCGCGACAGACAAAGGGTGTAATGGGTAAACACCTGCAGATGCGTGGTTTTACTCCCGGCTATACCTTGTGGACATTTCATGGTGAGTCGGCCCAACGTAACAGAGACGAGGTGTTGCGTCGGCGCACCGATGATCATGGTACAGGGATTGAAGACATGGTGAATGACTTTGATGATGCTCGGAACAAGGACGAAGAGATGGAGGAATCCGCGAAAGCCTTCTATGCCATGTTGGAGTCTTCAAAACGTCCTCTTCACGAGCACACTAAGATTTCTCAGCTAGATGCCATCGCACAAGTAATGGCTCTGAAAGCCCAGTTCAACATTGGAAGAGATCTGTTTGACTCAGTGATGACCCTATTTGGGCGCTTTTTACCAGAAGGTCATATTATGCCTTCAAACCTATATGAGTCAGACAAAATCCTTAGTGCACTCAAGATGCCGTATGAGCAGATACATGCTTGTGAGAAGGGATGTGCCTTACTTAGGAAAGAGTATGCAGAGGAAACATATTGTCCATTTTGCAAGTCCTCCAGATATGTTGAGGTAGAAAACGGTGAAGGTGAGAAGAAGCAGAGGAAAATCCCCGTGAGTGTCCTACGGTATCTGCCGATCCTACCAAGACTTCAACGACTTTACATGCTCGAAGAAACAGCAAAACAGATGACATGGCACAAACATGGAATTAGGAAAGAATTAGATGAACACGGAGTTCCGATGTTGGTACACCCTTCAGATGGTGACGCATAGAAGGCATTCGATAGTATACATAAGGAAAAAGCTAAAGAACCAAGGAATTGTCGAATCGCCATCAGCCTCGATGGGTTCAATCCTTTTGGTATGACGGCTACCCAATATAGTTGCTGGCCTGTATTTGTCATTCCCCTCAATCTTCCACCATCATCCATTATGCAAAGAAAGCACATATTTCTGACGTTGATAGTTCCAGGGCCAAAATACCCGGGGAAGAATATGAGTGTGTACATGCAACCGCTGATGGATGACTTGAAAGAAGCTTGGGTTAATGGGGTCAACACATACGATGCAGCTAAGAAAGAGAACTTTCAAATGTATGTTTGGTACCAATACTCGTTGCATGATCTGCCAGCATTTGCGCTTTTCGTTGCCTGGTGTGTGCATGGAAGGTTCCCATGCCCACAATGCAAGGCAGCTCTTAAGTTTCATTGGTTGCCGGCGGGTGGGAAGTATTCCTTCTTTGACTTGCATAGACAGTTCTTGCCTATGGACCATCCATTCAGAAAAGACAAGAAGAATTTCATGAAAGGTAAAGTTGTCAAACACTCTGCACCACCTGCGTTGACGGGGGCACAAATTAACGAACAGTTAAAATCTATGGAGCCTGATCCAAACCGTCCAGGGTATTTCTTGGGTTATAATGAGGAACACGCCTGGACCCACAAGCCATGCATCTGGGATCACCCCTACTTCGAAGACCTCTTACTTCCACACAACATTGACATGATGCACACTGAAAAGAATATCGCCGAGGCCCTTCTTGGCACATTTTTTGGCACTGATAAGGGCAAAGATAATACAAAGGCTAAAGTTGACCAAGAGACTCTGTGTGATAGGCCATCACTAAACATGCGAGAAGCGAAAGGAAGAAAAAATTGGTCCAAACCACCTGCCTGGTACAATCTTGAGAAGGGAGCAATAAGGGAAATCCCCTTGTGGGTGCAAAAAAAGTTGTTGTTCCCCGATGGGTATGCTGCGAATCTAGCGAGGGGAGCGAGCATTGAAAAAATGAAAATTTTTGGGCTCAAGAGTCATGATTGGCACATATGGCTTGAGCGGATAATGCCGGTGATGTTGCGTGGCTATATCCCCGAGGCTGAATGGCTAGTATTGGCCGAGTTGAGCTATTTCTTCCGTGTTCTTTGTGCTAAAGAGTTGTCGCGTGCCTTGATAGATGACATGGAAGAGTTGGCGCCTGAGTTGCTCTGCAAGTTAGAGAAGATTTTTCCACCGGGCTTCTTTAATCCGATGCAACACATGATTTTGCATCTCCCAACCGAGGCAAGATTGGGTGGCCCTGTGCAAAATCGTTGGTGCTACGCAACTGAAAGAATGCAGAAGACACTTCGAGGAAAATGTAAAAATAAACGTAGAATTGAAGCATCGATGGCCGAGGCGTTCATTACCGAGGAGGCGGCAAATTTCGTAACAGCACACTATGATGCCACTATGCACAGCTTGCATAATCCAAAGCCTCGGTACAATCTGGGCGACCCCAAACGACGTGAATCCAATCTCAGCCTTTTCAAAGGGAAGCTCGCACCTTCTGGTGTGGGAAAACCAAAGTTGCTGTGCATCGAGGAGTGGCGCACACTAACGATGTATATATTGAACAATTTAACAGAAGTTCGGCCATACATCGAGTAAGTGCTCTGTACATTGTTTCGCAACTTTTAACAAGTTTTGTGTCTAACAACTATTATTAATTGATACAGTCGATACGTCGAACAATTCTCGAATGGTGTTGCAATCGAGAAAGAATCCATTCTCGAGTATGAACTTCTTGAAAAGACAGGAGGCGGCTATCCCGGTTTCATCTCTTGGTTCAAAAAAACGGTACCTCCCTTATATATAATAAGTGATTTCCTTTGTTGCTATTACTCATGAGTAACACACCAAACTCTATCTTTTCTTAACTTCTAGGCTAATTCAGATGAGCAAGTCGACGATGAATTGAGACAAATAGCTAATGGTTTTGACTTTAAGGTCCGTACATTTCAGAAGTACGACATCAACGGGTATCGCTTTCGTACTGCTAGCAAAGAGCTTTCAATGCCCGGTCGAAAAACAAACAATTCCGGTGTCTCTGCTATAGGCGAGGGAGGTGTTTAGTATTATGGAAGATTTGAAGAAGTCTACGAACTTCATTATTATGGTGAAAATCCTCCGAACGTTGTTGTGTTCAAATGTCATTGGTTCGATCCTACTAAGACAAGACGGACTCATGAACATCTTGGGATTGTCGAAATTCGACAAGATAGGCAGTTAAGCGGTGCCGATGTCTCTATTGTGGCTCAACAGGCCACCCAAGTTTTCTATCTGCCATACTGTTGTCAAAGTGTTAAGAACCTAGAAGGTTGGTATGTCGTGTTCGATGTGCCGCCACATCTTAGACCACCTCCCCCAAATGAAGACGATTATGAACCTCAAATTGACCCAATAACATATGATGGAGAATTTTTCCAAGAATCACGTGGTGTCAGACGTCGTACCCGAAATTGCTCTACGTCCACCCTGAACACGGAGGAACAAGACTCACGTGATGATGAGGAAGAAGTGGAAGTAGAAGAAGTTACCAATGCCGATGAGCTATCAATGCTTGATCGGTTACAAAAAGGCCTTCCACATGATGTCCTTGAACCCGATGACGATATCAGTCATGACGACACGTGTGATACTGATGATGATTTTGCTTCAATTGACCATGGAGAAGAGACAGATGATCCAGACTATAAGTACTTTGTATGCATCCAAACATTGTTGTTTAATTATTCAATTATTAGTTGAATTATTCATGTATTTATTATTGTTCATTTAATTATTGTCCTTGAATTTGTACTAATTATTTAACTATTTATCGTTACAGGTGGTGAGACATGGCAGGCGGGGATAAGTTGAGGATAGCAGCTGGGCAGCTACGGTGAACTTTGTTGCAGAGCTTTGCCGAGGAGCCCCGTGGGAGAGGCGTAGGAAAGAAGAGATGCCGTCTGCGTACACAAGCCTGTCCGCCTACAGCAAGATGACGTCTTATTCTGAGGTGGTCAAACAGCTGCGCGGGCCTGACTTTGACCCGAGCCAGAATCCTATCGATCCAGAGGCGTTAATGATCTCTGGTGGCGGTAAGAGTCATGGCACGCTGGCCATGTGTGATGGCTTCGTCCCTATCACTGAGACTCTATCTCAGATCAAGTCGAGGCAAACGAGCTCCGCTCCTGCAATACGGCAACGCGCGAGGCCAGTTGATCTTGCCATCGAGGTTAGTTTTCTTCATTATTTCTTTCGTTCTTTTGTCCCTGGATGGATGATGAAAATTCCTTTTGAGGAGGGGTTGCAGGCCGCACTTATGAAGGAGAGGGAGGCCACCAGGCTCTTGTTGGAGGAGAGGGACCGGAATACGCAGAGGTTGCTTGACGAGGAGAGGGCAAGCAATAATGCCCATGTGAAGGCCATGTACGACTTCGTTGCGGTAAGTCAGTTGTGTGAGAAGCAAGGCTATGTGTGAGACACAACAAGGCTATTTCTTTGACTTCTCGAAAACTAATTTGCAGGCTATGTGTGAGAAGCAAGGTTTGCCGCCCCCTCCGCCGATGCCTTCTCCGGTGGGAACGGTGAGTTCCCTTTCAATGACCAACCTTGCACGGTCTTATACCATTGTCTGTTGCCGTGCTAACCACATTTATTAACTCTTGCCTTGTTGCAGCATCATTCAAAGAGTTGAATCCCACGATCCCTTTACTTCTCCTGGTGAGAGCCCTAGCAACCCAGCGACCAACGGAGATGCAGCTTCTCCTTCGTTTCCTGGCATTTGGTAAGTTATTCCTCTCCTTCTTATTGTTCTTATTGTTTAGATCAACTTAGATTATGCCAGGCTTTAGTTAGCTTAGTAAAATCTAGTTGATATTAGCCATTGTTTAGTTAGCTTAGTAAATTCTAGTTGATATTAGAGCTCAAAAATCAAAAATGCCTACAGCAACTCGCATCCCCTCGATAGCTTCCATGACGGCATTTATGAGATGGGGAAAGTTGAGCAAATGGACAAGAGCATCCTCACAACCCAAGCCTACAACTCCTAGAGCCATATGTTTGACAGCGGACGCAGCAGTCTGCCTGTGAACTAGATCCCAGTCCATCAGAGCATCTTCAAGCAAGGGAGTGACTGCATATATGTAATCTTTGCCCATCTCACCAATATACTCAAAGAGGAAAGAGAGAGATTTCAAAACACCATTCTGGATATTGAGCTCCGGAACCCGGTACTCATTCATGAGGGCAGGCAAAACAGTGAACGGCGAGCATGTTTCAGCAACAATAGCAATTGCTACAGTCGTGCAAACACGGTTCTGTCGCTCCTGCACCTTCAGGTTATTCAACAGAGTCATGGAGTATTGGGGGGGTGCTGCCATTTTTTTTTCTTGTTTCCTTCCATTCATGGAGTATTATGTATTATTATTGAGATCTACTAGTACCTTAAACTGCCTGAAAATGAGTTAGCTATTCCTATTTACACATCTTGCCTGGTGCTGCAGCAAAAAACTGATGGTACAGGCAACGCTGTATCATTTCTACTGGATGCAGACTACACCGGTCTTGTTTTCGTGCTTAAACTTAATGAGCATACTTGGTTGAGAAATCTGGAGAATCGATTTGATTTCTATGTTCCTCTTACGAGGGTGGAGCAAGTTGGCAGCACTCGAGAGCCTCATAAGGCTGATGATAAGTCTGTGCAAACCGATGGCCTAATCAGTGATATAAGAAATCTGGTGGTTGGCCTGTCATCTAGAAGAGGTCAACGAGCAAAGAATAAAGTTCTGCAAGAAGATATTCTGCAAGAAATCGAGAGGTTAGCAGCTGAAGCATATAGCATTTTTAGGAGCCCCACTATTGATGCCGTAGAAGACTCTGTTTACATTGATGGCCCAGAAACTGTGAAGCCAGCTTGTTCTGGCACTGGATCTGGTTTTGAAATATTGTGCCAAGGATTTAACTGGGAGTCACATAAGTCAGGAAAGTGGTATGTTGAACTTGGTACAAAGGCCAAGGAGTTGTCATCCCTGGGTTTTACCATTGTTTGGTCGCCACCACCTACTGATTCTGTATCACCAGTCAGGAAAGGACGGTGTGACTACGGATACAATCAGGATCTAAACACTGTGTGCTGATGACACACTGACTCCGGATATATTCAGCCTGTACACCCTCTGTGCTGGCACACTACTTCACAACCTTCAGGACAATCTTCTTCATCTCCTCATCTGGGGACTTGAATTCTCTGATTAAGACTGCCATCACACCCTTCGTGTAGAAACTGGTATACTCAGCATCCATAAGAGGGAGGATGCAACCAATAGCCTTCGTGTAGAAATTCTAGTTGATATTAGAGCTCAAAAATCAAAAATGCCTCATTATAAATGCCGTCATTGTTTAGTTAGCTTAGTAAATTCTATCTTCTTCTTCTTCTTCAGCTTCCACTCCTTCCACTTCTTCTTCTTGTTCTTCTTCTTCTTCTTCCACTTCTTCTTCTAGTTGCTTAGCTTAATTTAGATAACTTCTTTCTTATTGTATTCTTCTTCTAAATTCTTTCTCATTATGTAGATTTTGATGAAGCAGCATGGCATATGGATGGATGCTCGAGACTTTGTAATGCACTTGTGTAGTCCTAGATGAACTTTGTAATGCAATTGTATTTGTGGATGCACTTGTGATGCTTTGTAATACTTTGTGATCTTGTTTGCACTTTAATGACATATATTCGTGCTGTTTGCACTTGTGTTGTGCTGTTTGCACTTCGTGATGCACTTGTGGTGCTGTTTAGGGGCAGATTCAATATATATATGTTGCTGTTTGTATCTATGTTTTGCAAATGCAGGGAATTAACAGAAAACAAATATGGAAAAAAGCAGAGAGGGTCTTTGCCTACAGCTCACTGACGGCAAAGCCTTTGCCGTCAGTGAGCTGTAGGCAAAGAAGACACGTGGCGGCAGCCTGTGCATCCTGGCAATACCAAATTCTCGGCTTTGCCATCAGCTGGGCTCCAGCTGTCGGCAAAGAGGCGGCCAAGGGGGCTTTGCCGTCAGCTCTACTATGGCTGTGGGCAAAGAGGGGACCTAGGGGGCCTAGGGGTTTCGGCTTTGCCGTCAGCTTTGCTACGGCTGTGGGCAAAGAGGAGAGGCTTTGCCGTCAGCTTTTCTACGGCTGTGGGCAAAGAGGAGAGGCTTTGCCGTCAGCTTTTCTACGGCTGTGGGCAAAGCCTGGCGTTAACCTTATAACGGAGCTCGGCCTGCGCCGTTGCCGCCACTGCTCTTTGCCGTCAGCCCGTGCTACAAAGCTGATGGCAAAGTCTTTGCCGTCGGTGGAGCTCCAGCTGTCGGCAAAGAAGGTGATTGCCGATAAAATCTTGGCCGGTACCTTTGCCGACAGCTCACTGACGGCAAAGCCTTTGCCATCAGTTAAACTGTCCTTTGCCGTCAGCTTTGGCTGTCGGCAAAGAATATATTCCCCACTTTGACCTCTCTCCCCCTCCTCTCCCCTCTCCACACTCTCCACACCATTGTTTCTCTTCTTCTCTCTTCTTCCTACCTCTCTTCTCTCCTCATTAATGTCCCCCTCCACCATAACTCTCCTTCATAAATTGACTCTCTCACATCTATCTTTATCCTACCTCTCTTCCTCTCCCCATTATATTAATTCCCCCCTCCACCATAACTCCCTCTCCATTAGTTAGATAGCTAGATTCACCTCTCCTCCCCAACAACAAGATCTAGCCATCTATTTAGCCATCCACGCGTGCTATTTCGATCAGTCTCTCTCATCATCTCCCTCGATTTGTCTCTCTTGGGAGATATATAGGTGAGTAAAAAGTTGTTCATTTAAAGAATGGGAATATGTGTGTGAATGAGAATATGTGTGTTTGGGATATATATATATGGAGAGATTTGTGCGAGTGTGACATGCCCTCCGATCGAGTTTCTTATGTTTTGCCAAAGTGTCGATTTATTTCCATTTCGGTGAATTACGAGCAAACTCAATATGTCCTATTTTTTGGTAAGGTCATGCCAAAATTTTATATGACTTTGAAGCATGCATGCATTATTTATTTTATAACCCTTTTGCTTGTTATACCATGCAGTCGGTCATGAAGGTGAGTGGATGGAAGGTGGAGCGGTACATGCAATCCACGGTGATGGACATGCATGCAAATAATCGGACTAGGATTAGATGTCCGTGTGCAAGATGCAAGGAAGGAGTCCTTTTGGACCCTTTTGATCGTGGCACTTTGGAGGCCCACTTGCTGATGAATGGTTTCATGGATGGCTATACTTGATGGATAAGTGAAGAAGATAATGATTGTGAGGACGTCCAAATGGCAGGGAATATCGACATGGGGCTAGACAAAGAGATGACCGATCGACACGAAGCGATGGTGCCGGACATGGCGGCGGGGAAGAGTCCGGAAATGACGGCGGCAGAGAAGATTCCGGACACAGCGCAGAAGAGTCCGGACATGGAGGAGAAGAGGCGGTGGTCACGTCGTAGTCTTCGACGCTACTAAGTGCAGTCGTGCAAGACCCTCATGTTCAAGACCTCCTTCGCAAGAGTACGACTAGCGAGAGAGCTGCTTCTAGAGAGGAGGCCAAGCTGGCTCAACTTGAAGTGGACTCGAGGACTCCATTGTATGACAGTTGCGATCCCGAGGTGACCCGCTTGATTTTCATGCTCGAACTTCTAAAGACGAAGGCCAAAAACAAATGGACGGACAAAAGCCTCGATGAGCATTTGAAGTATCTACATAATAAAGGTCTTCCCGCGGGGAAACTGTGTCCTAGTAGTTTCGAGGAGGCCAAGAAAATCGTTTTCCCTTTTGATTTGCTGCACATTAGGTACCACACATGCATCAATGATTGCATCATTTATCAAGGGGAGCACGCGAAAAAAACCAACTGTCCAGTGTGCAATGCTTCTCGATACAAGAAGGAAGGAAAGAAAGCTCCTTAGAAAGTTGTATGGTACTTTCCGATCACTCCCCGTTTGAAGCGATATTTCGTAGATCCTAAGGAAGCAAAGCTCATGCGCTGGCACGCGGAGAGGAAGAAGCCCGACGATGGAGATGATCTGAGGCTAAGACACCTCGTAGATGGTAGCCAGTGGAGAGCATTCAACACCGTATATGGATTTGCTAAAGAAGATCCAAGGAACATCGTGCTTGGTGCGAGTACCGATGGCATGATTCCATTTGGAAACCAGAACACCAACCACAACCCATGGCCCGTGTTTGTATGGATGTACAACCTCCCCCCATAGAAGTGCATGAAGACAAAGTACATACACATGTGCATGCTGATTAAAGGGCCGAAACAAGAGGGAAATAGTATTAACCTGTATATGGGGCTTCTGCAAGAGGAGCTAGACACGTTATGGAAATCACCGATATGGACATGGGATGCTAGCAAAGGAGAGTATTTCCATATGAGAGCCGCGTTGATGATGATGGTGCACGACTATCTCGGTTACGAGTACACCTCAGGACAGGTGTGCCACGGATACTGCGGATGCACGAGGTGCATGGATGATACAACGTCTCAGCAGCTTACGTCAACAAAAGATGGCGGGTCTTGGAAAATCGTGTACATGGGGCATCGTAGATGGCTTGAGAAGGATGACCGTGGAGAAAGCATGGAGATCTATTCAATGGTTTGGCTGAGCTTCGAGGACCTCCACGTAAGAGGAGAGGCGCCGAAATAAACGAGCTGTTGAGAAACTAGGAACAATGCCCCACGCCGAGAAAGATAAAAAAGGCGCTAGAGTCGCTGCTGAAGGTATGGAAAACAAGGTCTGTTTTGTGGGACTTGGAGTACTGGTCCAATCACGACATGCCTCATTGCCTTGATCAAATGCATATCACGAAGAATGTCCTCGACAGCTTGCTTGGCACATTGATGAACATGCCGGAGAAGACCAAGGCTGGGCCGAAGGCAAGGAAACACTTGGAAGATTTGAAGATCAGGAAAGACATCCACCGTAAAAATTTGATGGAGGAGACGGAGACCGAGATAGAGGAGGGGGAAAGGGGCAGAAAAGTCAACAAGAAGGAGGAGAATTATTGCCCCCCTTCTTGCTTCACCTTAAGTCCGAAGGAGATCGATCAATTCATCAGGTGCCTTATGGGAATCAAAGTTAGTTCCGGTTGGTGTGGGAAGATAAGAAGATTTCTAGACCCCAAGAAGAAAAGGTTCAGCGGGATTAAGTCTCATGACTGTCACATGATGATGACGCAGATACTCCCGGTTGACATTAGAGGGATAATGGACAAGCACGTCCGTGACAGCTTATTGGTCTCTGCAAGTTCTTCGACGTTATCTCTCGAAAGTCCATAAGTGTGAAGCAGCTCCGAAGGCTACATGAAGAGATCGTTGTTATACTATGTGAGCTTGAGATGTACTTCCCGCCCGCGTACTTTGACGCATGGTGCATATGTGTGTCCACATCATGGGCGACATCATCGACCTCGGGCCAACATTCCTTCACAGCATGATGCCATCCGAGAGGATGAGTGGGGTCATCAAAGGATTCGTTCGTAACAAGTCCCGTCCCGAAGGGAGCATCGTCCAGGGGTATCTGACGCATGAGTGCGTCTCCTTTTGCGAGAATTATGTAAGCGTCGGAGACCCTGTTGTTGGTTTGCCCATCAAGAGGCACGATGGGAAGCTCGAAGGAGATGGTCACAACAATGGCCGCAGGGAATTGCACGTGGGCTACTCGGATCGATGGAATGACTTTGACAGGGCTAACTTAGTAGTGCTACAATACCTAGATGTGGTAGAAGATTATGTGGCACGACACAAAGGAAGCATCGCAAAGAAGTACCGTGATAAGCATATGCTCAAGATGGACGACGAAGTTACTGTAGGGCACAACACTACTTTCTTGCGTTGGTTCAAAGAGCAAGTTCTTGAAAATCCTCCGGAAGAGGGCAGTTCGGACGGATTGCTCATACACGCTTTAGCACATGGCCCTGCGCCCAAGCTCGTGGCCTATCGGTCCTATGATATCAATGGGTACACGTTCTACACGGAGGCCAAAGACATGGACAGTGATTACCAGAACTCCGGGGCGACAATTCAATGCGTGACCGACGCCAATGACACAACTAAAAGATTCCACGGAAGGGTCGAAGAGATCTGGGAGATCACTATGTTGGAATGCACGATGCAACGATGTTCCGTGTCATATGGGCCAAGAACGTCGTAAGAGAAAACAAGTATTTCACCACCATGTCTATACCCGACGCGAAGAGCACTCCCATGAACGTTAAAATCATCGCCAAAAATGAGCCATGGGTACAAGCTAAGCACGTTACACAATGCTTCTTCATAACCGACCCGGCCAATCCCAGCCGTGTTGTCGTGGGGAGATCCAAAAGGAGCATCGTCGGAATGGGTGGAGTCCCAACGAGGAAGACTACGACCAATACGACAACCCGATGAGGGAAGATGAAGATGACGATGAAGAATACGTGAAAAGAAGAATCAAGACTACATGGCGGTGAAAAGATCGTACTCCATCGCTCCGGAAAAGTCACAAAGAGGGGCTCAGTTACTCGACAACGAACAAGAAAGGGAAGAAGCTCAATGTGAAACATCGTCGACGTAGCTGATCAGAAACCTACATTTATATATTTGTATCTATTTTGTGTATCCACTTAAGTAACAGTTATCGGTCAACTGATATGTTACCACATGCATGGCTCCGGTGATATTCGCGCATTGGGGGAGAGGGGGACACCGTCGTCGTCGGGAAAAAACAAATAATGAAAAGAAAAGTAAACAGAAAAGGAAAGAAAAATAATAAAAAGAAAGTACTAAACCAGCGCTACTACTATAGCAGTTAGCAGTAGCGCTGGATTAGTTCCAACGCTCCTGCTAAGTTAGGAGTAGCGTTTGTACTAATCCAACGCTACTACTATGTTTAGTTAACCCGGCACAAAATTTTCCTAACTCCCCCTCTCCCTCCACTCCCCCTCGATACCCCTCTCCCTCCACTCTCCCTCCACTCCCCCTCGATCCCCCTCTCCCTCCACTCTCCCTCCAACGCTCATGTTTTGCCACCGCCGCCCACTTGAAACCTCCAGGCGCTCCCTCGACCTCACATCACCCCCTCCAGGCACCGCCTTCCCCCTCCAGGTGCCGCCGCACCCCTTCACAAGGTGTGATTGGTTTCCCCCCTCCGATGATACCCCAGTCCTTGTGCACCTCCTAGTGTCCTTTTCCTAGGGTTCGTTCGTGGATTAGATCAGGATTGTGATTTTGAAATGGAATTCATGATCAACATGTGGCAAGATGAGCAGGGGAGGAGTGTGTGTTAGCTATTGTGCAAATAATACTACTACTTAATGCCATTTATACTACAATTGGTAGAAACCGTAGTTTGATACACTAATTTTGAACTAGTGGGCAGAATGTTTTTTGTTTGGTACACTAATTTTGAACTAGTGTAAATAGTGCTTGATGGAAACTTTTTCGTTTCATAAAAAAAAATCTGGTGCAAACTCCACTCAAACAAAATTTGAAATATTTGAACTAGTGGGCAGAAAGTTTTTGGGTAGCTAGGTTCTGGGTACTAAGGACTAGCTAGGGTAGAAACCGTAGTTTGATACACTAATTTTGAACTAGTGGGCAGAATTTTTTTTGTTTGATACACTAATTTTGAACTAGTGTAGATAGTGCTTGATGGAAACTTTTTCGTTTCATAAAACAAATAAAATCTGGTCCAAACTCCACTCAAACAAAATTTGAAATATTTGAACTAGTGGGCAGAAAGTTTTTGGGTAGCTATGTTCTGGGTACTAAGGACTAGCTAGGGTAATTTATTTGATGTCAAAATCCTAAGCCACCTGTGAGCTCCTTTGAAAATAGAAATATGAAATGGTTATATGTTTTGGGTAGCTAGTGAAAACAAAAAATGTGGCAAGAAAATATTTTTCCCTAGTGAAACAATTTGCTTTGTCTTCAAGCTTGACAAGGAATCTCTATTTACAATAGTGGTATTGTTACATACAGTTTTTGCCTTTCTCAGATTCGGTGTAGGTCATTGCATCACTTTGCTAGTACTTATTATATCCTCATGGTGTCCATAGTACTTATTATTTTCTGTTTATATTTGTATAATTAATCTTGTGATGGTGTCAAGAGAATTCCATTTATTATCCTCATGGTATCCCTTCTTGTCATTGATGTTTTGCCGGAATGTCCGAGTGGCCTATGTTTTGCCGAAATGTTGATTCATTTCCGATCCGGCAAATTTCAGGCGCTCCATATGTCCACTTTTTAGCAAAGGTCATGCCGAAATTTTCGGCATGACTTGTGCTAGAAACTAGGACATATGGAGTACCCGGGATTTGCTGGAAGGGGAATGAATAAACATTCCGACAAAATATAGGCCCCTTTTTTCTCTTCATTATAACTTTTATTTACAATTGTTGCATAGGAAACATGTCTACCAACGCCGAAGTCGTGGGTGGTTCTGCTCGCTCCGCAGACCCCATGGAGGCAATAAATCACTATTTCTATTACCTGGATGAACACCAAATGGGGTTGCATGGTGGCGGCAGTGGTCCCACCCCGACCCCGGCGCCGACACCGATACCAACACTGGCACCGGCACCGACACCTCCCCCGAGACCGGCAACGATGATGTCGTAGCTGGTAAAGCACCGAAGAAGAAGAGGACACGAAAACCAAATGAGCTTGGCATCGGAGGTCGCGGAGATTCACCCCTTGAAGTTAGAGCCAACGGCACGAGAGGAAGCGCGCAAGTGCTGGGGCAATCAACTTGGATGCATCCTGTGGGAAACCGCCAACATCAACAACGAGAGGTTGAAGCAGATACCACATATGGAGCACATGCTCCTAAAGAGGTTGCACAATAGGTTCATGTTCCCCGGCCGGGATGAAAAGGAATATAAATAGCCGTGGGACGACCCCGCCATGATAAAGATAAACGAGAAGGCGATGGTGACGTTAACCAACGACTTGTCCTCCTGGAAAGTTCGGGTGAAAAAAGCGATTGTGAAGAATGAACCATGGTCCAAGATTCATGTTGATAATCCGACAAAAATGGAAGAGGACTTTGCAAAATTCCTGGAGAATTGCGATAAAGAAGAAGTCAAGGCAAAGTACGAAAAAATGAAGGCGCTCCAGGCTAGGAACACGCCTCCCCACCGCCTCGGAAGCCGTGGTGACGAGGGGAAGAGGCACATATGGGCCAAGGAGGACGCCGAACGTGAGAGTCTTGGGATCCCAGATCCCTTGGCGGAGTTCACTTACCCGCTGGAGCATGACTGGATCAGGGCCCAGTACAAGTTGTACAAAGTCAAAAAGATCCTTTACACGGACCCGAACACGAGGGAGTTCATGAGACTTCTGGTAATTGTTATATTACCACATTATCGTATTAGCTTCCAATCAATTTGACTGAAAATTTTGTCACATTAGTAAACCATCCATGTTCCTTTTGCAGAAAGAGCAGCACCAAAAGGTAGCCGAAAGCGACGAGTCGTCACAGTTGTCGGCGAGGCCCAAGTGGGACACCCCATTCAACCGGGCCCAGAACATACTGAAAAAGGTCCCGGTGGACAAGCCGCCATCCTATGGACGTGTGCATGGCATCGGAGATGGCGCCTCGTGGAAGACATGCTACCTCGAGGAGCTAGAGGAAAGAAGGAAGAGACGGTTGGTCATCACTCAGGAGAGCATCGACGAGAAGGTCGCGATTGCGGTCAATAAGACCAAAGCTGAGACCAAAGAAGAGTTGGTCGAGGTAGTCAGTGGGTTGGTCACTGACGCGGTGCCCGACTTGATTCCTACAATTCTCAATTGGTTGAAGAGCAATCCAAATGCATGACCGGAGGACTTTCCAATTCCCAGCTTTGTCAGGAGCAACTCGGCGAACACCACAACACCAACACCTGCCCAAGCAACCGCAAAAGGTCCCATTCCTGTTCATAGCAGCCAGACCTCCGTCTCTGGCATGCTCGGCGGGCCTTCCTCGCTGGCTGAGCTCGACGCCCTCACGGTAATTACGCCTCATACCATTTTAACCAGCATGTCTATAGTCTTCCGTTTCAGTTTCCTTTCAGATGTTTGATGTCGCAGACATGTCTTCTTCGTAAGCCAATGACACCCCGTGCACCCTACTCTACGACATCAAGGGCCAAAAGGTGGCTGTGGGAAAGGCAACCATCATGAAGCCGAAGGACCACATGTTCCAAAACCGACAGATTCCCGATGACGTCTTCAAGGTTAACGTGGCTAGTGTCTTAGGGGGCTTCGAGCATTTGCCTCCTCTGATACCAGTCGGTGACGACGAGACCCCTAAGACGATTCGCGCATGCAAGAACCGGTTCTTGACTTGGCCAAAGTCTCTTCTTCGTCTCGAGGAGCCCAATATCATGCGAACGCCAACTTCTCAAGAAGGTATGAACACAACCCCACCTACCAAATTACCTTCACCTTTCGTGGCGAATGATGGTAGCGTACGACGCGAGGAAGAGCCTTCATTAGTGCTAGATCATGTCACCCCGCTGTCGAAGAAGCAAATGTTGATGATGACATGGAGGATGATGATGAGGACACGAACCAGTATTTCAATACCTCCTATGATGGATTGATGGCTCAGGACGCCGAAGACTCAGGCTATGACCCTGGAGATGATGACTTGATGCTGCCTGATTTGCCGGAGCCGGAACGTCCTACGGCAGAATGCAAAAAGTCTCTCTTCAAGCCATCCTCGTAGGAGACGCCTCCAGATGTTGCCTCTACCCAGGAACCCCCTGAGGCCCGTCCACTGTTTATCCCGAGGACACTGGGGGTGGTGGTTAGGGAAGGTATGGTGGGCTCACTACCGCCACCCACCAAGAAGCAAAGGAAGAGACCGGCCAAGAAAGGCCCTAATGGCGCCATAGGTGCTTCAAGCAGCCAGCCGCCTATGAAACCCCTGGTGGTAGACAGAATACCTGTCGAAGGTAAGCAGCGTTTCCACATCGCCGACGAGCCGATCCTACCTGCCAAAGCGCTAGATCACATACTGAACAATGATCTAAAGAGACTCCATGAAGATGTGCTGGCCAGAGAGAAAAGCCTTCTCGTCGCGAAACATCTAGGATACCCGCTTTACGCGGCTCATGTGTCGGGTGGGAAGTTGTACGTCAATACCTGGCCCACGAATCAGTTTCTCCTACGATTTGACTACATCTACAACCTGTTCCACATGACCAAGCAGGATTTCCAGTTCATCCGCATGTATGCATTTTATCTCAACTCCATCATCAATATGGAGAGCATCAAATATATCTGCGTCGCGGACCCATACTATATGCATGAGAGCTTCTTGAAAGTTTGCAATGAGCACCTTGAGTATGCGAGCAAGTACCTCAGCGAATTCATGATTGCTAATAAGGACAAGGAAGTGATTCTCCTGCCTTAGCATCCCTCGTAAGTCATCCGCACATATTCTTTCATACATGTTAATCATTCCTTTGCAAGCATGGAGGCTAATTTGAGGTGTACTTAATTTGCGCAGTGGGGGCGGCGCCGTCGCCATCGTTCTGTACCCGGAATACTCCCATGCTATGTACATGGACTCGTCGAAGAACCTCAAGAAAAAGTATTACACACACGTAAAGAGTGTTCTCGACTCTGCCCTGTTAACCTTCAGTCTGACTGGTGGATATATCAAGGTGAAAAAGTAAAAGAATAAAGCACCGGCTTTCAGCCATAAGACCGACTTCTGCTACATCGAGCAACCGCACAACAGTACGGCTGATGGATTCTACCTCATGCATCACCTGATGGAGTTCAGAAGGGATAATCAATGCCTTCGCATGTCAGCTACTACCGAAGATGCCAAGATTGTCAGTTGGGCCACAAGCATAGGAAAGACACCAGATCATCCAATCCGAGCTGAGTTTTATCATGTATAGTGTGAACTAGCCCAAGTGATCATGAAGCAAGTCCTCGAACCAACGGGGATGTTTGATACGTCCATTTTGCATCATGCTTTCATGTTGATATTTATCGCTTCTTGGGCTGTTATTTCACTTCAAGGTACAATATTTATGCCTTTTCTCTCTTATTTTGCAAGATTTACATGAAGAGGGAGAATGCCGGCAGCTGGAAATCTGGCCTGAAAAAGGAGCAAGTTTGAGATGCCTATTTTGCACAACTCCAAAAGCCGTGAAAATAAACGTGGATTTTTTTGGGAATATATAAAAATACTGGGCCGAAGAAGTGCCAGAGGAGCGCAATGAGGGGGGCCACAAGCCTGGTAGGTGCGGCCATCCCCCTGGCCGCGCCTAGGGGGCTTGTGGGCTCCCTGCTGGCCCACTGGCTCCCCTCTTCTGCTATATGAAAGGTTTCGTTCTTAAAAAAATCAACAGGAGGCTTTTTGGAGGATTCTCCGCCGCCACGAGGAGGAACTTGAGGAGAACCAATCTAGGGCTCCGACAGGACGATCCTGGCGGGGAAACTTCCCTCCTGGAGGGGGAAATCGTCGCCATTGTCATCACCAACACTCCTCTCATCGGAGGGGACTCATCACCATCAACATCTTCATCAGCACCACCTCATCTCCGAACCCTAGTTCATCACTTGTAACCAATCTCCATCTCGCGACTCCGATTGGTACTTGTAAGGTTGCTAGTAGTCTTAATTACTCTTTGTAGTTGATGCTAGTTGGATTACTTCGTGGAAGAGTTTATGTTCAGATCCTTGATGCTACTCATTACCTCTCTGGTCATGAATATGATTATTCTTTGTGAGTAGTTACTTTTGTTCCTGAGTACATGGGATAAGTCATGCTAATAGTAGTCAAGTGAATTTGGTATTCGTTCGATATTTTGATGTGTTGTATGTTATTTTTTCCTCTAGTGGTGTTATGTGAACGTCGACTACATAACACTTCACCATTATTTGGGCCTAGAGGAAGGCATTGGGAAGTAGTAAGTAGATGATGGGTTGCTAGAGTGATAGAAGCTTAAACCCTAGGTTATGCTTTGCTTCGTAAGGGGCTGATTTGGATCCACTAGTTTAATGCTATGGTTAGACTTTGTCTTAATTCTTCTTTCGTAGCTGCGCATGCTTGCGAGAGGGGTTAATCCAATTACCCAAGCGCCGGTCAACCCACATATCAAACTATCAAAGTAACGAACGCAGTACCCAAGCGCTGGTCCACCCACATATCAAACTATCAAAGTAACGAACGCGAATCATATGAACATGATGAAAACTAGCATGTCAGAAATTCCCGTGTGTCCTCGGGAGCGTTTTTCCTCCTATAAGACTTTGTCCAGGCTTGTCCCTTGCTACAAAAGGGATTGGTCCACTTTGCTGCATCGTTGCTACTTTTGTTACTTGTTGCTTGCTACGAATCATCTCATCACACAATCACTTGTTACCGATAATTTCAGTGCTTGCAGATATTACCTTGTTGAAAACCACTTGTCAGATCCTTCTGCTCCTCGTTGGGTTCGACACTCTTACTTATCGAAAGGACTATGATAGATCCCCTATACTTGTGGGTCATCAAGACTCTTTTCTATGTTCTACCATGGGCCAATCACGCGGGTTGATGTCCGAGCACTGCTAGTCGCTCAGCGTGTGGACCTATAGCCTTTCACCAAGCTCGGGTGCATCCTCCCTGACTATGAAGATTGGAACGCCGACCTGGATGACTGATTGTCAATGACAATGTGATGTAACTAAACCGTGGTCCTGAACTAGCGTGCCTTATCACTACTGTCTTTCTATGGCAAAACTTTGAAATTATGCACGGCGAAACTATGTGATGTAACTATACTGTGGTCCTGAACTAGCGTAGATAGCTTTAGTTAATTAGTTTGGGTATGAGGAACTTAATCATTTATGTTTACTATTGGTTGGTTTTATTTTGCTAATCATTCCTTTTTGTTTTCTTAAGTACATAATGTTGCATATTATCGTTCAAATCAACAACTCACGAAGAACGTTTGTGGTTTATTTAAGCTTGCAGGTTTGCCCGAGGATGAGGTCAAAAAGAAGGACTTTCCTTTATCTTTGAAGGATAAGGCGTTGACATGGTATATGCTATGTGATGATACTGGATAATGGAACTACAATCGGTTGAAATTGGAATTTCATCAAAAGTTTTAACCTATGCATTTAGTACATCGTGATTGGAATTATATTTATAATTTTTGGCCTCGTGACAAAGAAAGCATCGCTCAAGCTTGGGGGAGGCTTAAATCAATGTTATATTCATGCCCCAATCATAAGCTCTCGAGAGAAATTATCATTCAGAACTTCTATGCTCGGCTTTCTCATCATGATCGCACCATGCTTGACACTTCTTGCACCGGTTGTTTTATGAAGAGAGATATTGACTTCAAATGGAATTTATTAGAGAGAATTAAACGCAACTCTAAAGATTGGGAGCTTGATGAAGGTAACGAGTCAGGTATGAATTTCAAGTTTGATTGCGTTAAATCCTTTGTTGAAACAAATACTTTTTGTGACTTTAGCGCTAAGTATGGACTTGACTCTGAGATTGTAGCTTCAATATGTGAATCATTTGCTGCTCATATTGATCTCCCCAAAGAGTAGTGGTTTAAATATAATCCTCCTTTAGAAGTCAATGTAGTTAAACCCAATCCAGTTGAAGAGAGAGTCATTGCCTATAATGATCCTATTGTTCCCAGTGCTTACATTTAGAAACAACCTTTCCCTGTTAGGATGAAGGATCATTCTAAAGGTTCAACTGTGATACGTAGAGGTTACATTAGAACACCTACACCCCCTGAGCAAATTAGAGTTGAAGCTAGCATTGCTATTATCAAAGATCTCCTGTCCGACGATGTTGAGGGACATAATATTCACTTGTGTGAAGATGCTGCTAGAATTGCTAAACCTCACGCTAGAGACAAACATAGGCCTGTTGTTGGCACGCCTGTTGTTTCTGTTAAGATAGGAGATCATTGTTATCATGGTTTATATGACGTGGGTGCTAGTGTTAGTGCAATACCTCAATCCTTATATGACGAAATCAAAGACGAGATTGCACCTATTGAGATAGAGCCTATTGATGTCACTATTCAGCTTGCCAATAGAGATACTATCTGCAATGTGGGATTGTTAGGGATGTTGAAGTCTTGTGTGGTAAAATGAAGTATCCTGCTGATTTCCTCGTTCTTGCTACCACCCAAGATAGCTTTTGTCCCATCATATTTGGCAGATCTTTTCTCAATACTGTCAATGCTCATATTGACTGTGAGAAGAAAACTGTCACTGTTGGCTTTGAAGGTGTGTAAGGATGAAAAAGAGTTTCCTAGTAAGGATGAAACTATTGCCTTAGCTTCTATTGCCGTGCCTCCTACTGATCCCTTAGAGCAATACTTGCTTGAGCATGAAAATGATATGCACATGGATGAAAGGGATGAGATAGATAGAGCTGTCTTAGAACAATATCCTATCTTGAAGAATAACTTGCCTGTTGAACTGCTTGGGGATCCACCCCCACCAAAGGGTGATCCTGTGTTCGAGCTTAAACAATTGCCTGATACTCTTAAGTATGCTTATCTTGATGAAAAAGTGATATATCCTGTTATAATTAGTGCTAGCCTCTTAGAGCATGAAGAAAAGAAGTTACTAAAAATTCCGAGGAAGCACCGTGTTGCTATTGGATATACTCTTGATGATCTTAAGGGCATTAGTCCCACTCTATGCCAGCACAAGATTAAAACTGATCCTGATTCCAAGCCAGTTGCTGATCATCAACGGAGATAAAATCCTAAGATGAGAGAGGTAGTAAGAAAAGAAATACTAAAGCTCCTCGAAGCACGTATTATTTATCCTGTTGCTCATAGTAATTGGGTGAGTCCGGTGCATTGCGTCCCTAAGAAGGGAGGCATTGCCGTTGTCCCTAATGATAAGGATGAATTGATCCCACAGAGGATTATTACTATCTATAGGATGGTGATCGATTTTAGGAAATTGAATAAAGCCACTAGGAAAGATCATTACCCTTTGCCTTTTATCGACCAAATGCTAGAAAGACTGTCTAAACACACACACTTCTACTTTCTAGATGGTTATTCTGGTTTCTCCCAAATACCTGTTGCACAATCTGATCAGGAGAAAACCACTTTCACCTGCCCTTTCGGTACCTTTTCTTATAGACGTATGCCTTTTGGCTTATGCAATGCACCTGCCACCTTTCAAAGATGTATGATGGCTATATTCTCTGACTTCTGTGAAAAGATTGTTGAGGTTTTCATGGATGACTTCTCCGTTTATGGGTCTTCCTTTGATGATTGCCTCAGCAACCTTGATCGAGTCTTGCAGAGATGTAAAGACACCAACCTTGTCTTGAATTGGGCGAAGTGCCACTTTATGGTTAATGAAGGCATCGTCTTAGGACATAAAATTTCTGAAAGAGGTATTGAAGTACATAAGGCTAAGGTTGATGCAATCGAGAAAATTCCACACCCCACAGATATCAAAGGTATAAGAAGTTTCCTTGGTTTCTATAGGAGGTTCATTAAAGACTTTCCTAAGATTTCTAGGCCTCTTACCAATCTCTTGCAAAAAGGATATTCCTTTTGTTTTTGACGAAGATTATGAGGAACCCTTCGAAATACTTAAGAAGGCTTTGATAACTGCACCTATTGTTCAACCACCTGATTAGAACTTACCTTTTGAAATCATGTGTGATGTTAGTGATTATGCTGTTGGTGCTGTCCGAGGGCAAAGAGTTGACAAGAAGTTGAATGTTATTCACTGATGGGGTTATAGTCCCAGGGTAGGGTCATAGGCCTGCCCTATAGGTCCTACCAAGGACTACCCTTCATAAGGGACAAGGCCCTTAGTCAGTTCCGACTGAATTAAGGACTTCTCATCATCCAGTCGGTGACGATTCCTCCATCATCCAGTCGGAGAGGAGCATTCGGAATGTATCAAACTTACCGACTGGATTCCACTCTGTATATCGTAACCCCCCTGGAGGGCAACGGTCATACGTTTTCATGTACCATTATTAGCATTTAAGACATACGTTACCTGTAACATAGGCATTTATTCGCCACTACACCACCCCTGTGCACCGAACCATTGTGAAGGGCAGCGCAATCTATATAAGCCGCCCTTTCCTACTGGTGCAGGGGTTAGCATTTCACTGTAATCCATATTCCACTCGACATCAAGCTCCCAAGAGCACTGAGACGTAGGGCTTTTACCTCCACCGTAGAGGGTCCTGAACTCATACAACCTCGCCCTAGCTAAGGCTCCGCCCATCCTTTCGTACCCTACACATCTACTGTCATACTTATTCCCACGACAGTTGGCGCCCACCTTGGGGCAGGCGTCTAAGCGACTTCCGGCGAGTTTGCGAATACATCTTTTCATCATGTCATCCGGTGGGGATTTGTGCATGGGTCGTGAGATCCTCTTCGGTGCACTCTCCTTCATCGTCGATGATTCGGCATGGCTTTGGGATGCGCCTCTCGACGTCGAGGCGCTCCCCAGTCGCGGGGCTACGCACTTTCGTGCCGGCGCCCGCGGCATCCTTCTTCTCCACCAGTCGGCTCCGGTGTCGATCTTCGCTCCCGTCACGCGCCGCAACAAGCGGTCTCGCCGTCCGCGGCTCCAGGGTTGGGTGCGACACGCCCAGGCGCGCCATAACGCGTCCTCTCAAGTGGCGGTCCTCGAGTCGGTTGTGGTTGCGTTGCCATCCCAGCGCTCGGACTCAGTTCGGACTGAGTTGCCTTCCGAGTACTTGGGTCGCGGGCCTGCGGCCGAAGTTCACATGGCCAATTCCCATGAAAGTCCCCGCCAAACTGGTCGGAACGAGCACGAGGTCGGCGAGACATCCGGTGCTCGCCGTCAGCCCCGCCGTTCTGCCAGTCGACGCACTCGTCAAGAGCAACGTGGAGGTGTTCCGCACACCCGTCCTCAACTTGGCTGCCGCCGCCAAGATAGCTGATTCCCTCCAGCCAACTGATTCAGAGGTTGGCAGAGGGATCGAGCAGATTCGTGCCCTGTTGCACACGGCGCAGCTGCAGAATTCGGCGGTCTCCCAGTCGCACAACAGGATCCACAACGGTTCTGTTCACGCGAACACGCATCGGTCAGTTTTCAGCCCCGATTCTCATCAGCGACATATAGGAGGCAACCGTTCCATGAATCCCGAAGATCGTCGCCGTTCACGCACCGCTCCGCGGGGTGGGCTCTACGGGCCCCGACATCATGATGATCGGCGTTCGGTCGGTGACACTTACGATCCAAGGCCCGACGCAAGAGGATACATCGCCCAGAGGAAGGTCGACAGGAGCCGAGCCCACCGTGATGTTCACGATAGAGACCGTCCGAGTGGAAGCAGGACCATCGTCTCTGGTCCCGAGTGTTTCAGTCAGGCCATCCGTTCGGCTGACATCCCTCCCAACTTCCGATTGGCGATGGGGATCAGCAAGTTTACAGGAGAACCCAAGCCAGAAACGTTGTTGGACGACTACCGAGTGGCAGCCATGAAACATCTCCCCCTGATGCTCGACGGCTCGGCACGGGCGTGGCTGAACCAGCTAGCCCCGTCAAGCATCTACAGCTGGGCAGATCTGGCCCGAGTCTTCATCAGGACCTTCGAAGGGACATGCAAACGCCCTGCGGGTCTCGTGGAGCTCCAACACTGTGTCCAGAAGCAGAATGAGTCCCTGCGCGACTTTATCCAGCGTTGGACAACCCTCTACCACGTGGTGGAGAATGTCACAGATCACCAAGCAGTCTGGGCCTTCAAGGCAGGCGTGTGGTACAGAGATCTGTACCTGAAGTTCGGTCGGACAAGCGACATCTCCATGAGCAAGATGATGGAGATAGCGGCACGCTATGCAAATGGCGAAGAAGAGGACCGCATTCGTAGTGGCAAGCATAAAGCAGTCGCCGATGGAGATGGGAACAACACTCGGAAGCAGAAGCAGAAAGCTCCGTCCACTCCACAGGCAGACGCCGCAGCCGTTACCAATGCCAAGTTCAAGGGCAAGGGGAAGGCTCAGTTCACCCCCAAGAAGAAGCAGTTCGGAAACCACATCCTGGATCAGCCATGTCCAATCCACACGAAGATGGACGAAGAAGGCAACGCCATATTTCCGAAGCATACCACTCGGCAATGTCGCCTCCTTATCCAAGGGTTCGGCGAAGGGCAGCCAAGTGAAAAGGACAATGAATAGGATGAGGAGGACAAGGAGGATCCGTTCCCCCAAGTCCATGCAACACTGATGATTTTTGCTGACGTGGAAAGCAAGAGTCGACTGAAGCTGGTGAATAGGGAGGTGAACTTGGCCACCCCAACCAACCCCACATTCCTCAAATGGTTTCAGACTGCGATCACCTTTGACCAGTCGGATCCTCCAGCACACGTGCCCACCCCAGGGAGGCAGGCTCTGGTCATGGACCCGATGGTGGAAGGAGTCCGACTGCGCAAAGTCCTCATGGACGGCGGCAACGTCTTGAACATCATGTACGCCGACACTCTCAAGGGGATGGGCATTCTGATGTCCAAACTTAGCGAGAGCAGCATGCAGTTCCACGGAGTCGTCCCTGGACGAAAGGCCAAGTCACTCGGCCAAATCGCGTTGGACGTCGTCTTCGGCTCCGACAAGAACTTCCGCAAGGAAAAGCTGACGCTCGAGGTGGTGGACTTCTAGAGTGCATACCACGCGATTCTGGGCCGTCCGGCGTATGCGCGTTTCATGGCCCGTCCATGTTACGTCTACCTGAAGCTAAAGATGTCAGGTCCCAAAGGTGTGATCACTATCACCGGCAATCGGCAGCGGGCCGAGGAGTGTCTACAGGAGGGGTCGAGGATCGCCGATCAGCAGATGGCTGTCCTCGAGCTCGATGAGTACAAGAAGACAGCCGACCCCGCTGACTTGATGCGTTCGAAGAAGCCAGCTTCGAAGTCCGCATTCCAGTCGGCGGGAGAAACGAAGAAGGCCAACATCCATCCCACGGACGATACCGCTGCCCCGACGAACATCTCCACCACCCTCGATCCAAAATAGGAAGGCGAGCTCATCCAATTCGTCCGTGAGAACTGGGACATTTTTTGTATGGAAGCCCCCTGACATGCCAGGTGTACCCAGGGAGTTGGCTGAGCACCGACTGCATGTGGATCCTGCTGCTCGGCCTGTCCGAGAACGCGTGCGTCGGTCCGCCGCGCACAAGAGGAAGGCAATCGGAGAGGAGGTGGCTAAACTTTTGGCAGCCAGCTTCATTCGCGAGGTACACCACTCCGAGTGGCTCGCCAATGTTGTTATGGTGCCCAAGAAGGACAAGTCTCTCCGAATGTGCATCGACTTCAAGCATCTCGATAAGGTCTGCCCGAAAGACCATTTCCCGCTCCCCCGCATTGATCAAATTGTCGATTCGACTGTGGGTTGCGAGCGTTTGTCGTTCCTTGATGCCTACTCGGGCTATCATCAGATCCGTCTGTATGGCCCCGATGAATTAAAAACAGCCTTCATCACCCCATTCGGGTGCTTCTGCTACATCACTATGCCTTTCGGTTTGAAGAATGCAGGAGCAACTTTTATGCGCATGATCCAAAAATGCCTCCTTGACCAGATCGGTCGAAATGTGGAGGCGTATATGGATGATATCGTAGTCAAGTCACGCAAACGTTCCGACCTGCTGACTGACTTGGCAGAAACATTCGCCAACCTTCGAAGGTACGATATCAAGCTCAACCCAGCCAAGTGTTCATGCGGTGTTCCCAGCGGAAAGTTACTCGGTTTCTTCGTTTCCGAACGAGGGATCGATGTCAACCCCGAAAAGATCGGGACCATCGTCCGAATGGAGCGTCCGGTCAGAATACATGATGTTCAAAGGCTCACAGGTTGCCTAGCGGCTTTGAGCAGGTTTATCAGTCGACTCGGCGAGAAGGCACTACCTCTGTACCGACTCATGAAGAAATCAGATACTTTCGAGTGGACTGACGAAGCCCAAATCGCATTCGACGACCTCAAAGTCCTACTTTCCACCCAGCCGGTTCTTACTGCTCCGCTCAGTAAAGAACCCCTTCTTCTGTACATCGCGGCTACAAATCAAGTCGTCAGCACTTCCTCACAGTCGAACGCGAAGAAGGCAAAGCATACAAGGTTCAACGGACAGTGTATTATGTCTCCGAAATCCTGACTCCTTCCAAGCAGAGGTATCCCCACTATCAAAAACTTATTTACGGGATTTACATGACTGCGAAGAAGGTGGCTCATTATTTCTAAGACCACTCGGTGTCTGTCGTTTCTGATGCTCCGTTGTCGGAAATCCTCCACAATCGGGACGCATCAGGCCGAGTGGCGAAGTGGGCAATGGAGATGTTATACTGCGACATCAAGTTCGGGGCCAAGAAAGCTATAAAGTCTCAAGCTCTGGCTGACTTCATAGCAGAATGGGTAAAACAACAGCAACCTACTCACATCTACTCAGCTCATTGGACAATGTTCTTCGATGGGTCCAAGATGTTGAATGGCTCCGGCGCTGGCGTTGTGATCATATCGCCAAAGGGTGACAAACTCAAGTATGTGTTGCAAATACATTTCGATTCCTCCAACAACGAGGCAGAGTATGAAGCTCTCCTTTATGGATTGCACATGGCCATCGCACTCGGCGTCCGTCGCCTGATGGTCTATGGCGATTCAGATTTGGTGGTTAATCAAGTGATGAAGGAGTGGGACGTAAGGAACCCCACCATGACTACGTACTGCAACGCGGCGAGGAATCTTGAGAAAAAGTTTGAAGGTCTGGAACTCCACCATGTTCCGCGTGTGAAAAACCAAGCAGCTGATGAATTGGCGAAACTTGGATCGACTCGGAGACCAGTCCCGAGTGATGTCTGCCTCGAGCACCTTCACCTTCCCTGAGTTAAAGAAGATCCCTTCACAGAGGAACCAGTACAACCAAAGAGCTCGACAGATCTGACTGAACTCGAGGTCCCTGCTGTGGTTGATCGGATCATGGAGATTCTTGCTATCATCCCCGATTGGACTGTGCCATTCATTGCGTACATCCTAAGGCGAGAATTACCAGAAGATGAGGTCCAAGCCAGACAGATCGTCCGCAGGTCGTAGTCGTTCACCGTCATTGATGGCCAGTTGTACAAAGAAAGTGTTTCAGGCATCCTTCAACGATGCATCTCCCCTGAGGAGGGACAGTTAATCCTGGAAGAAATTCACTCGGGAACCTGTGGCCATCATGCCTCCTCAAGAGCAATCATCGCCAAAGCATTGAGAGCTGGTTTCTGCTGGTTGCAGGCGAATGAAATGGCGAAGGAAATGGTCGACCGATGCGAAGGCTGTCAATTCTACTCGAACAAGTCTCACAAGCCAACATCCGTGCTGAAGACAATCCCTCTTGTCTGGCCGTTTGCAGTATGGGGATTGGATATAGTCGGTCCATTCAGGACAGGCCAAGGGGGATTGACACATCTGTTGGTGGCAGTCGACAAGTTCACAAAGTGGATCGAAGCCAAGCCCATCAAGAAGCTCGACGCCCTTACGGCCATCAAATTTGTCAGGGACATCATCTCGAGATTCGGAGTACTGCACAGCATAATCACTGACAATGGCACAAACTTTGACTCGGACAGATTCAAAGGTTTCTGTACAGGTGAAGGTATCCGAGTGGATTTTGCATCTGTGGAACACCCTCAAACAAACGGGCAAGCAGAGCGGGCGAATGGACTTATTCTTCAAGGGTTGAAGCCTCGACTCCTGCGAGAAGTGGGACATGCTGCCGGCGCATGGGTCACCGAGCTGCCTTCGGTGCTGTGGGGTCTCCGCACAACCCGAAATAGATCTACAGGGCGATCACTGTTCTTCCTCGTTTACGGAGCAGAGGCAGTCCTTCCGAGTGACTTGCTTCACAACGCTCCACGAGTCGAACTCTTCTCCGAAGCCGAAGCAGAGCAAGCCAGGCAAGACGGAGTGGATCTTCTAGAAGAGGAGCCCGAGATGGCACTGACTCGCTCAACTATTTATCAACACGATCTACGGCGTTTTCACGCGCGACACGTCAGGAGTCGTACATTCCAAGCAGGCGACCTGGTGCTCCGAGTGGATCAGCAGAGACCTCATAAGTTGGCTCCCGCCTGGGAAGGACCCTTCATCATCTCCAAGGTGCTGAACAACGGTGCATATCGACTCTACAACCTCGACAGGGAAACGGATGAGCCACGAGCATGGAATGGAGATCTCCTGAAGCGCTTCTACACGTGACCATCGACTGAAGCAATGTAAAGAACAAGTATCGTTGAAGTAATACAAAGCAGTTTGAGTTTTTGCAGAATCAAAATTCTTCCGTGTTGGCAGACTCCGGTCAAATCAAAGAAAAAAAAATCTTCGAGTGTGCACTAAATGTCGCACTTGGGGACTTAGCTGCGATCCAGAATCGCCTAAGTACAAACTTTCTCCGAGAGTGCACTAAACGTCGCAATCGGGGACTTAGCTGCGATCCGGAATCGCCTAAGTACAAACTTTCTTCGAGTGTGCACTAAACGTCGCACTCGGGGACTTAGCTGCGATCCAGAATCGCCTAAGTACAAACTTTCTCCGAGTGTGCACTAAACGTCGCACTCGGGGACTTAGCTGCGATCCAGAATCGCCTAAGTGCAAACTTTCTCCGAGTGTGCACTAAACGTCGCACTAGGGAACTTAGCTGCGATCCAGAATCGCCTAAGTACAAACTTTCTTCGAGTGTGCACTAAACGTCGCACTCGGAGACTTAGCTACGATCCAGAATCGCCTAAGTACAAACTTTCTCCGAGTGTGCACTAAATGTCGCACTCGGGGACTTAGCCGCGATCCGGAATTGCCTAAGTACAAACTTTCTCCGAGTTTGCACTAAACGTCGCACTCGGGGACTTAGCTGCGATCCAGAATCTCCTAAGTGCAAACTTTCTCCGAGTGTGCACTAAACGTCGCACTCGGGGACTTAGCTGTGATCCAGAATCTCCTAAGTACAAACTTTCTTCGAGTGTGCACTAAACGTCGCACTCGGAGACTTAGCTGCGATCCAGAATCGCCTAAGTACAAACTTTCTCCGAGTGTGCACTAAATGTCGCACTCGGGGACTTATCTGCGATCCAGAATCGCCTAAGTACAAACTTTCTCCGAGTGTGCACTAAACGTCGCACTCGGGGACTTAGCTGCGATCCAGAATCGCCTAAGTGCAAACTTTTTCCGAGTGTGCACTAAACGTCGCACTCGGGGACTTAGCTGCGATCCAGAATCTCCTAAGTACAAACTTCCTCTGAGTGCGCACTAAATGCCGCACTCACGGACTTAGCTGCGATCCAGAATCGCCTAAGTACAAACTTCCTCCGAGTGCGCACTAAATGCCGCACTCGGGGACTTAGCAGTGATCTAGAGTCGCCTAAGTAAAAAGCTTCCTTCGAGTGTATCCTCGAGATCCACTCGGAGGCTTAGCAGACCCTCATTGAGACTCATGTGGATGTCAAGACAACTGACAACTACATGAGTATCAACTCGCTCCAAGTCCGCACGAGATGCCGCACTCGGGGACTTAGCTGCGATGCAGAATCACCTAAGTAAAAAGCTTCCTTCGAGTGTATCCTCGAGATCCACTCGGAGGCTTAGCAGACCCTCATTGAGACTCATGTGGATGTCAAGACAACTGACAACTACATGAGTATCAACTCGCTCCGAGTGCGCACGAGATGCCGCACTCGGGGACTTAGCTGCGATCCAGAATCGCCTAAGTAAAAAAGCTTCCTTCGAGTGTATCCTCGATATCCAGTCAGAGGCTTAGCAGACCCTCATTGAGACTCATGTGGATGTCAAGACAACTGACAACTACATGAGTATCAACTCGCTCCGAGTGTGCACGAGATGCTGCACTCGGGGACTTAGCTGCGATCCAGAATCGCCTAAGTAAAAAGCTTCCTTTGAGTGTATCCTCGAGATCCACTCGGAGGCTTAGCAGACCCTCATTGAGACTCATGTGGATGTCAAGACAACTGACAACTACATGAGTATCAACTCGCTCCGAGTGCGCACGACATGCCTCTCTCGGGGACTTAGCTGCGATCCAGAATCGCCTAAGTAAAAAGCTTCTTGGTGTCAGAAAACGCCAAACAAAAACCACGGGCTCAAATCGTGTTAGAAAATAAACTTGGCGAAAGAACAACAAAATATTCGATTCGAATTCAACGTTGGATCTACGATAGTCGGCTCGGTGTGGATCAAGCTTATCCACACCGAACCACGAATGTGACGGACAACAGAAGTGGCCAAAGTTTGATACAAATACCACTCGACATACCGAGGTTAAGTTTTTCAAGCGTCGTCAGGACTGGCATTGGGACTGGTAGGCTCCACGAATGTGTCGAGGTCGATCCCGTCTGCGATGCGAGTGGCGCTCTCAAGGAAGGTCTCCATGAAATCTTCGAATTGAAGCTTCTTGGTGTTGATGACTTGCAACGCCTTCAGCTTCTCTTCGCGGGCTTCCTTGTAGTGCACTCGGACTAGCGACAGCCCATCGTCCGCACCACAGCGAGCAGCAGACTTCTTCCACGCCTGGACTCGGTTCGGGACGTCCTCTAGTCGAGTCATCAACCCTTCTATCTCCCGTCGGGACTCGTTTTTTGGCCACAGCTCCTTGTCGATTCGGCCGACGACCTCTCTCAGGCGACCGATGAAAGGTCCCACTTTGCCAAGGCGAATGTGCGCTCGGAGCTTGTCTCGATTGGCGTCCTCGCCGAGTGGGACGTTCGGAATAACCGACCGCTCAACATCAGCTGCTTCAGCCTCAGCTTCCATACAAAAATCTGCAAAGACAAGACGAGCAGAAAGTAAGCGCAGCATGACATACAAAGTCAAGAAGCACTCGGAAAAACAAAACTTACCACCGAGAAGCGCAATCATCTTCCTTGCCCATTCACAGACGTACTTCTCCTGTGATATGCACCGACTATTCATCACCTTCATCTGCCCCATCAGCTCAGTTCTTTGTTTGCCCATTCTCTCAATTTCGGCCACCAATGCCTTGTTTGCCTCACGGGACTCATGCAAGGACTTCTCTCGTTCAGCAAGAGCACCCTTCACGCCATCTAAGTCATGCACATCTGCCTCTAGTTCCGCAGCAAGCTGAATCTTTTCAACCTTCAGAGCGTTGTACGCTGATCCCATCTCGCAAGTCTTCTGGAAATCAGCGCGAAGAGAAGATCAGACAAATTCAACAAGGAAAACAATAAAACCTCAAAGTTCTTCAGACCACTGTCGACGCAAGCAGTCGACAGTGGTCTCGGGGACTACACCCAGTGGGTTCACTAAGAGTGACCATACTGGCATGAAGCTCAAACAGGTCCGCCCTATTGAGCTACATAACAGAAAACAAGCCTATGAGGCCGCTACTACCCTACCTGAGTAAAATTACTCTCGGAGACTACTTCCAGTAGGTGCACTCGGAGTGCCCCCATTGGTACCATTCGAACAGATTAGTTTTCACCAGATCAAGTCAAAGACAACGTATATAAAGACAAATGCCGGTGCAAGCACTCGACAGAAGTCTCGGGGACTACACCCACTGGGTTCACTCACAGTGAACCCACTGCAAAATAATCCTACTGTATCCGAGTGTATCGCTTAAACCCCCAGTGGGTTACAAGAGAAAAGAAAATACTTACTAGCGCACTTACTCGGATATCGTCCCGGAGCTCCAAGCTTCTCTTGTACAAAGATGCAATGGAGTCGTACGCCCCCTTCGCATCACCCGCCATCAACTCCACCTACACCATAACCTCCTTGGCGGCTCCCACTTGATCTTCCGGGAGGTGTCGGGCGTCGTACTGGACAGTCGACGGGCCCGGCACCACGGGAGACTCCTTAGGCATCCCAAGTCCTGCTCAAGTCGGTTCAGCCGCGATGAGCGCCGTTTCAATCGACGGCATCGTCTCGGTTGGTGGCGCGTCCGTGGCGGGAGCGGTAGCAGGTGGAGCAACTTCAAGGACAGGCACCGAAGCTTGCTCGGACCTCTTCAGGTCATCCTCCTCCAGATGAATCACCTCTGAAGGAAGCCCGACTGAACGACGTGAGACCACGGAAAAAAGGGCAAGAAAAGACTGAATTCGCGAAACAATAATGTAAGCTCTCGGAGTCGTCACGACGTACCTTGCTGGGATGTGGCAACGTTGTCCGTATCCATGGGATCGTCTTCCTGGCATGGCGGAGAAGTGGCGGAGGTAGCAGCTCTGTCGAGTAAAATCCACTCGACTAATAAGCATGAGTTCAATCGAATACTGAAAGAAGATAGGAGAACAAGACACTTACCCTGAGGCAACGGGAACGACGATCCTCATCCGAGGCAAAGCCTTCCGAGGCTTGGATCCACTCGGTTTAGCCACCTTGGGAGGTTGGCCCGTGGGCTCAGCAGCAACGTCCCTGGTCCTCTTAATGCTCCGAGCACTCGGAACCACGGGAGTAGCTGGCAAGGTGCCCGGAACCACAGGAGGCGCTGGCAGGGCACTCGGGGCCGCTGGAGGAGCCGACGGAGTCACAGGTTCGTGACGGCGCTTAGTTCGAGGCTGTGGTGGTGGCGGTGGCGAGCTCTGCTCCTCATATTCCCCCTCCTCCTCTTCGGACTCCTCCTCCGTCTCCCCACTGTCGGAGACATACTCGGCGCTCTCCACGCTGCCCTCCTGGCTGCCTTCCTCTTCCTCAGCCGGATTCCCGTTCAAGACAGGAGAAAACCAGTTAGTCCATGCGTGCACGAGATACAGTCGACAACATCAGACGTCAGACAGCGATGCAAGTAAAAGCGATAAATCTAAGAGAATTGTAAGCACTCGACAAAATATACACACCTCATTCGGAGGAGGGTTGTCAGCGCGGAAGGGCTTCACTCGCCGGGCTCCTCTGGGGTTATCACAGGCGCCTGTGATGCTGCGGACCCACGCCGTCACAACCTCCCCGGTCACGCACTCGGGGTGAGTCCGAGTGGAGTCCGCAAGCCCCTTGTAGTGCCACATAGCATGGTGTCGAGCTTGCAAAGGCTGGATGCACCGACCCAGAAAACTCTCCAGCAAATCCGTGCCGGTGACTCCCTTGCGGACGACATCTATCAGCTCTTTGACCAGAGGCTGAATCTGGATCTTCTCCATCTTCGTGAGCGCAAGCTGCCTGGGCGGAGCCGGTCGGTCTAGGCTAAAAGGTGGCAGTCCAGTCGCGGCATTCGGGTTGGCAACATCCTGGCAATAGAACCAAGTCGACTGCGAGTTCCTAACGGACTCGGACAACTGGAGAGCGGGATAACTACTTTTGGTTTTCTTCTAGAAGCCTAAGCCTCCGCAGAGCTGGAGGATATGAGTTTTGTCGTCCGACTGATTAAGTCTTTTGACGATTTGGGATCTAGCGGAGAAGATGTACTTAAAGAGCCCCCAATGGGGAGGACAACCGATAAAACACTCGCAAAGCACGACGAAGGCAGAAAGATGAGCTATTGTGTTGGGAGGAAAATGGTGGAGCTGCGCCCCGAAGTGGTTTATGATACCTCTGAAGAAGGGATGAGGAGGCAGAGAGAAGCCTCGGTACACGTGACTGAGCAGCAAGACGCGCTCCCCCTCCTGGGGCGCCGGCTCCGTCTCGCCCTCCGCCGACAGCCTCCACGACTTGTTCTCGATCATACCTTGCTCCACCAGCTCCATCATGTCGTCCTTCGTCATCGTGGAGGGGAGGAAATCCCCCTGGATCCAACCCGCCGGCAGTGCCCCTGTCGCCGCTGAGAAGGAGCCGCCGTCTTCTTCTTCTTCTGCGCCTCGAGCTTGCTCGTCTGCCCCTTCGTCATGGTGGAGGCTGCAGATCCGCGGGGGAAGAGAAGAAGGAAGGAGCTCGGGGTGCGCAGGAAGCCACGGGAGAAGCGGGGCGAGTGCGAGTTATCAGGCGAGCGCAACGAGAAACCCTCACTAGGGAGGTTTAAATAAGGTTCCGACTGGGTCACTAGCAGGTGGCCCCAAAATCTTATCCCCCGACCGGTTGCTGCGATATTAGTGGAGGAGATGAAGGCGCAGTAATCGAGGCGGCAGAAACTACTCGATGACGATGTCGTCATCCCCGCTGAGTGCGCGACAACCGAAATTTGAGGATCCTAGAAAATCCGCCGCTGTCAGTTGACCGGTCACGTCCGAAGATTC
Source organism: Hordeum vulgare subsp. vulgare (assembly GCF_904849725.1). Lineage (NCBI taxonomy): Eukaryota > Viridiplantae > Streptophyta > Magnoliopsida > Poales > Poaceae > Hordeum > Hordeum vulgare. Next base: position 147,192,370 of record NC_058520.1, on the reverse strand, counting down.
CGCGAAAGCACTCGGTCTTTGGCGGTTCGTTTCACAGACAAATCCACTCGGATCACTGGTCAAGAAGATAAAATGGATCGAGGCAAACAACGCCAAAGTCGCATCCATACCAGTCGGATCCGGACGCCAAGCATCACTTCGTCATTCCATCCCCGATCCATTCGGGGACTAATGATGGGGTTATAGTCCCAGGGTAGGGTCATAGGCCTGCCCTATAGGTCCTACCCAAGGACTACCCTTCATAAGGGACAAGGCCCTTAGTCAGTTCCGACTGAATTAAGGACTTCCCATCATCAAGTCGGTGACGATTCCTCCATCATCCAGTCGGAGAGGAGCATTCGGAAAGTATCAAACTTACCGACTGGATTCCACTCTGTATATCGTAACCCCCCTGGAGGGCAACAGTCATACGTTTTCATGTACCATTATTAGCATTTAAGACATATGTTACCTATAACGTAGGCATTTATTCGCCACTACACCACCCCTGTGCACTGAACCGTTGTGAAGGGCAGCGCACTCTATATAAGCCGCCCTTTCCTACTGGTGCAGGGGTTAGCATTTCACTGTAATCCATATTCCAGTCGACATCAAGCTCCCAAGAGCACTGAGACGTAGGGCTTTTACCTCCACCGTAGAGGGGCCTCAACTCATACAACCTCGCCGTAGCTAAGGCTCTGCCCATCCTTTCGTACCCTACACATCTACTGTCAGACTTATTCCCACAACATTCACTATGCTAGTAAAACTCTAGACAGTGCCCAAAGAAACTATGCTACTACGGAAAAGGAATTTTTTGCAGTCGTGTTTGCATGTGAAAAGTTCAGGTCTTACATAGTTGATTCCAAAGTCACTATTCACACTGATGATGCTGCTATTAAGTACCTCATGGAGAAGAAAGACGCTAAACCTAGACTTATCAGATGGGTTCTCTTACTACAAGAATTTGATTTGCACGTTGTCGACAGGAAGGGTGCTGATAACCAAGTAGCAGATAACTTGTCTAGGTTGGAGAATGTTCTTGATGACCCACAACCTATTGATGATAGCTTTCCTGATGTGCAACTGAATGTCATCAATACTTCACGTAGTGCATCGTGGTATGCTGATTATGCAAACTATATCGTTGCCAAATATATACCACCTAGTTTCACATACCAGCAAAAGAAGAAATTCTTCTTTGACTTGAGACATTACTTTTGGGATGATCCTCACCTTTATAAGGAAGGAGTGGATGGTGTTATTAGGCGTTGTGTACCTGAACATGAACAAGGACAGATCCTACAGAAGTGTCACTCCGAGGCCTACGGAGGACACCATGCAGGAGATAGAACTGCACACAAGGTATTGCAATCAGGTTTCTATTGGCCCACTCTCTTCAAGGATGCCCGTAAGTTTGTCTTGTCTTTTGACGAATGTCAAAGAATAGGTAATATCGGTAAACGTCAGGAAATTCCTATGAACTATTCACTTGTCATTGAACCATTTGATGTTTGGGGCTTTGATTATATGGGACCATTTCCAAAATCCAACGGGTATACTCATATCCTAGTTGTTGTTGATTATGTCACTAAGTGGGTAGAAGCTATCCCCACTAGTAGTGCTGATCACAACACCTCTATCAGGATGCTTAAAGAAGTTATTTTCCCTAGATTTGGAGTCCCTAGATATCTAATGACCGACGGTGGTTCACATTTCATTCATGGTGTTTTCCGTAAAACGCTTGCTAAGTACGATGTCAACCATAGAATTGCGTCTCCCTATCACACTCAGTCCAGTGGTCAAGTAGAGCTAAGCAACAGAAAGATTAAACTAATTCTGCAAAAGACTGTCAACAGGTCTAGAAAGAATTGGTCTAAGAAGCTCGATGATGCACTGTGGGCTTATAGAAATGCCTATAAGAATACCATGGGCATGTCTCCGTACAAAATGGTGTATGGTAAAGCATGTCATTTACCTCTTGATCTAGAGCATAAAGCTTATTGGGAAATCAAAGAGCTCAACTTTGACTTCAAACTTGCTGGTGAGAAGAGGTTATTTGACATTAGCTCGCTTGATGAATGGAGAACTCAGGCATATGAGAATGCCAAGTTGTTCAAATAAAAGGTTAAGAGGTGGCATGATAAGAGGATACAAAAGCGTGAGTTCAATGCAGGTGATTATGTCTTGCTATATAATTCTCGTTTAAGATTTTTTGCAGGCAAGCTTCTCTCTAAATAGGAAGGTCCCTATATTGTTGAGGAAGTATATCCTTCCAGGGCTATCAAGATCAACAACACGGAAGGTAATTGTCCGAGAGTTGTAAATGGGCACAAAATCAAGCATTATATCTCAGGTACTCCCATAAATGTTGAAAGTACTATTATCAATACCATAACTCCGGAAGAATACCTAAGGGATATTTATCCGCCTGTTTCAGACTCTGAAAACGAAGAGGTATGTGATTCGGTAAGAAAACACACTCCAAAACTTTTCGAGTAGGAATTTTTCTCCGTTTTGGAATATTTAGAAAAATAGAAAATTTGGAAGTAGTCCGGAAAGCACGCGAGGAGGCAACAAGCCTGCCAGGCATGGGCCCACCCCCTGGCCGCGCCTGGGGGGCTTGTGGCCACCTCGTGTGCCTCCCGGACTCCGTTTTCGTGCGGAGTACTCCTTCTAGTCTTAAAAAAATCATTATATATTCTCCCGAAAGGTCTGATCCTTGTATCACGCAGATTTCCTCTGTTTTCGTTTCGAGCCTGTTTCTGTTGCAGATCTAGATTGCTATGACGTCCCCAAAAGCTCCGAAGGACAAGATCTTCGAGAAGGTCATCAATCCCTACCTCAAGGGAGTGCTGCAACACCCTCAATCTATTGAGATGCGTGAGGGGATGTTGCACATCCGTTATGTTGAGGGGCCCAAGAAGACCGGAAGCGTGGAGGCGAAGCTCGAAGCAATGGAGCAACAAGCCTTCAAGTGCCAAGGGATGGTGGAGCATGGACTCAACGCCAACCACATGATGATCACGGAGTTCACCAGCAAGCACAAGATCGATGCCAACGACATTGGGAAGCACCTCTCCAGGCTCTATGACAGGATTGATCACTTCCAAGCCCAGATCTATAACCTGCAGAACTAAAACTCTGAGTATGAGTATAGATTTAAATCAATATGGTTGGCTGCAGATTTGAGGATTCCGGAGACTCGTTCATCTTTCCATGATGGAGCACATATGCCTTGGAATACGGAGGATCAAACCCATGTTGCAACAACTCCACCACCATCACCTGCAAAGGAAGACAACTGAGCATGTGTATGGCCATTCCCCTTGGCTTGTGCTAAGCTTGGGGGAGTTGCCCCGGTATCGTATCACCATCACATATTTTGCCTTTACCTTTGTTATAGTTTCTTCCTTTTCACTTTTCTCTTTCTCTAGTAGAATAAAGGTCTTAGTGTTTTAGGCTTGAGTTTTGCTTTGTGTCACCCCCGATGTATTCGAGCTCGTGAGCCATATAATAAAGAGTGTCTTAGTTAAGGGCTTTGTCTCTTTTCATGATAAAAAAGTGAGAAAAGAACAAAAGCATGAAAGATCATGTAATGATATTATGGGAAGTGATGGCTTCACATATAAAAAGAATGATGATTGAAACTTGTTGAGGGTAGACAAACGTAGATCTTGGTCATTGTTGCAATTAATAGGAAGTGATAAATAAGGAGAGGTTCACATATAAATATATCATCTTTGACACCATCTATGATTGTGAACACTCACTAAACTATTGCATGCCTAGAAGTAGATGTTGGACAAGGAAGACAACATAATGAATTATGTTTGCTTGGTTCCGAACAATGTTATATGATTAGAGATCCCTTAGCATGTGACGATTTCTTCCACCTCATATTAGCCAAAAACTCCCGCACCAAGTAGAGATACTACTTGTGCATCCATAAACATTCAACCCAGTTTTGCCATGAGAGTCCACCATACCTACCTATGGATTGAATAAGATCCCTCAAGTAAGTTGTCATCGGTGAAGGAATAAAAATTTCTCCCTAATATGTATGATCTATTAGTGTGTGGAAAATAAGCTTTGTACGAACCTGTGATGAGGAAGACATAAAAGCGATAGACTGCATAATAAAGTTCTTTATCACAGGAGGCAATATAAAGTGACGTTCCTCTGCACTAAGAGGACATGCATCCAAACCTCAAAAGCGCATGACAACCTCTGCTTCCCTCTACGAAGGGCCTATCTTGTACCTTTACTTTTTGCCCTTGAAAGAGTCATGGTGATCTTCACCAATTCCTTGTTTCGTCTTTATCTTGGCTAACGTCATATGCTTGGGAAAGATCTATATTCATATGTCAACTTGGAAGTAAGTATTCATGAATTATTATTATTGACATTTCCCTTGAGGTAAATGGTTGGGAGGCAAAACTATAAGCCCCTATCTTTCTCTGTGTCCAGCGGAAACTTTGATATCATGAGTACCACGTGAGTTGTAGCAATTGTAGAGACCGAAAGGATGATTGAGTATGTGGATTTGCTTTGCAAGCTCTTATTTGACTCTTTCTGATGTTTTGATAAATTGCAATTGCTTCAATGACTAAAGGCTATCGGTTGTTACTTCTCAGTAAGGTTCTTGATCCATGCTTTACTTTGGGAAGGAATTGTCACTTTAGCATGAGAGATTATATGTTGATATTGCTGTTCTGATCATGATCATGATGCCTGCATGTTCGTATCTCGTATTGTCGACACCTCTCTCCCTAAACATGTGGGCATGTTTATTGATCTAGGCTTTTGCTTGAGGACAAGCGAGGTCTAAGCTTGGGGGAGTTGATACGTCCATTTTGCATCATGCTTTCATTTTGATATTTATCGCTTCTTGGGTTGTTATTTCACTTCAAGGTACAATACTTATGCCTTTTCTCTCTTATTTTGCAAGATTTACATGAAGAGGAAGAATGCCGGCAGCTGGAATTCTGGCTTGAAAAAGGAGCAAGTTTGAGATGCCTATTCTGCGCAACTCCAAAAGCCGTGAAAATCAACGTGGATTTTCTTGGGAATATATAAAAAATACTGGGCCGAAGAAGTGCCACAGGAGCGCAACCAAGGGGCCACAAGCCTGGTAGGCGAGGCCACCCCCTGGCCATGCCTAGGGGGCTTGTGGGCTCCCTGCTGGCCCACCGGCTCCCCTCTTCTGCTATATGAAGGGTTTCATTGCGAAAAAATCAGGAGGAGGCTTTTCGAAGGATTCGCCGTCGCCACGAGGTGGAACTTGAGCAGAACCAATCTAGAGCTCCGGCATGACGATCGTGCCGGGGAAACTTCCCTCCCGGAGGGGCAAAACATCGCCATCGTCATCACCAACACTCCTCTCATCAGAGGGGACTCATCACCATCAACATCTTCATCAGCACCATCTCATCTCCAAACCCTAGTTCATCACTTGTAACCAATCTCCGTCTCGCGACTCCGATTGGTACTTGTAAGGTTGCTAGTAGTGTTAATTGCTCTTTGTAGTTGATGCTAGTTGGATTACTTGGTGGAAGAGTTTATGTTCAGATCCTTGATGCTACTCATTACCTCTCTGGTCATGAATATGATTATGCTTTGTGAGTAGTTACTTTTGTTCCTGAGGACATGGGATAAGTCATGCTAATAGTAGTCATGTGAATTTGGTATTCGTTCGATATTTTGATGTGTTGTATGTTGTTTTTCCTCTACGTGTTTTATGTGAACGTAGATGTAACATCCCAAATTCTGGAATGTTAAAATATTTATTAGTTTGTTTGTTTGCTTTCTTGAGTGATTGAAACTTGAGTGGAAATTTGAAACTTTTAAAAACTTTTGAATGAGAGGGAATAAAATGACTTTCCCCTTCTCCGGTGAATTCAAATTCAATCATTTAAAAGCAAAGAGAGAAGATGACATGACTTCTTCAACTATAAAGAATTTGAACGGAGATATTTGCATTTGAATTCTCTTGCATTTCTATTTGTTTTCTTCGTGCAGGAAATGCCGGGAAATACATTCTGTCAAACAGAAAAGAGAGGAGGAACATGACACTCAAGCACACGGGCATTTTGAAAGTTATTTGAACCCTAAAACTTAGAGGGTCATTTGAAAATTATTTGCAAAAGAAAATAAATCTTTTAGACAATTTTGTGAAAATAATTTTTTCTGAAGTTTGTATTTTTTGCCGTGGAAAAATGCCCATCATTTAGATTTTATTTTTCTGATAATTTTAGTATATAGAAACTCTATATTTCGAGTTGATTTGATTTCCCTTTTGTCGTTTTAGTTTCCTAGTTTAAAAAAAAGGAAAGAAATCGTGTTTATACGGAAATAAACGGTGGCCCATTAAGACCTTTCCTTTTCTCTGGCCCAACAAGATCTTCTTCCTCCTCTGTCTCTCCCTCACGTCACACAAGCTTTCCTTAGCCATGGACAGAGAAATCCCCACCTCCGGGATTCGCGAAGCTCCTTCCCTCCTAGCCTCGCCCATCGCCCCTATAAGAAGGCCCCGGTCCTCCTCGTTCCATTCCCGTTGGAACCGTCGCCTCTCCCCACCTCCTCCTCCCCCTGTGGACCTCGCCGGAGTTCATCCCCGGGAGAGCCTCGCCGGACTCCTCCTGCCTCGCCCCAGCCCCACCTCGCTCCCTGGCACCCCTGCCGCACCGTCCCACCCCTTCGGCCCCTCCTCCTCCGCCGCTCCACCCCACCCCCTCGCCCTTCCCCACCATCACCGAAGCTGCTGCTCCTCCCCATCGCCAGGAGCTCCTCTCGTCGCCCCCCCTGCACCCCTCTCCACCTCCCCCTCGCCTCCCCCCGTGGAGCCTCGCCGCCCCACCCCTTCCCCACCCTCGCCGACGACCCCCCCCCCCCCGCCGGAGATTGCCCACCTCGCCGGAGAAGGCTCCAGCCCCTGCCAGTCACGGTACGGCTCCCTCTCCTCCTTCCTTTCTTTTTTCTTTTACTTGTTTTTTTGTATTGCGTAGTTTTACCGTTAGATCTAGATCCCACGGTGTAGATTAGAAGGTACTTACCCTTTCGGTTTTTAAACAAAGACCGCCGGTTTTTATTCACTTAACTTATTAGCCAGAGAATTCTCGTTAAGCTTCAGCCATTTGCTAGTTAGCCTACGCAGCGCACACCCCCTAGTCAACAAGAGATCGCCACGTGGCCCGTTCATTAGTTAGCTTTTATTCTTTTTTTTCTGTTTAGTTCAAAAAATAGAAAAGTTCCAATTTTGTTAAGCACATAACTTTTGATCCACAACTCCAATGGAGTTGATTCATTTTCCAGTAGCTCACAATTTTTCTGTAGTTTTAAAAAACATATAATTTGTCTATGTTTGGAATTTTAAATTTTGAATTAGATCATATTTAGTGTAAACCTTGGTTTGCTTATTCCAGGAGTTTAAAAATAGCTTTTAATTCGATTCTTTTCGCTATTGATCACTAGTGATCGTATTTATCAGTGGTAGAAATTGCAGATTTGTTTGACTATTTTATCTCATGTTTTCTTGTGAAACAATTTCTGTTTCACCTCTTTTAGGATTGTGACTAATTTACTTTCTTTAGTTACTTTTAAATTATTTTCTTTACATTTCAGAAATATTATGTTTTGTTTATGTTAGTGAAACAGTAGGTTTGCAACAAGTTTTGATTTTATTTTTTATTTGATATCATGAAATCAATTCTAGTTCCTTAGTAACTTGCAATTGGTTTCTCCACTGTTTCAAAACCCGTTTGGAAGTACTTTGAAATAGTTTTGTGAAAAGTACTTTATTTTATCTTAGTTAAATTTATATCTTAGTTCCTTGTTATTATTTTCCGTCGGACAAAAAAACTAGTTAGTGTTTGATGTAGTAGAAGACTCCCTAGTCTTATTTGAAGTTTCCTTCGGAATTCCTATTCCCTCTCTCTTTTGTTCTGATTGCTAGAATGATTGCTAGTATGAGTGCTTATGTGAATGATATGTTTGTTATATAGATTGCATCGGAGAGTGACGAGTAGTCTATCAAGTTATTTCTCGAGAAATTCTTCTTCGTCAACATCGGGAGGCAAGTCACTTTGATCATACTATCACCTATGTTTTATGCATCCTAGTTCTACCATCCTATGCCCAATTGCATGCTGCTTAGGTACTTGGAAATTTTAGTATAGAATGTAGTATCATGTGGTAGGCACACAACAACCCCGATACTTGGCCCCGGGACGACAAATTTCATATTGCTATGCTTGAGTAGACGGGATTTCGGTTGAGTGCATAACACGAGTGATGCAAGGTTGATTAAATAATCAAGATCGGTTAAGACAAGATTTTCAAGACCTCGGACGCAATGCAACTCTGGGTGAAGGACGGTTGATCGGTTCCCTGGAGAACCCAGTGGATGACCCGGGATGCTGGAGAGGCCATGACATCCTGCGGAAAGCTTCACCCAGACTCAAAGAGACGGACGGATATTTTCAAGACCCAAGGCTTACCTGCACAGCCACAAGTCATTATGGGCTCTGGCTTGGTTGGACAACGCGGCGACTCTGGACAGGCGGTGCTAGCAGATGTAGAAGAATGGTAGGAATGGATGGGCACCGACAGGGATTCAGAGGGACCCGTTGAAAGACCATGTTTTGATCATCCGGTCTTCAAACACCTTGAAGTACGAGAACATACTCGGAGGCGATCAAATCTTGTGGGGAACGTGTGCAAAACTCTGCAGAGTACTCAAACCTAATCGATTAGCCGTGTCCACGGTTATGGACAACTTGAGCCAAAAGAACTGAAGTTATCTGGATTTCTCAACACCATTATATATATTTGATGAGGGTAATTATTGACAACTCGGATACGAGAACTGGTTGGCGGAACCATCTCGTTAACAACCAACGAAGTAGTAACATTTTGCTTTTAGCCCTCTCTTGTTGTAGGAGAAAAAATTGCTTTACGCTAAAACTTACAACCCCACCTGCCATATATGCATATAGTATAGATGACATTTTACCCCTCTCTTATGTGACTTGCCGGCATATTCAATATGTTGACCTACACGGCTGCAACGTCTTATGTTGCGGATATTTTTCTTCAACGAGTAAGAGTACGATTCAGGGTTACGGTCTACACTCAACTTGCCGTTGGTGTTTATTGGGACTCCACTCCCTTGACTGCTTCCGCTGAGATATTTAAGGTATATATCAGTTTTATGCTATTTACATGTGATTTCACTTTGATATATACATTGATGTACTGTGTGTGCCAGCATACTGATCCAGGGATGGCACATAAACACAGAGGCTTGGCTCGTTTTGAGTCGGGTCACAACAGAAATGGTATCATAACACATGTTGACTGTAGGACGTGACCCTAGAAACTGGAAATTTCTTAGGAAAGGATCTCTCTAAAATTTTATTTCCAAGAACATTCTTTACGTCTCATCTCTTCTGATTTCATCAAACGTTCTCTCTCACCTCAATTAGTTAGACAATACCCTTACCCCTTTGACCACATGAAGGATCAACTGAGTCCCACTTCAAAGTAAAGAAAATTTCACCATGCATTTGAATAGTTGAAGCTGCACCAATTGAAGACTCTCAAGACTCGAAGAATTCGAAGACCCTGAAGCGTTCAAATATTTATATGACCATTAGAAGTCCAAACCCCTGTTTTATACCCATGTTAGATACGATTATTTGTGAGCCGTCATTGGTGTGTTTTTTTCCGACGGCCACAAATAGAAAAAAACCTATTCTCAAAAATATTGTTTGTATTGTGTGTATCTCCCTCCCTCTCTTACCCGTCTCATCCCCAAAACCTCAAGCCTACCAGATGGAGTTTGAAGCTAGACTTGTAGTCTCTGGACCAATGAGCCAGCTGGAGGGGGATATATGGATTCAAAACATTGAGAACCACTTCGGGAGCAACTTGATCTCAAGGAAGTATGAAGTGGAACACGCTCTCCAGTACTTTACCCAAAGTGCTGCAATATGGTGGAAAATGCACCATGCCATACAAGGATTTAGTGGAGCACAAACTTGGGACGAATTCAAGAACACCCTGTTAAGATCCCGTCTCATTCGGAAGTGCTATGATAATCCGAAGGAGAGGACTTGTGCATGCAAGATCTATGGAGAAATAGGACACACCCAGGAAGAACACAAGCATGGATGCACTCATTGTGAAGAAAATCACCCAGTTGAGGAGTGCCCAAGTAGTCAGGTGACTTGTTTCTTGTGTGAAGGAACCACCCACTACCCACTCAATGTCACGTTTACCCCAAGGTGCAACAAGTTGTCAAGCAGAAGAAAGATGCAGTGAAGGAAACCCTCAAGAAGAAGATTCTAGAAGAACCGGTGATGAACGAAAATATTGAAGACCCTGATGGACAAGGTCTAACCAGATTTTTCTCCAATGCATGCTACTCATGTGGAGAAGAAGGACATTATTCACAGGACTGCACGAAGAGAAGCCAAGAGTATCTGGGAAACTTCCCGACGAAAGAAGTGGAGTTTGATCCACTTGAAATAGAAGAACTGGCCAAAATAAAGGAATCCGGAAAGAAGAAAAAGTACCCTCGAAAGAGCCAAATCTCTGCGGACATAGACCTGTGTCATGTCAGATGTTACAAGTGTATGGAATTTGGCCACCACAAATACATGTGCTCAGGAAGGAAGCCAGAAATACAAGGAGCAAAAGCAAAAGCTAAGAAGCCTCGAGACTTGTCAGAACTCATTTGCTTTCGTTGCAAGGAAGCAGGACATTTTGCTAGCGATTGTCTGCAAAGGAAGAAAGCTAGAATGGAGTAGTTAAGTTTTGACCAGGGTAATAAGTGTGATCCGAAGCACTCTTGTTTTTCATTGAGATCATGGAGTGAAATTCTTGTAACAAAAGTCCCTGAGATTGTAATAACATCATGAATAAACGGAATTTATTGTCTCATGATTGCCTATGTTGAAAATGTATGCGTTGTTTCTCTACGAGCAAAGATCTCTGAACATTATGAGGATATGAGAAAATATGGTCTATCCAGGCATGAGTATAATTCATTTTAAGTGTGGTAGTGATCGGTAAACCCACAGGATCCATTGAGTAGGAGTGTACCATGATTACCAAGGAGACATATACATTCCTCTGAGTACCTATTTACTGACACCTACAGATGACAACTCTCTACGAGTCATTCCTCAAGGGCCCCGAAACGATCATGACCCTGACCAGTGACCATGATTACCCGAAAATCCTGAAGGACATGATGAAGCACATTCATCTTGAAGGAGATGCAGTCTACAAAGGCTACCCATTCATGGAAAGTGGAGTGGAACTTTGGTATGTGGAAGTACACCTCCACCATGTGAAAGGAGTTTGTCCAAAGACTATGGGGCAATAATTTTTCATTTCACGTGTACCACGAGCAACCTTCTTTGATGCTTTTCGTGAAGCTGCCATGGAAGCCATACGTCAGATTGGAGAAATACTTGAAGCAAGACTCCGTCATACCTAGGAATACCTGAGTGAGGTACGTGCGGAGATGATGGAGATGAAGCTCATGACCACCATGATGAAGCGAAAGATGGATGATTTCAAGGAGCACCTCGGAAAGTTCGAGTGGAACTATAGTACCTCCAAGAGAGACAGATGAATAAAGTTGGCAGAAATGCTTGACCATACCGAACAATGTGGATGGCAGCATTTGTAATAAGTTACTTTTGAGTTAGAATTTTGAAGGAAGCAAGGATGTAATAAAGGATTTATTATGAAATGAATATGATTTATGGAAGAAGCTATGATGGATCAGCAAACGTTTTCTTAGGAGCATACGAAAACCTGAAAGTTGTGAAGATACGATAGATGTTTCGTTGAGCTTGCAGAACCAATGGATTATCCGAACTTCGTTCGTGGACAAGAGAAATTCTGCAACGCTTGTGAGGATGCACAAGTGTTAGAATGCAAGATTCACTAAACCTTATACAGAGAAATGATTTGGGTGCGGAATGGATTGATCACCATGACGACTTACTCTTATCATTTATCTTGCTATTCGGAATGGTAAATCTGAGAGACTTACCCATATAGAGAGACGACGTTCTTTGAAGCTTTTGTTTAAGCCTTAGAATGGTATGATGAAAGCCCCATGTACATGGCATTTGTTGTCACGCGTAGGAAATTTTACGGTGAGGATGAAGACAAGACCCTTCTCTCTGCAGGATAACCACAAATGGTAGACCACCATGAGAATCATCGATGTGTTATTTAGAATGGACCACGAGACTGTCAGTTAAAGAAGACCCAGTAACGGAAGAAGCTTGAATCAACGGAAGAACCCTCGTTTTCATGGAGACGTTATGAATATAACGGAAGATATGAAGACTGTGAGAAGTCACTTGCCAAAAACCCCAGAGGATTGTTAAAATCTTAAGGGACCAGTACCCCTCATTTTAAGTGTGGTAGCATCCCACTTTGCAAGAGATTGGATTGCTAGAAGACCCCCAAACCCTAACCTTTCTTTCTAGCCTCTTCGAATCTCAAGGACGAGATTAATTTTAAGTGTGGTAGATTTGTAACATCCCAAATTCTGGAATGTTAAAATAATTATTAGTTAGTTTGTTTGCTTGCTTGAGTGATTGAAACTTGAGTGGAAATTTGAAACTTTTAAAAACTTTTGAATGAGAGGGAATAAAATGACTTTCCCCTTCTCCGGTGAATTTAAATTCAATCATTTAAAATCAAAGAGAGAAGATGACATGACTTCTTCAACTATAAAGAATTTGAACGGAGATATTTGCATTTGAATTCTCTTGCATTTCTATTTGTTTTCTTCGTGCAGGAAATGCCGGGAAATACATTCTGTCAAACAGAAAAGAGAGGAGGAACATGACCCTCAAACACACGGGCATTTTCAAAGTTATTTGAACCCTAAAACTTAGAGGGTCATTTGAAAATTATTTGCAAAAGAAAATAAATCTTTTAGGCAATTTTGTGAAAATAATTTTTTCTGAAGTTTTTATTTTTTGCCGTGGAAAAATGCCCATCATTTAGATTTTATTTTTCTGATAATTTTAGTATATAGAAACTCTATATTCCGAGTTGATTTGATTTCCCTTTTGTCGTTTTAGTTTCCTAGTTTTGAAAAAAGGAAAGAAATCGTGTTTAAACGGAAATAAACGGTGGCCCATTAAGACCTATCCTTTTCTCTAGCCCAACAAGATCTTCTTCCTCCTCTGTCTCTCCCTCACGTCACAGAAGCTTTCCTTAGCCATGGACAGAGAAATACCCACCTCCGGGATTCGCGAAGCTCCTTCCCTCCTAGCCTCTCCCGTCGCACCTATAAGAAGGCCCCGGTCCTCCGCGTTCCATTCCCGTTGGAACCGCCGCCTCTCCCCACCTCCTCCTCCCCCTGTGGACCTCGCCGGAGTTCATCCCCGGGAGAGCCTCGCCGGACTCCTCCTGCCTCGCCCCAGCCCCACCTCGCCCCCTCAAACACCTGCCGAACCGCCCCACCCCTTCGGCCTCTCCTCCTCCGCGGCTCCGCCCCACCCCCTCGCCCTTCCCCACCATCACCGGAGCTGCTGCTCCTCCCCATCGCTATGAGCTCCTCCCGCTTCCCCCTGCACCCCTCTCCACCTCCCCCTCGCCCGCCCTGGAGCCTCGCCGCCCCACCCCTTCCCCACCCTCGTCGGCGACCCCCCCCCCCCCCCCGCCGGAGATTGCCCACCTCGCCGGAGAAGGCTCCAGCCCCTGCCAGTCACGGTAAGGCTCCCTCTCCTCCTTCCTTTCTTTTTTCTTTTACTTGTTTTTTTTGTATTGCGTAGTTTTACCGTTAGATCTAGATCCCACGGTGTAGATTAGAAGGTACTTACCCTTTCGGTTTTTAAACAAAGACCGCCGGTTTTTATTCACTTAACTTATTAGCCAGAGAATTCTCGTTAAGCTTCGGCCATTCGCTGGTTAGCCTACGCAGCGCACACCGCCTAGCCAACAAGAGATCGCCACGTGGCCCGTTCATTAGTTAGCTTTTATTCTTTTTTTTCTGTTTAGTTCCAAAAACAGAAAAGTTCCAATTTTGTTTAGCCCATAACTTTTGATCCACAACTCCAATGGAGTTGATTCTTTTTACAGTAGCTCACAATTTTTATGTAGTTGTTAAAAACATATAATTTGTCTATGTTTGAAATTTTAAATTTTGAATTAGATCAGATTTTGTGTAAACCTTGTTTTGCTTATTCCAGGAGTTTAAAAATAGCTTTTAATTTGATTCTTTTTGCTACTGATCACTAGTGATATTAATTTTTCAGTGGTAGAAATTTCAGATTTGTTTGAGTATGTTAGCTCATGGTTTCTTGTGAAACAATTTCTGTTTCACCTCTTTTAGGATTGTGACTAATTTACTTTCTTTAGTTACTTTT